>NW_015168220.1:1652-16760 GCF_001447785.1 Gekko japonicus | reverse complement strand
TTCTGATCCATAGATATCCTTACATGCAAGCTGAGTAATTCTTATGTAACATTCAGTGCACATGCAGCGGAACGTGTGATTTGTACGTGCATACATCCAGAATATGCATGGATTCACTGTAACATGTGAACAGGTTGGTGTGACACATCTTCAGTCATTTCTCAACAGTGTGCAGTTTGAATCAAAATAAAATCACATGCAACACAGCCCATTGGCAGCTACTCCCTCCTCACAAGATGTAATCGATACCTAACTTACAAGAGATACCTAATAAGGAAAGGACCACAATGGTTGCCTCTTCATACAGATATCATTTTAACTTTACTGAGGTATTTTCTATGCATAACTATTGTGAATGTTCAGGCTGAAGGGAAAACAGCATTGTTTTTATAACCCCAATATTCTACATGCAACCAATATGAAAACTAGGCAGGGGGAGATGATTAATGTACATACTTTATTGCCTGACATTTAGAAATCATACTTTTTAAAAAGCTTGTGATAAAAGGTCATGCACTGTAACCTCAGTAACCATGGACCGCAATTTGATTCATGGAAATTCTCTTTTCAGTTCTGTGTTTCAAAGCTCTCTTTTATACTGTTTGAATTCAGTTTTCAAATAGCAGTAAACACAGATAGAACGCTTGAAGCTATTTATGTACATACATGTTCATTCATTCATATATTCTCATGGCTAATATGCTGCCAATTAATTGGGCTTTAACCTCTTCACAAACACAATTAGTGCTTTCACACACACTAAATAAAACACTTTCAATCCACTTTCAATCCACTTTGCAACTGGATTTTGCTGTGCGAAAAGGCAAAATCCACTTGCAGAGGGTTGCTAAAGTGGATTGAAGCTGCACTATTTAGCATGTGTGAAAATGCCCAATATGAATCACATCCTAGGGGGGCTTCCATTGTCATTTTATTCTTCCCTCTCTTCTCTTCCCCTCCTCCCCTCAAACAAATTCCTCTCCTGTTCACTATTCCCAGGGGTTCTTTTGTAGAAAAAGAGGTGCAGGAGCTCATTAGCATAACTTATTAGCATAACTTGTTTGCATATGCCACACCCCCTGACATCACTGGAAGTGTGTCAGAAGGCAACACCCACCGCTCAGGCTCCACTATTGGGGGGGGGGAGGAACGTGCAGATTTGCCCTCACAGAGGAGGGAGAGCTTGTACCTGAATAAAACTTGGCCTTAAAGGTGCCACTGGACTGTTTTGGATTGCTAGTTATGGGGGGGGGGATTCACAGATCTGCCCTCACAGAGGAAGGAAAGCTTGTACCTGAAGGTGGGTCAGGGGGGGCTTGATGCATGTGCCTGCCCGCTGGGCTCCTTACTGCCGGAGCTCTGCTCCTGTGTGCTCCCGCAGGAAATGACCCCTGACTATTCCATTCAACCAAACTCAAAGACTTGTTGTACAGACTATAATGTCCTTTCTGAATTAATAAGGGCGATATAACTTTTAAATAGTAGTAATGTTACTTCTATGAATAACGAAACTATTTCTATTACTACATACTAATGGTTCTCAAACAGAGGCCAGATCCAATTTCTGTGTTTTGGTAGCAGGCACCAGCACCCCAGTGAAAGCTGACAGGAAAGGGGGGGGGGATCTGCCCTTTCAGACAATACTGAATGCTTCTTCCACCATGTGTCACCGAAAGCTAAATCCATCCCTCAGAAAAAATTACAACAACATTCAAATCCTGTCAAAGATTCATTGACCTTGGAACTTTTTAAATAGTTTTTTTTAATGTTTATAGACAAGAAATACTGATGTTTTAAACCATGGAATTCTTTTTTGCATGTAAACACTTGAATGTTGCTATTTGGTGTTAGGCTGGAACATCTAGAAACAACAAAATTCCTATTCCGTTCTGTAGCCATTGCATAACAAACAGCTGTATTTGTTGTTGTTGTTCAGTCGCACAGTCGAGTCCGACTCTTCGCAACCCCATGGACATTGCTGCCGCTGCAGAGAAAATCCACTTTTCGGCTTGGATTTTAATTCACATGTTTAATACAGATGTTACATTTACAATTTCTTTCAGCAGCCAAGAGAGCTAGAAACATATTTAAAAATAACCAAGGTCCTATGTGTTTCAGGGAGGTGTGCCATGCAGACACAAGGATACCCAAAGTCGCAACCATCCAAAAGAATTCTTATGTCTAGTTCAGATAGAAGTGATGGCCTACAAGGGGAGCAATAAGCTCAGTCACATAAGACCAGGGCTCTTTTGTAGAAAAAGCCCAGCAGGAACTCATTAGCATAATAGGCCACACCCAATAGCAGAAACTCATTAGCATATTGGGCCACACCCCGATAGCACCACTCATTAGCATATTAGGCCATGTGGTCATCCAGCCACACCAACCTTTCCCTTCTTATTCTGTTTACCTTGTTTGTTGTCAAAACCCAGAACTTTTTTTGTAGCAGGAACTTCTTTGCATGTTAGGCCACACACCCCTAATGTAGCCAATCCTAATGAGTTTCTGCTCTTGGGTGTGGCCTATTATGCTAATGAGTTCCTGCTGGGCGTGGCCAACTCAGGAGCCAGCCGGAACTCCGTTCCTGTGCGTTCCTGCCCAAAAATAGCCCTGCAGAAGACTAAGGTACTGTTGGCTGAGGGTATAACTCACCAAGATCTGAGACATGGCCTGTTCTGGTGGAGCTGCACCCTCCCCAGATAGAAGAAGAAGAGGAGGAGGAGATTGGATTTATACCCCGCCCTTCACTATTCAAAGGTGTCTCAGAGTGGCTTACAAACTCCTTTCCCTTCCCCTCCCCACAGCAGACACCCTGTGAGGTAACAGAAGAAGAGATTGGATTTATACCCCGCCCTTCACTATTCAAAGGTGTCTCAGAGTGGCTGAGATTGGATTTATACCCTGCTCTTCACTACCCAAGGGAGTCTCAGAGCGGCTTACAAACTCCTTTCCCTTCCCCTCCCCACCACAGACACCCTGTGAGGTAGGTGGGGCTGAGAGAGCTCTTGACGGAAACTGCTCTTTTTTCAAGAACAGCTCTTATCAGAACTACGGCTTGCCCAAGGCCATCCAGCCAGGTGCAAGTGGAGGAGTGGGAAATCAAACCCTGTTCTCCCAGATTAGAGTCCGCGCACTTAACCACTACACCAAACTGGCTCATCAAATGATACACGCCTAAATATTGCTAATGTCACACAGCATCTTTGACCAAATTAAGTTAGTCTACCAGCTGTGACCCTTTACTAGAACAAAGCCATACATTCGTGTTTAATAACTCCCAAATGAGATTATGTTCTAGGACTGCCAATTAAAACCGTTCAGAAACTTCAGCAGGTCCTGTTTACTGGAACAGACGGAGATGATGCTGTTTTGCCTGTCTTGGAGAACTTCATTGGCTTCCAGACTGTATATTATAAATATTTTAACTAAATAAATAATGTAACCTTAGTTTAACCATCAATAACATTATGCTGTTTATATAACACCTGCAGAATGAAACACTTCCATACATTAAGAATAGTTTCATCAGCAGATATGACACACCACTAATACTATTGTTCCTAGTTAAAAAAAACACACACCGAAAAGTGTAGTTTTTGTTTAGAATCTCCATATGAAGAGCAACAATTGAACCCTGAGGGATATAGCAGTAGATGTCGTTTGATGAGCTGAGACCTTAATGGAGTAAGGAGTGGGATACAAAGGGTTGTGAAAATCTTATTTCTGGACTTCTGAGAACTTTTCAGCCTTCCCCTTCCAGCAGTGGCCTTCTGCATCTTGCCCCAACTAAAATCTGACTAGGCTAGGATATCTACCACAGCAGTATTCCATGCAGGGGTCATTTCGTAGAAAAAGAGGTGCAGGAACTCATTAGCACAGCTCATTAGCCTAATTTATTTGCATCCGCCACACCCTCTGACATCACCGGAAGTGTGTCCGAAGGCAACACCCACTGCTCTGGCTCCACTGGACTGTTTTGGATTGCTAGCTATGGGGGGGGGGGAGAACGTGCAGATCTGCCCTCACAGAGGAGGGAGAGCTTGGACCTGAATAAAACTTGGTCTTAAAGGTGCCATTGGACTGTTTTGGACCAGGGGGCTGGGGGGGGGGCTCTGCAGTTTACCTGGCTGCTTCTTGCTCTGACTGAGGGCTGCTGGGAGCAGGGGGCGGGGCTTGTTGCATGTTCCTGCCCCCTGGGCTCTTTACTGCCGGAGCTCCGCTCCTGTGCGCTCCTGCAGGAAATGACCCCTGATTCCATGTGATGTAAAGGGCTATTGCTGGATATTGGTACCCTACCCATGCCCACTTGTACAGACCCTCTTTCGTTTTTGACCCATTAAGCTGTTATAGGCAACTGGTGACTCCATTACTCTGTTGCCATTTTCCAGATGAGATTTTCCAGAATATAAATATACAGAAAGATTGCTATATGACGCAGGGGATAATACTCTTCTTCATGGAATAACTGGAGTTGATATGCACACGCCCTAATCAGTGTTCCCTCTAAGCTGAGTTAGTGTGAGCCAACTCACAGTTTTTTAGCCTCTGGCTCACACATTTTTGTCTCAGCTCAGGAAGGACGGCTCCAGAACAAACTAATTTATGCAGCAGCCAAATCTCCTGCTCACAACTTTAATGCCAATAGCTCACAAAGTAGAATTTTTGCTCACAGGGCTCCATATCTTAGAGGGAACTTTGGCCCTAATTGACTTTCACCCGCATTTGGCCTTAGAGATACCAGAATGCTTACAGAATGCTTCATTAAGCCAAATACTTTCCTTACATCATTATAAAGTCAATTACCATGTAGACAGATGCCCTGTAAAAGGAGGACTATCCATCCGTGCTGCAAGGACTTTGCAACTAAACACACAAATGAACCAGCCAGCTGGCTTGCTGGATCAAACCATTAGTCATGCCCTCTCCCCCATCACCCTTCCTACACTTAACAGTTGTCTTTTCCTTCAGGTGAAAAAAGATACCAAACTGCCACCAGCTGGATGCTTGACACAGCAGTATCACTGTGGTGAGAATTTTATCAAGAACCTGTGCATAAAATTGTACCTATTCCCAACGCCCTCAATTAAATGCAAGGCAAGCTGCTCTTCAGATCACCTCATGGGGAGCGGTGGCACAGAGGATTTATCCTCTGGTTAAAACATCTGAGCTGAACAGAACTGCTGTCAGTTCTAGCCCCGTGCCGGTGTGAGCTACCAGCCCTGCCCCCAGCTCGCCGTCTACCCAGCAGTTTGAAAGCTTCAGCGAGTAGATAAAATGGGTACCACTCCTTAGAGAGGGTGGCCACACTAAACCCCCCGGTGGGGGAGGTGTTAGCTGGCGAACGGAATGTCCAGCGTGTGAGATCGAAAGCCTAGAAAGAACTCTTCGGCATCAAGAAAGCCTGTAACGGGCCGCCAGGCAGTGGCAGTGCTGCACTGCAACTTGAAGCAGTCCTGGAGAAAGCTGACGACATCAAGCCACGCCGAGGGAAAAATGCCGTTGGAACATGTCTGACCCTACAGCTGAACAAACTCCCCGTCGGCTGCTAACATGTGTGATTTAAAGATTTATATGTTGTCTTCTTACCCCTTTGAATCATTGTTAGTCCCGTGTGTATATGAGTAACTGTAAATCGCTCAGAGCCAGCAAGCTCTGCAGGATTGAGAGATTAATAAATTGAAAGATTATTTATTATTATTTATTATGGTTCTCTGGGGAAGTTCATAAGAGCACAGTGCCACGCCAATCATCTTTGTGTCTCTTCAGTAGCCAGAACCAACTCCAGGGTTTTTTTGCACACTAGGCGAGGCTGCCTTCTGGTGCCCCCCCCCCGTGCACCCGTGCGATTGTGAAGCAAAGCGCCCCCACTGGTGGCCACAGGCAGGGCTGGCTCCATGCTGCTGCCCACGGCACCATGGGACCCCACACGTCTTTGCATGCCCAGCAGCGGCGATTGCAATTCCTTTGAGAGCGTTGCAAACTCCCAGCTGCCGCCTTGCTTTGTCGGGGGGCGGGGTGTGCCTTTCTTTTCTGCTCCAGAGAGTGCGGCTGTTGCCACTCTTGAATGATCTGGCGTATGTTTGATATCAGAGTGTGGCTTTTCAACGACACTACAGATTCGTTAAAAGGAGAAATGAATAAACGAATTACAGTGCTTTCCCTCAAATGTTTTAACATCCCAAAACATACAGGAGGGGAAGGACGGAAAATGCCAGCTATGCAAACACTACATGTGCCAGGGAAAATGTATGTCAAAGCAATTTGAAAACACATCTGTGCAAAGGTTTGCATGCAATTACTGAGCATGCCCCTTGGAATACACTGAGTGGCATACTAGGACTATGCTGTCATGAGTTATTTATTTTTACAGCGTGTGGAATCAGAAAGGTGGGGGGAGCCACCTCAGCTGGCTAGTGGCTAGTGTCTTTGCTCAGGAAGGAGGGCGCCAAAGCAAACCAACTTACGCAGCAGCCAAATCGCTCACTCACAACTTTAATGCCAGTAGCTGTCACAAAGTGGAATTTTTGCTCACAGGAATCCACAGCTTAGCGGGCGCATTGTTTGGGACACTTTAGACTAGGATCCTTCCCTGCGTCTCAACAAGCAGCCAAACCCAAGGCCTGTTTCTCTGTGTTAATGTGAGTTTACTCCCACTTCACAGGGCGGTGGTTTTAAATGGATACAGTGCCATGAGGAGACTATCACACCAGTCATGCTGTCTCTGAGACTTGTGGCCCTCCTCCCCATGAAACAGAAGTGAGCCCCCCCCCCAACACATCCCAGCAGCACAGTCCTCCTTGTTTCTGAAGAACAATCATTTTCCAGAGTTTTGAGGTGGCAGTCTGACTACGGATACCACCACCACCACCACAGAGTTGGGCAGCAATTAAAAAATATATATTTGTGAGAGGGATTAAATGAAAATGAAGAAATAAAATAGGAGGTTGTTCAGAGAAGCTCTCTCTCTCCCTCCCTCTCTATCACACACACGGGCTGTCTCTGGGTAGGGCGGGATACAAATCCAAATAAATAAATAAATTCCTGAAGGGAGCCCGTCCTAAAGCATGGATTTTTGTCCTTGCATTGTCCCAGCCGGTATTGCCCTAGAGCTCATTCCTGGAACTTGTTTTTTCCTCAGACATATCCCAACAGTTTTCCTGGGCGGGAAAACTGAAAACATGGCTGAGGGTACTGTCTTGGAAGTGGGATGAGGTATTGGAATGAGATGGGGGGGGGTGAAGGCATCTGATCAATTCATTGCGTTATTGTGGCAGGTCCAGGATGGAATGTGTGATTGAACAAACTCCGTCTCAGGGAGAAACGGATTATTTAGCAGCGTTTGCAGATCGCGTTAAGGCTGTCATCTGACCGCCACCCTAGTGTAGGAAACAGCTGATCAGAATGTGTTAATTTAAAGGAATATTACCTGTGATAAGTTGAGTTATTAGAAATGCATTAATACAGAAGCTGCGTGGACAGTACTGCCACCAGGGAGCTGCTTGCCCAGTGAGCCATTACTCCTGCACTGACTTGTCACACAAAGCCACACTTTACGGTTTATCTCCCCCATTCTGTAACCTGCCCACACCCCTTTCCCTTCCCCTCCCCACAACAGACACCCTGTGAGGTAGAAGAAGAAGAAGAGATTGGATTTATACCCTGCCCTTCACTACCCAAAGGTGTCACAGAGCGGCTTACAAACTCCTTTCCCTTCCCCTCCCCACTACAGACACCCTGTGAGGTAGGTGGGGCTGAGAGAGCTCTGACAGAAACTGCTCTTTTTTCAAGGACAGCTCTTGTCAGGACTATGGCTGGCCCAAGGTCATGCAGCAGGTGCAAGTGGAGGAGTGGGGAATCAAACCCGGTTCTCCCAGATTAGAGTCCACACACTTAACCACTACGCCACTACACACTACACCAAAGAGGGCCAGATCCTCCGTGCTCAGCTAAGCTGGTTTGCCTGCACAGAAAAGAAGAGCCAAACGAACAAGCCTTGTTTGATGGGCCAGGAGGAGGGCTCATCCAAAGTCTGCATTCCGCTCTTTCTGCCTAAATTTTTCTATGAGTGGGCCAGCCCTGTCAGTAGCTTCTTGGTCACTGCAGCTTGCGGTTGCCTTTGCCCAGTTCAAGAACTCAATAATCTAATTTCCAGGAGAAGATAGAATTCCCTCAGGTCAAGGATGGTCAGGTCTTTAAGGAGCAACTTGCGCAAAGCACAGGATCACTCTCAGCATCCCCTCTTTGCACCTGAACAGCTACACTTAATATTGCCCACTTTTAGTGCCTGCAGAGTTGCTGACATCTGTTTAATAAGCGATCGCAAACACCAGCTCCAAAACTAGAGAGGTTCATGAGCAGACGACAATAAGTGAGTCTCTCAACTAAAAAAAACCGTAAACTTTTTTTCCTTTTTACTATATGCCCTTTCAAAACTTGGAGAGGACAGCAGCCGATAGCTGGCAGAGGGGAGGGGGTAATGAAGTCTAACAGGGCTATTTTTGGGCAGGAACGCACAGGAACGGAGTTCCGGCTGGCTCCCGAGTTGGTCACGCCCAGCAGGAACTCATTAGCATAATAGGCCACACCCAATAGTAGAAACTCATTAGGATTGGCTACATTAGGGGTGTGTGGCCTAACATGCAAAGGAGTTCCTGATACAAAAAAAGCCCTGGGTTTTGACAACAATCAAGGTAAACAGAATAAGAAGGGAAAGGTGGGTGTGGCTGGGTGTCCACACTTCTGGTAACATGGGGGTGTGGCCTAATGTGCTAATGAGCTGTGCTGTCAGGGTGTGGCCTAATATGCTAATGAGTTTTGCTGTTGGGTGTGGCCTATTATGCTAATGAGTTCCTGCTGGGCGTTTTCTACAAAAAGAGCCCTGAAGTCTAATCATATGAGAAAACTGTGTATTGACGCAAATGGACAATTTCAGATGCGTCTGAAGAACTAGCCAAGCCACTGTCTCCCTGTCTGTGACTTGCAAGTCGGGCTGGAACTGAGCCAGCAGGTACCCAAGCATGCCTTTTTCCATGTCATGCAGCTACTTGCAGAGTGCTTTGTTAACTTTCTCCAACTAGGGTGCGGTCAGACATGCATTTTGATCCGGCTTCGGTACTAATAACTGATGGATTGTGTTAAGTCGCTTGCTGAACAAAGCAGTCGGAGAGCGATTCAGCAAGAACACAACTTTATTCTTCAACTCGAACACAACTCCAACATGGATCAACATCTGATAGCCAGAACAGCCTTTACATTGCAGCTGTCCTGCTTTTAAACATTCCCGGCTAATGTAGCCACACCCACTGTACAAATACCAACCAATAAGGTTGTTCACATAAGGACCAATCATGGATGTTCCCGCTCAGGGAGCTTGCTTGAAAGTGATTGGTTAGGTGCTTCCTGGGCTAGTAACACGATTGGATGGATTTGGATCCTAGCCCAGGGCGAAGCTTTACATTACACTTCAATTAGATGTTTCACAACATATCATGCATTCAAGGCAGCTTTGAATACACTACAGATTGAAAATGCATGTTCAGACATCAACATCTGCCCCCCGTTATTGAGGAGTCGGCATCCCATGGGCATCTGTGTTTGAATTGGATTAGATAGGTACCTGGTTAAGTCCAGTTCAAACAGTTCTCGATGGGTTCGGTGCACCTCTCTGGATGTCTGATCACTCTGTTGCGCAATCATGTAGTTGGGGATAATCGTCTCCGGCTTCGGCCATTTTTAAAGGCTTAGCGAGGTGCGCATATGCGCACATGCACATATATGACCGATGGCTGTGAAACTCCGTGTTGGTGCTCGGTCACCCAACCGGTTGGTCTAACACAATTCCCCTTGTTTACCTGTTTGTCCACAAAATCATTTTAAAAAGTCCCCTCCATTCCAAGTGCCAAGGTGAATTCTAGGGTAAAATAGTCCCTTGCATTGTGCCAGCTGGTATTGCCCTAGAGCTCAACCCCGGAACTTGTTTTTTCAACAGTTTATCCCAACAGTTTTCCTGGGTGGGAAAACTGAAAACATGGCAGGTGTGAGGGGACTGTCTTGGAAGCGGGATGAGGTATTGGATTTGCTTTCCTTGTAGTTTAAAAGGGGGGGGGGCGAAGGCGTCTGATCGATTCATCGCGTTATTGTGGCGGGTCCAGGATGGAATGTGCAATCGAACAAACTCCGTCTCAGGGAGAAACGGATTATTTAGCAGCGTTTGCAGATCGCGTTAAGGCTGCCGTCTGACCGCCACCCTAGTGTAGGAAACAGCTGATCAGAATGTGTTAATTTAAAGGAATATTACCTATGATAAGTTATTAGAAATGCATTACCTGAAATACAGAAGCTGCATGGACAGTACTGCCACCAGGGAGCTGCTTGCCTACAGTGAGCCATTACTCCTGCACTGATTTGTCACACAAAGCCACACTTTACAGTTTATCTCCCCAGTTCTGTAACCTGCCCAGAAAACATTGCTTGATGGCAGGCAGGGAAACCACAGCATGGAGGCTGACCCACAGGGCAAATTGGTAGTCAAAAACAACAATTGAGAGAGAGAGAGAGAGCGCAAGAGATCACCATTCACTGAAGAGATACGTAAAGGCACCAGCCTCCACATAGCAACCATATTTTTTCAAGAAGTGAATTAGATGGAGAAAAACCATACTGAACAAACAAGACAGAATTATCAAAAATATAACCATGTGAATCTGTGGTCTAGGAAGCAAAGAATAGCCTCCGCTCCCATTTGAAAATCATATGCTGACTAATTTGAAAATCGTGTCTTGTCAGTATAAACACAGCAATAAGTGCTATCAGACACCCCTCACACTTGAAGCCGCTTAAAGCCCATTAAAGCCAATGGCAGTTAAGACAACGAAGTGTGGAATCACCATTCACTGAAGAGATACGTAAAGGCACCAGCCTCCACATAGCAACCATATTTTTTCAAGAAGTGAATTAGATGGAGAAAAACCATACTGAACAAACAAGACAGAATTATCAAAAATATAACCATGTGAATCTGTGGTCTAGGAAGCAAAGAATAGCCTCCGCTCCCATTTGAAAATCATATGCTGACTAATTTGAAAATCGTGTCTTGTCAGTATAAACACAGTAATAAGTGCTATCAGACATTCCTCACACTTGAAGCCGCTTAAAGCCCATTAAAGCCAATGGCAGTTAAGACAATGAAGTGTGGACAGGACCGCTGTCAAAGTAAGCAAATATAGATAGTAAAACAATAAGATGATTCAAGCCTGCTTGAAAATCTATATGAAAGGACTGCGCTTTTCTAGAACACTATAAGTTGTTATAATATCCATCTCAAACATCAGTGTAACTTTTCTGTGAAGGAAGAGTCTTGCTTAACTATTTTTGTATTAGGTAACTTCTTCTATTTCTTAGGCTATGCATAGTCCTCTGAATAGTTCTGCCTTTCATCACTTCACCAGTGCATGCTTAATGTGAATTCTTAGTTAATATCCTGGAAGAAAAGAGTCCTGGAAGTGCTGATATTCTTACCCAATGAATTGTCTTGTGGGAAATTCATAAGAGAGATTTTTGTTGCTTTTTTTTCCTTTAATTAAACATGTAGCCTAGATTTGATGTATACAAAACCTATGATCAATTCATTAATAATCTAGCGGTTAGCAATTTCCACCAAAGCACTCTTGTATTTGTTATCTCGTATCTTATATTGACACAGCCTATAGTTTACGCGGTTGCACCGCTTACAAGTCTTGGATGTGGAACACACAGGTCTTGTTCCGTCAGCAGAACAAACTGGTTTTTTCTTTCTTTTCTGTGAGCGGGGAGGCGGGAAGAGTACAGGTCAGACTTTCAGCAACAAAGCCATTTTAAACCAAAGCTTGGTTTGAGGGAGGCCACACCAAAACTCAAAATCCATTTGAATGCCAGGCTTGGCCCTGAACATGTGCAATAACCAAGAAGGAGAAGAAAGTATGCAGTCCTTGAACAACTTACAACCTCCATTTGCAATCTAATTAATGCCGTCACTACAACAGTGCAATTGCCGAGTCCGTATAGGACACACTGATCAATCTTTATAGAAAAGAAGCCTATACAAATCAGACATCAAAATAGCAACATTCAGAAATGAGAAATCAATATTCAGAAACTGCTCTGTCTTTCCCTCTCGCCTGTATATTTAAGATGCAACATACGTATCTAATGAAATCAGTCCACAAAGGTTTATGCCATGATTTAGGGTTACTACCCCCCAGGTCCCAGTGGGGGTTTCCCGGCTTTTGGGGACTTCGATCCACTGCCGGCCAACTGGCCAGCAGGAGAAACCCCGGCGTGATGATGTCACTTCTGGGTGACGTCATAGTGTTGGGGACATGGCGGAATGCCCCCCAAATCCCCCTGCCATGACAGCGAGGGGACCTGGCCAATGTTCCCCCTAAGCTGTGGAGTTTTGTGAGCAAAAATTCTACTCTGTGAGCTACTGGCATTCAAGTTGTGAGCGAGCAATTTGGCTGCTGCATCAATTAGTTTGCTCTGGAGCCATCCTCCCCGAGTCTGGCAATGGGGCTGTTTGGAGTCCCGTTGCCAGAGTGACGCGTAGCGTCACATCCTGGCGACAGCGGTGCAACGCCTGTTGCTGTCCCCCGCGGCAGAGCTCCTGTAAAGAATGACGATCCCCCGCCGTGATTCAATGAGACTTGGCAGCCCTATTGTGGTGCCACAGGACTCCCTTTTACCTTTGTTTAACAGACTTTGCAATTTGCACCATTACAAAACTAAATAAGCATGATCATCACTGCCTGAGATATACACAATCTACAGTAAAGTAATAATGAAGACTGACAAACTACTGCAATATTCCTAATGTGAACAAAGTAAACAGACAAAGCCATGGCCTGGAGCAACTCCTATCATTATAGCAGCACTTAAACTGTTGCCAGCCCCATCGGCAACTCCCTAGCTTGCACATTACATTTATTCATGAATGCACACTTGCAGACAGTCAGAACTACCCATACATTGAAATCATCAGTATATGTAATTCTCAATGTGGTTAAATCTGTGGATACTTAAACCTGGAGACTGGAGCCATGAACAGACAAGACAGCTCTTTCTACAAACCTGAGAAAATTTCCAGGTTTGCAAAAAAATAATAATCTGAAAACTAGAAATACAATGGACAGGGCGAAAGGGAAATGAGATGCCCCCCAACAAGTTTTTGCGGGTCTCCAGCTTGTATGATCTATTACAACAAGCAGTCCAAAAATCATGCAGTCATTCCAAGGAGACCACCACTGTGTTTGTGAAACTGAATTCTGTAACTGAATACACAGAAGGCAAATATGTGGACATTGGTTCAAAAAAGCCAATAAGCCCATCTCCCAATCACATGGATAGCCACATACAGATAATTTTTGGAAATGAATTATCAGAATACTCACAAGAGAAAAAGAGCAGGAGAACAGAGAATAGTGAAACAATTCAAAGGAAGGCAAACGGAAGAAACTACAGGGACAGAAGAAGCTGATATACACGGGAGCAGTATTCCCTCTAAGCTGAATTAGTGTGAGCTAGCTCACAGTTTTATAGCCTCTGGCTCACACATTTTTGCCTTTGCTCAGGAAGGATGGCTCCAGAGCAAACTCATTTATGCAGTTAGCCAAATTGCTCGCTCACTACTTTAATGCCAGTAGCTCACAAAGTAGAATTTTTGCTCACAAGACTCCACAGCTTAGAGGGAACATTGCACGGGAGACCCAGTTAAATAAATGAAGTTAAATATCCTTTAATAATCTGCTTCCAGCTTTCACTAATTATTAAGCAATATGCTCTCCAAAAAAACCAAACCAGGAATAACACAATGTCTTTTTCAAGCAGACTGCTCAAACTAAGCTTCTTACTATTAATAAATCTGCCTAGACTTCATATATAACAAGCACATAGCAAATGAGATAAGACTCAATGGAATTCTTAATATGGCATAATCATCTGAATGACCGCGGAGTGTAAATTCAAGTTTATTCACAATAAAACTATTTTTATGTTTGGAAACCGGTAAACAGGCTCCTTTGCACTCTGTAAATGTAAATGGGGGGGGGGGGGGGGGGGGGGAAGCAGGACAACCGTCAGTCCAGGGAAGTTGCAAAGGTAAATAATGTCCCTTAGACATTTGGCAATATTATCATTGTTCCTATAGTGCTTGGATATCATCCAGCCCCCATACTTTGGGGCAAGTATAGGAAGCACTATGTCTCGACAGTTCCACAGATGGCTCAGTGCCTTGCATTACAGGGCAAATTTTATGCTCCAGAAAATTAGGAAAGGGACTGATACAAAACAGCTCACGTTGTAATGTTCACACATCTAGCTATCTCTGGCGCGACCATATTTGGAATACTGTGTACAGTTATAGATGCCACATCTCAAAAAAGACAGTCATAGAGCTAGAAAAGATGCAGAAAGCAGCAAAACAAAACAAAAAATGATCAAAGTTTTGGGGTACTTCCATACAAGAAAAAGCTGAAGTGTGTGGGGCTTTTCGTTTTAAAACATAAGAGGGGCATGATACAATTTTGCAAAGTGTGAATAAGAGAGAGAACCCTTTTTCCTTCTCCCAAAATTTTACGTGTGCACAGCCTGATAAAGTTGATAGGTAGTAGGACAGGCCAAAGAAAGTATTCCTTCACACAATTCATAATTAATATACTGAACTCACTGCCACAGGATATAGTGGTAGCCAGGGCCTCTTTTGTTGAAAAAGCCAAGCGGGAATTCATTAGCATAATAGGCCACACCCAACAGCAGAAATTCATTAGCATATTAGGTCACACCCCTGACATCAGCGCTCATTAGCTTATTAGGCCACACCCCCATGCCTTCTCTTGGCTTGTTCGGGCGCCCCGCAGCTGCGGAGAGCCCGGGCAAGCTAGCCCTTGGAGGGGAAGGGAGGCAGTTTAAACTGCCTTCCCTTGGCTTACCTGGGCGTGCCGCGGCTGCAGGGAGCCTGGGCAAGCCAGCCCTTGGACAGGCTGGGGAAGGCACAGGGAGGCATTTAAATGCCTCCCCGATCCTTCCAGGCCCCCCCGGCCCCCCCGCCTCTGAATCACCTTGGGGGTAACTCTCCAG
>NW_015168220.1:0-1302 GCF_001447785.1 Gekko japonicus | reverse complement strand
TCTAGGGCCGATCCTGCATGGGGCGGGGGGGGGGGGTTGGACTAGATGGCCTCTATGGCCCCTTCCAACTCTGTGATTCTACACAAATTTGTGGATTACATGCTCAGCAGCAGTTCTGTGTAATGTGTGGATTACATGTTCAGCCGTTCACCAGGAGTTCTCCTGCAGCAGACTAACACAGCCAGGGGTCATTTTGTAGAAAAAGAGGTGCAGGAGCTCATTAGCATAACTTATTAGCATAGCATATTTGCATATGCCACACCCCCTGACATCACTGGAAGCGTGTCAGAAGGCAACACCCACCGCTCAGGCTCCACTGGACTGTTTTGGATTGCTAGCTTGGATTGCAGATCTGTCCTCACCAAGGAGGGAGAGCTTGTACCTGAATAAAACTTGGTCTTAAAGGTGTCACTGGACTGTTTTGGATTGCTAGCTATGGGGGGGAACACGCAGATCTGCCCTCACAGAGGAGGGAGAGCTTGTACCTGAAGGTGGGCCGGGGGGGGGGGCTCTGCAACTTACCTGGTTGCTTCTTGCTCCTCGTGGCTCAACTAAGGGCTGCTGGGAGCAGGGGGCGGGGCTTGTTGCATGTTCCCACCTCCTGGGCTCCTTACTGCTGGAGCTCCACTCCTGTGCGCTCCCGCAGGAAATGGCCCCTGAACACAGCTATCCCTCTCTATAACCTCCGAAGAGCAAAACAAAACAAAACACCACACAGGTATCCCTCTGGATACTTTCTGAAGAGCAAAAACACAGCTATCCCTCTGAATATCCTCTGGTGAGGAAAAACTGAGGGAAGAGCCTCATTGTCCCCATTTGTGGGCCTTCTGGGGAATGTGGTTGACCATGGTGGGAAACAGGACAGAAGACAGCATATATTTATTTATTTTCATCTAAAACATTTCTATCCTGTCTTTATCTCCTTGAACACTGATTATTGATCTGATCTAATGAGGGCTCTTGTCCCAAATGTACCCAGTTCCTTCTTTCACTGGTCGTGACAAAGTGATGTACAGAAAATGGAGTCTGACAGAGCACTATGAATGTATATCTAGTCCTTCCTGCAATGCTTCCCAGTTGAAAAATTTTAACAGTTTGCACCTGGCCTCTCCCTCCACCCAACATGGTTTCCTGCCCCTCCTCAGTTCTTCTCCTCATCTATGCCATGAGAAGGAGAAGAGGTAAGTGGGTGAGAAGGGACAAAGGAGGTGAATGTTATGCTGAGTGAAATACAATAGGCACTGCTCTCAATTCTTCATACAAGCTCAATAAACCACTGAAAAACAAACTCATGAAAAGGAG
>NW_015168219.1:21072-43333 GCF_001447785.1 Gekko japonicus | reverse complement strand
ATCTATCTATCTATCTATCTATCTTATTAAATTTCTACCCCGCCCTTCCGCCGAAGCGGCTCAGGGCGGTTCACGTTTTTTTAGCTTTTAATAATAATTTTATTTCAGTTTGAGTGCAAACAAAAGAATTTCAGCATCTAAGCAACATACAGTGCAGAATTGTATCAGAGTAACAAGGCGGAAAGGAGCTGCGGTGGCTCAAGTGGTTAAGACGCTGAACTGCAGGCTGTGGAAGGTCGGTAGTTCAGCAGTTCGAGACCCAAGTGTGCCGCGTGACGGAGTGAGCTCCCGTCTCTGGCCCCAGCTCCTGCCAGCCTAGCAGTTCGAAAGCAAGAAATTGCAAGTAGATCAATAGGTACCACTTGGGTGGGAAGGTAACAGCGTTTCATGCGCCTTGGTGTTTAGTCATGCCGGCCACATGACCACGGAGATGTCTTCGGACAGCGCTGGCTCTTCAGCTTTGAAACGGAGATGAGCACTGCAACCCTAGAGTCGGACTCGACTGGCTTTCGAGCATGGGAACCTTTAACAAGGCGGATAGGATAACATAAGCTTCAGAACAGAAGGGATAACACTACAACAAGAATGTCTCACTTGCGCGTTGCCTGAGAGTACTCTATACTGGTATGGACATGAACACGAGCATGAACCTGAATATCCGGGGTCATTTAGTGTGCAGTGTTGTCAAAGATTCAGGAGTACAGCTGGGTGAAAAGTGAAGCCGTGATGCAAATTTCGGATTTTGTGGCAGGAGATTGTTTTCTGCCCTGAATTGTAAGTATGGGAAGCAGGTGTTTACGAATTTGGAGTGGGTTGTGCCCCGTGATGTTCTAGAGGGGTCTACTACATTGGTTGTTTTATCCATGATGAAGAATTCCCATATTTTGTTTCTCCATTCCTCCACCGTTGGTGGCT
This sequence comes from Gekko japonicus, assembly GCF_001447785.1. Taxonomy (NCBI): domain Eukaryota; kingdom Metazoa; phylum Chordata; class Lepidosauria; order Squamata; family Gekkonidae; genus Gekko; species Gekko japonicus. The sequence goes on along the minus strand of NW_015168219.1, from coordinate 42,418 downwards.
TGGCTCACTCACAACTTTAATGCCGGTAGCTCACAGAGTAGAATTTTTGCTCACAATACTCTACAGCTTGGAGGGAGCATTGATCGTAAAAAAAAAAACCCCAGCCCTATAGAAGTGAGCCCCCTGACTCACACCAAACCGCCTCTCCCCTGCCACACATCTGGTTAAGTCTTGCAGGTGCTATTTAGACTCCCTGGCTCTTTTCCGCTGCCCCCAACCCTAGAGAGCAGGTTTATGACTCTCCCTGCACCTCCCAGGCAGTGTTCCCTCTGAGCCGAGTCAGTGTGAGCTAGCTCACAGTTTTTTAAGCCTCCGGCTCACACATTTTTGTCTCCGCTCAGGGAGGATGGCTCCAGAGCAAACTGACTGAATCCCTGCAGCTCACAAAGTAGAATTTTTGCTCACAGGACTCCACAGCTCAGAGGGAGCATTGTGGGCGGGTGATGTGCTTTGGAGAGTCCAGTGCTTCCATGCCAGAGGGGAGGCAGAACGGCACCCGTGAAGGCCCAGGAAAAAACCGGGAAAATTCAGGGGGGAAAATGTTTTTTTCCGGGGGTTTTCCTGAAGCCTTCAGGGTACCACCAGAGTCCTTTGGGATTCGGTGGCGATCGCCTGATCCAAGATTCTTTTCAGGAATTAAAAAAAAAAAATCAATTGAGATGCTATTTTAAGAGTCTTTCGTCCAGGAAGGAAGGAAGGAAGGAAGGAAGGAAGGAAGGAAGGAAGGAAGGAAGTAAGGAAGGAAACACATGTCTGGTTCCTGACCAGCGTTCACTCTAAGCTGAGTAAGTGTGAGCTAGCTCACAGTTTTTTAGCCTCCGGCTCACAGTTTTGTCTTCGCTCAGGAAGGACGGCTCCAGAGCAATGTTCCCTCTAAGCTGTGGAGTCTTGTGAGCAAAACATTTTTCTTTGTGAGCTCCTGGCATTAAAGTTGTGAGTGAGCGATTTGGCTACGGCGTAGATCAGTTTGCTTTGGAGCCCTCCCTTCCTGAGCTGAGACAGAAATGTGTGTCCTGGAGGCTAAAAAACCATGAGCTAGCTCACACTCACTCAGCTTAGAGGGAACACTGCTCCAGAGCAAACTAATTTATGCAGGAGCCGAATTGCTCGCTCTCAACTTGAATGCCAGTCGCTCACAAAGTAGATTTCTCGCTCACAAGACTCCACAGCTTAGAGGGGGCTACCCTTGACCCTTGACCATCTTCCAGAAACAGCAGCTGGTTCTCCCTGTCTCACAGTACAAGAAGTCACGGGCGGTCCGTGAAATTGTTGAGCGGTCGGGTTAGAACAGATAAAAGGAAGGACTTCTTCACCCAAAGAGTGATTCACACATGGAATTCACTGCCGCAGGAGGTGGTGGCAGCGACAAGCATGGACGGCTTCACGAGGGAACTGGATAAACATCTGGAGCAGAGGTCCATCAGTGGTTATGAGCCACAAGGTATAGATGTCAGGTCCCACAGCAACAACAGAGTACACGCTTACTGGAAGGTTATACTTTTATTGAAACGCAAATGCAAACAGGACCCAGCAATTCAGATATTATACAAAAACAACATATTGCTGTACAAGTTCATACTCTAATAAACAAATAGTAATGCTATTTTAATTGTTGTTTTGTTTCAACAGATGAATACATCAAGAGACCGAAGTCCCAGCAAGACGAACTTTCTGGAGTTCGACTGTCCGTTTCGACTTGCGTCTTTATCAAACGTCAGTTGATGTTTTTCTTCAGTGTATAATTTTCAACAATACACTGATGAATTATCCGGAAGGAATTTGTTTAATGCAAGAGCTAGAAGTAGCCACCGTTGAATTTATGCACGTAGGAAAACATCCTGCCCACCAGACGCGCGTTATCCTACCCCCCACAACTTTTGCTATTTTATCTTTGGAAGGACCTGTTAAGACGCTGCCCCTCTCTGTCTCTAGTGCAGCTGTTAATTAAGAGATCTCAGCTGTGCAGCTCTTGCAAACTGAGTACCGGACCCTTCCTGTAAAGACTTGCAAGGTTGATCCTCCCCCTTCTGCCGTCCTTCAGTTCTACAGAGTTGCTGTGTTACCGACAGGTTGGTGTCTTCCTTACACTTCTCTTATGTTCTTATGTTCTTAAGGTATAGATAGGCACTCTCGGTCTGGGGCAAGTGATGCTCTGTCTTCTTGGTCCTTGGGGGGGGGGCAACAGTGGGAGGGCTCCTAGTGCCCTGGCCCCACTGCTGGACCTCCTGATGGCACCTGGGATTTTTGGCCACTGTGTGATACAGCGTGTTGGACTGGATGGGCCATTGGCCTGATCCAGCATTGGCTTATCTTATGCTCATATCTTCTTAAGGTATAGATAGGCACTCTCGGTCTGGGGCAAGTGATGCTCTGTCTTCTTGGTCCTTGGGGGGGGGGCAACAGTGGGAGGGCTCCTAGTGCCCTGGCCCCACTGCTGGACCTCCTGATGGCACCTGGGATTTTTGGCCACTGTGTGATACAGCGTGTTGGACTGGATGGGCCATTGGCCTGATCCAGCATTGGCTTATCTTATGCTCATATCTTCTTAAGGTATAGATAGAAACTCTCAGTCTGTGGCAAGGGATGCTCTGTATTCTTGGTGCTGGGGGGGGCAACAGTGGGAGGGCTCCTAGTGTCCTGGCCCCACTGCTGGACCTCCTGATGGCACCTGGTATTTTTGGCCACTGTGTGATACAGCGTGTTGGACTGGATGGGCCATTGGCCTGATCCAACATTGCCTTCTCTCTTTTGTTCTTATGGTATAGATCTGAACTCTCAGTCTGGGGCGAGTGATGCTCTGTATTCCACAAGGTATAGATCTGAACTCTCAGTCTGGGGCAAGTGATACTCTGTATTGTGTACACTGTGTGACACAGAGTGTTGGACTGGATGGGCCATTGGCCTGATCCAGCATTGGCTTCTCTTCTGTTCTTCTGTTCTTAAGGTATAGATAGGAACTCTTGGTCTGGGGCAAGGGATGCTCTGTATTCTTGGTCCTTGGGGGGGGGGCAACAGTGGGAGGGCTTCTAGTGTCCTGGCCCCACTGGTGGACCTCCTGATGGCACCTGGTGTTTTTGGCCACGGTGTGACAGAGTGTTGGACTGGAGGGGCCATTTGGTGTGACAGAGTGTTGGACTGGAGGGGTCATTTGGTGTGACAGAGTGTTGGACTGGAGGGGCCATTGGCCTGATCCAACATTGGCTATGTAACGCGGCGGCATGGGTGTTGACTGGGCCGATCCCGGTGGTGCACCCGTGTTGGTCTGAAGGGGTAGAAGGAATTTAGAGTCCAGCGGCACTTTTAAGACCAACGAAGTTTGACTCAAGGTATGAGCTTTCATAGAATCATAGAATGTTAGAGTTGGAAGGGACCTTGAAGGTCATCTAGTCCAACCCCCGCACTCTGCAGGAGCAGAGCTGAAAGAGCACAGCCAAAAGGGGCATTGCCAAAGTGTGCACGCACACTTTTCCAAATACATTGGAATCAGTGTGCCCTCTAAGCTGAGTTAGTGAGCTAGCTCACAGTTTTTTGGCCTCAGCTCAGGAAGGACGGTGTTCCCTCTAAGCTGAGTTAGTGTGAGCTAGCTCACGGTTTTTTAGCCTCTGGCTCACACATTTTTGTCTTAGCTCAGGAAGGATGGCTCCAGAGCAATATAATTGATGCAGGAGCCAAATCGCTCGCTCACAACTTCAATGCCAGTCGCTCACAAAGTAGAATTTTTGCTCACAGGACTCCACAGCTTAGAGGGAACATTGTGTCCAGAGCCAACTCATTTATGCAGCAGCCAAATTGCTCGCTCACAACTTTAATGCTGGCAGCTCATGAAGTAGAGCTGGGTGTGATTCCCTACTCCTCCGCTTGCAGCTGCTGCATGACCTTGGGCAAGCCATAGTCCTGGCACAGCTGTTCTTGAAAAAGAGCAGTTTCTGTCAGAGCTCTCTCAGCCCCACCAACCTCACATGGGGTCTGTTGTGGGGAGGGGAATGGAAAGGAGATTGTGAGCTGCTCTGAGACTCCCTCAGGTAGTGAAGGGCGGGGTATAAATCCAATCTCTTCTTTTTCTTCTGTGGAGTTTTGTGAGCAAAAATTCTACTCTGTGAGCTACTAGCATCAAAGTTTTAAGCGGGCGATTTGGCCACTGCATGAATCAGTTTGCTCTGTGTTCCGCCTCGCAGGGTTGGTTTTACTCAGCTCTGTTTTCTCTGAGGTGCCCCAAACGTCAGTCCTCTTGATGGGAAAAGAAATCCTCCCAAGTCCCCTTCTATTCCATCTAATAATAAATTTTATCTACAGTTTTTAGTTTTTCCTTCTCTCAGGTACCACGTGTATAAGGCCATAGAAAGAAAGGGGAGGAAAGCGGGTATACAGTCACCATATCACACTGGATCCTTTGGTCTAAAGCAAGCTGAAATCACAAGGGGGGTGGTGGTGAAACTCTTCCAGAATTACACCTGATCTCCAGATCAGTTCCCCCTGGAGAAAATGGCTGCTCTGGAGGGTGAATTGTATGGCATCATATCCCACTGAGGTTCTTTCACTTCCCAAGCCGTGTCCTCCAAAGGCACCACCCTCAAATCTCCATGCATTTCCCCAGCGGGAGTTGGCAACCCTCCTTCTTGATCTCAACAGGTCCAAGATGGCGAAAGCTCATGTAGGTTTGGGGAAGGTGAGTCTCTTCCGCCAGGAATCGCCAGAAGGCCTCACCTATCGCATTCCAGCTCTGATGTACCTGCCTTCTGAATCCACTTTCCTGGCCTTCGCGGAGGAACGTTCTTCACCCAGCGACAACAACGCAAAATCTCTGGTGATGAGACGAGGGACAAAGGAAGGAGAGTCTGTCCAGGTAACGGTGGGAGGGCAGGAATGGGGAGGGGGGGGAGACCGGGGAACAACAGAGATACAAGAGTGGTTTACCAAATTATGGAGAAAGTGGATCTTTTTCAGGTAGAAAGAATCATAAGAATGTAAGAAGAGCCCTGTTGGATCAGACCAGTGCGGGTCCATCTAGTCCAGCCTCCTGTCTCACACAGGGGCCAACATGAGGGCCAACAACAGGGCACAGAGGCTGAGGCCGAGACCTTTCCCTGAGAAAAGCATGAGAAGAGCCCTGCTGGATCAGACCAGTGAGGGTCCATTTAGTCCGGCATCCCGCCTCACACAGTGGCCAACCAGTTCCTCTGGAGGGCCAACAACAGGGCATAGAGGCCAAGGCCTTCCCCTGATAGGAACATCAGAAGAGCCCTGCTGGATCAGACCAGTGAGGGTCCCTCTAGTCCAGCATCCTGTCTCACACAGGGGCCAACCAGCCCCTCTGGAGGGCCAACGGCAGGGCAGAGAGGCTGAGATCATCCCCTGATGTTGCCTCCTAGCCAGGGGTCATTTCCTGCAGGAGCACACAGGAGCAGAGCTCCGGCAGTAAAGAGCCCAGGGGGCGGGCACATGCAACACGCCCCATCCCCCACTCCCAGCAGCCCTCAGTCAGAGCAAGAAGCAGCCAGATAAGTTGCAGAGCCCGCCCACCCCCCCCCGGTCCAAAACAGTCCAGTGGCACCTTTAAGACCAAGTTTTATTCAGGTACAAGCTCTTCCTCCTCTGCGAGGGCAGATCTGCACTCCCTCCCCCAATAGCTAGCAATCCAAAACAGTCCAGTGGAGCCTGAGCGGTGGGTGTTGCCTTCTGACACACTTCTGGTGATGTCAGGGGGTGTGGCATATGCAAATAAGTTATGCTAATGAGCTCCTGTACCTCTTTTTCTATGAAATGACCCCTGCACTAAAGAATTCCTTCTCTGGACCAGATTCCAACCCCTACCCCCCCCAAAAAAAAATTGAGGCTGGATCAAATAGATGAGGGGCAGGTTTCAGATTCCCAGAGCTTGTAAGCATCTGTCTTCTTTTCCCTTCTTTCCCAAGTTGACATGGCTGCTGTGTTCCTTCCTTCCAAGGGGTATTCCAGGTCATTAATTTCTACACTTAGCTAAATTTATAACAAAGAGTTATGTAACATTGACCTTGTGCTCAGCGGTCGCATCCCCCCCATCCAAAGAGGAGATGCACAGAGGCGGCTTCATTGGATGCCCTCGAGTTCTAGTGGAGAATCATAGTGGAGAAAGTGACTAATTCCCCAGTCCATTTCCCTCTTGTAAAAATAGATTACCCAGTGAGCTTGAGGGGCTGAATAGCTCGCAAATGTCAGTGAAGACCACCTCAGCTTTCTCCTTGGCACCTGCCAACACCCTTCCTGGCACCTGCCAAGTGTTTTTAGAAAGTGGGCAGGATTTTCCTGAGGAAGGCTTCGGATTGGCTATTGGAGATTCCGTTGGCTGTGCAGAATTTTCAAAATGTTGCTTTGGCAGCAGCTGCCGCCACAGCACGAGGATCCCCACGGTGTGACTGAAGGGAAGCTGTGGCAGCCATTTTGTGGCTGGCTTCGCCTTCTGCGGCAGCCATTTTGTGGCTGGCTTCGCCTTCTGCGGCAGCCATTTTGTGGCTGGCTTCGCCTTCTGCGGCAGCCATTTTGTGGCTGGCTTCGCCTTCTGCGGCAGCCATTTTGTGGCTGGCTTCGCCTTCTGCGGCAGCCATTTTGTGGCTGGCTTCGCCTTCTGCGGCAGCCATTTTGTGGCTGGCTTCGCCTTCTGCGGCAGCCATTTTGTGGCTGGCTTCGCCTTCTGCGGCAGCCATTTTGTGGCTGGCTTCGCCTTCTGCGGCAGCCATTTTGTGGCTGGCTTCGCCTTCTGCGGCAGCCATTTTGTGGCTGGCTTCGCCTTCTGCGGCAGCCATTTTGTGGCTGGCTTCGCCTTCTGCGGCAGCCATTTTGTGGCTGGCTTCGCCTTCTGCGGCAGCCATTTTGTGGCTGGCTTCGCCTTCTGCGGCAGCCATTTTGTGGCTGGCTTCGCCTTCTGCGGCAGCCATTTTGTGGCTGGCTTCGCCTTCTGCGGCAGCCATTTTGTGGCTGGCTTCGCCTTACCTCTTTATCTACTTGCAATTTCTTGCTTTCGAACTGCTAGGTTGGCAGGAGCTGGAACTAGAGACGGGAGCTCACTCCATCATGCGGCACCCGGGCCTCGAACTGCTGAACTACTGACCTTCCACAGCCTGCAGTTCAGCGTCTTAACCGCTTGAGCCACCGCAGCTCCAGACAATATAAAACCAACATACAATTTAAAACCAGCAATTACAAGATATAAAATACAATTCCATACAATTCTAATAAATACAGTGGAGCTGAATAAATACAGCGGCATCCTGTAATAAAGTGTTGGTGCGGCCCAACCAGTGCAGTCAGTTCTTATTGGAATGCTTGGCGGAAACAGCTCCGTTTTCACGGCTCTGCGGAACTGCTGGAGGTAGAGCTCTAATCTCATTGGGGAGCTCGTTCCACAGCGTTGGCACCACCAGGGAGAATGCCCTGGTCATAGTGACCACCAGCCTAGCGTCCATAGGCCCGGGGGGGGGGGCAGGCGGTGTTGTGTTCCAGACCGCAGTGCTCTTGGGGGAATGTACGGGGAAAGGCGGTCCCTCAGGTAGGCAGGCCCCTGACCATTAAGGGCTTTAAAGGTCAAAACCAGCACCTTGAAGCGAATCCGGACGCTACTGGAAGACAGTGCAACGACTTCAGCACAGGCTGGATGTGCTCCCACCTGGGGAGGCCCATCAACAGCCTGGCTGCCGCGTTTTGCACCAGCTGCAGCTTCCGGAGTTGCCCCAAGGGCAGCCCCATGTAGAGAGCATTACAGTAGTCTAACCTCGAGGTGACCATAGTTAAGAGACTGTGGCCTGGTTTCCCAGAGGAAGTAAGAAGACCTTCCTTTTGGTTTTGGTATGGATAATTACTGGTTTTACTGGGCATTGTTTCTGTCTCCCTATTAATTGTAGAACCATTCGTGTAAGTTTATATTTTATTTTGGTGTAGTGGTTAAGTGCGCAGACTCTAATCTGGGAAGAACCGGGTTTGATTCCCCACTCCTCCACTCGCACCTGCTGGATGACCTTGGGCAAGCCATAGTTCTGTCAGATCTGTTCCTGAAAAAGAGCAGTTTCTGTCAGAGCTCTCTCAGCCCCACCTGCCTTACAGGGTGTCTGTTGTGGGGAGGGGACGGGGAAGGAGTTTGTAAGCCGCTCTGAGACACCTTTGGGTAGTGAAGGGTGGGGTATAAATCCAATCTCTTCTCTTCCTCTTCTACATACCGAGAGCCTGTTTGGTGTAGTGGTTAGGAGCACGGACTCTAATCTGGGAGAACTGGGTTTGATTCCCCACTCCTCCACTCGCAGCTGCTGGATGACATTGGGCAAGCCATAGTTCTGTCAGAGCTGTCCTTGAAAAAGACAAGTTTCTGTCAAGAGCTCTCTCAGCCCCACCTACCTCACAGGGTGTCTGTTGTGAGGAGGGGAAGGGAAAGGTGTTTATAAGCTGCTCTGAGACTCCTTTGGGTAGTGAAGGGTGGGGTATAAATCCAATCTCTTCTCTTCCTCTTCTACATACGGAGAGCCTGTTTGGTGTAGTGGTTAGGAGCGCGGACTCTAATCTGGGAGAACCGGGTTTGATTCCCCCACTCCTCCACATGCAGCTGCAGTCACAAGTTCTCTCTGAGCTGTTCTCTCAGGAGCAGTCCTCGAGAGAGCTCTCTCAGCCCCGCCTACCTCGCAGGGTGTCTGTTGTGGGGAGGGGAAGGGAAAGGTGTTTGTAAGCTGCTCTGAGACTCCTTTGGGTAGTGAAGGGTGGGGTATAAATCCAATCTATTATTATTATTATTATTTTCTACTGTTGGATCATGGAAGTACTTTGAGACCCCTTGAGGGACAGAGCATAAGACACAAATTGTAAAAATAAAATTTAATGTCAGCTGCCCTGAGCCTGCTTCAGCGGAGAGGGCGGGGTATAAATCGAATCAATCAATCAATCAATCAATTAAAATAGATAAATAAAATAAGAGCAAGATAACTTGTAAGGTTGCCCACCTCCAGATGGCACCCGGAGATCTCCCACTATTACAGTTGATCTCCAGACCTACAGAAGAAGAAGAGGAAGAAAAAGATATTGTATTTACACCCCGCCATTCACTCGGAGTCTCAAAGTAGCTTACAAACTCTTCTACAAGAAGAGATTGGATTTATACCCCGCCCTTCACTACCCAAAGGTGTCTCAGAGCGGCTTACAAACTCCTTTCCCTTCCCCTCCCCACAACAGACACCCTGTGAGGAAGAAGAAGAAGAAGAAGAGATTGGATTTATACCCCGCCCTTCACTACCCAAAGGAGTCTCAGAGCGGCTTACAAACTCCTTTCCCTCCCCCTCCCCACAACAGACACCCTGTGAGGTAAAAGAAGAAGAAGAAGAGATTGGATTTATACCCCGCCCTTCACTACCCAAAGGGGTTTCAGAGCGGCTTACAAACTCCTTTCCCTTCCCCTCCCCACAACAGACACCCTGTGAGGTAAAAGAAGAAGAAGAAGAGATTGGATTTATACCCCGCCCTTCACTACCCAAAGGTATCTCAGAGTGGCTTACAATCTCCTTTCCCTTCCCCTCCCTACAATAGACACCCTGTGAGGTAGGTGGGGCTGAGTGAAGGTTTGAGGGTTGAATAACAACACAGAGATCTGTTGAAGCTCTCTGACCAGGCTCTCAAGCTCTCTCTGTACCTCTGTGTCTCTTGAACTGCCTGTCAGCAGCGTTTTATTAAAATCAGGCTCACAGAGTTCTTCCCCCTCCCTGTACAGTGAAATCATTACAATTAGAAGCCTCTAAGATTCACAGTATGTTCTTAACAGACTGTTCTTTACGCTGATTCCTATCTTGCCCACTGTAGCCAAGTTTATTCTCTCAGCAGACTCAGCAGACTTTGTGCACTGCTTGCCAATCTCCCTGTGAGAACTTGAACTACCTGTGAGAACTTGAACTACCTTACAGAAGTTTTTCATTCCCACATGCCACCCTTTTTTCTTTTTTTTTTAATCCCTCGGAGGAGTTTTTTAAAAAAAAATCAAACTACAAAAACTATCACAGAAAAAGGAAAGGGGGACTACACATACGGGACAAAGTATAGAAACCCACTACTGGCTAAAAACCCAAGAGAGGAGATCCTCACTAGCTTCATTACCTCAAATCTTCACTTCATTTAGATCAATATAAACTGAGTCAGACATTTAAGTACTTTCTTCTTTTCATTAGCTCTTAAAACTTAACTGTCTAAGAACAGTACCCCCAATCATCCCCATTCACAGTTCTCAGAGGCACAGTTCAGAGTCCTTAAGCCTTTACTTCTCTTTTCCTCGTCTCTTCCGCAGCTTATAAAAACTTTTTGGGGCGGCTGCCCCTTGCTCCGTCAGAGAGTCCTCTCCGGAAGAACCCGAGTCCAGCTCGCCACTAGACTCGCTGTCCTCTTCTTTTTTCCCGTCCTCTGGTCTTCCCAGCTGAACCCTTAGAAATTCTTGGGCTTTCAGAACAGAGTCAGTCTTTTCTTTTTTATCTTTAATCTTGAAAGTAACGCCTTCTGGAAATAGCCATTTAATGTGCAGGTAAGAGAGAGCTGCGGTGGCTCAAGTGGTTAAGACGCTGAACTGCAGGCTGTGGAAGGTTGGTCGTTCAGCAGTTCGAGACCCGGGTGCCGCAAGACGGAGTGAGCTCCCGTCTCTAGTTCCAGCTCCTGCCAACCTAGCAGTTCGAAAGCAAGGAATTGCAAGTAGATAAATAGGGATCACTTCGGTGGGAAGGTAACAGCGTTCCGTGCGCCTTGGTGTTTAGTCATGCCGGCCACATGACCACGGAAATGTCTTCAGACAGCGCTGGCTCTTCGGCTTTGTAACGGAGATGAGCACCGCAACCCTAGAGTCGGATTCGACTGGCTTTCGAGCAAGGGAAACCTTTACCTTTAAGAGAGGAATGCCATCCTCAGGCTCATCAGGCCATTCGTCCTCCGAGTCGACTGAGTCAGCATGAGGACAGGTCACAGCCACCTGGAGAGGGTAGGCCTGAGTTGGAGGGCGACAAAGAGAGCTGAACAGTTGGCATAAAGAAGGAATGCATTGTAGAAAACAGCATAATAGAATCAGGATCACTAATCCCACAACCCCATAAACAAACAATTGCTGTAACCATCCCAAATTAGGAAGCCACCCTTTGAACCAATCCCAAAGACCTTCAAATCCCACATCTTGCCGAATATAGCCAGTGAGATTTTCGAGCTCTTCCAGACGATGTTCAATGCTCTCTGACCACTATCAGTTAAAAAAGTTTGAAAGAAGAACACCCATAATGATGTTTGAAAAGCAAAAAAATCAATGACTCCTCTATTATCTAGAATAGCTCCTCGTAGGTCCTGTTGTTCAGAATTAAGGAGTGCAATAGCTTTAGAAGTTGCATTAACTGCCTTGACAGCATAACATGCTAGTTCAGCCAATGTTCTAGCATTACCTACTGCCAGTCCAGGAACTCCGACAAAGGAAGCTGCTAAAGAAACATATTCAGCTTTACTCAGCAAACTTACTTTAGAATCACAATCAGGAGGGAGGGAAACAGAGCGCCGAGTGCGAGATTGTGTCTGTGGCAGGACCAGGGGTCATTTCGTAGAAAAAGAGCTAGCATAACTCATTAGCATATGCCACACCTCCTGACATCACCGGAAGTGTGTCATAAGGCCACACCCCCTGACATCACCGAAAATGTGTCATAAGGCCACACACCCCGCCCCCAATGGTCCTGGCCGCCGCCACCGGTCTTGCAGCTCCACTGCCAAGCCCCATGAGGGGCCCGGTGGTGGACCTGCAAGGCCGGCGGGAGTTTAAGGAAGCCCCGCGAAGGCCCTCCCTGGCCCCAGGCAGGCAGGGGTGGGGAGAGGCAGGGAGGAAGCAACTTACCCTCCCTCTTCTCCTGCCTCCTCCTGGCTGAATGAGGGCTGGAAGCAGGGGGCGGGGCTTCATCATGTGCCCCGCCCCCCGGTACCTCACCAGGGGGAACTGCGTTCCCCTGCGTTCCCCCCCGAAATGACCTCTGGGCAGGACAATAGCAAGCCGACTGAGGCAACAAGTGACCTCACTAAGATTGGCAGGGATATAATTAAAAGTACGACTGCCACAGGTAAAGAACCAGCCAGTTGGTAACATGATATAGGCATAATTGAAAGACACTTTAGTGAGGTGAGGACATTTTAGTATGTCAGGGCCTACGTTAGAACACCGCTGGGAGCGTTTAGTATAGTTAACAATGCGGGCGCAAGTAGTATTGCCACTGGCTACGTAGGGAGTGTGACGAGAGATTGCGGATGCAGGTAAACGCAGGTACCATGGTACGATAACCCACAGTGACATTGGGAAACCCATAGAACATGGTCTCTTTAGTTATATTTGCAGGTTGCTTACACACCGGGATCAAACAGGTACCCAATAAGTCACCAGCTGAAAGGGAGTTGGTCAAACAGAAATGAGTAACATTAGAAATATTAGCAAGACGCTCCCAAATGTTGAATACCATACGTTCTCTTAAAGAAGGCAACACACACACCCCCGATGGGCACAATAAAAAAATGACACCATGAGGAAGCTAACACATAACCCAGCTCCACCAGGCATCAGAGCCAGGGACCCCTGGCTCGCCATCTCCCCAATCTTCATCCTCATCCTCTTCATCCTCTGAGTCGGTGGGTTCATGCTCAGAGGAGTCAGTAGAGTCTTCATGGAGACCCTGGCAACGCGTACACCAGAGATCGTGCCAAAAAGTACAGTCAGTTATGGAGGGAGGATGGTGTTCCTCAGATAGGGCAAAGCGGCCTTGAGAATGTTCCCACACCCGAACTGGAGCGTTGGAAGAACAGCCGAAGCTTCCATGTGTCGTGGTAGTCAGGGTTGCGAAACTGAAATTCTACCTTTCCCCACCCAAAAGGAGAGTCTGTGGGATCAAAATAGAACCAGACTAGACACAGATAGTAAGGACAAACTGCAGCTGGCCCTGCCACCAGTTCCGGCCTAGGGTGATTGCAAAGGGTCCAGAAACTGCTGACCAAAGACTTGATAACGATACTCTGGACTCCAGTGCTCAGAGTCGTCCCGTAGACTGTTGATGTATGGATTCCAAAAGATGTGGAACCTCACGCTGTGGAAAGGGTAGAACAATATTAATAAGATCACAGGCACCTCGAGAAAGAGCATGGTGCCGACCTAGGCTAATGAGGCTAGCTGTTGCCTCAATATATGGAAGAATATTCTGATGAGGACTATGAGAGTGGAAAAGCCATTCTGCAATAAAAATTGGTCCAGCGTCTTGTTCTTGGACTGCTAAGCAGCCAGTAGGCATTTTTGGAGTTGGAAGGATTAAAAGTTGAAGGCCAGTATGAATAGCTGGAAGCCGGTCAACACAGCGTCGGCCCAAAAGAAGATTGACAGTCTGTAAGGCTGAGATTGCCTCTGCAGAGGGAGTAATAAGAACACCGGTCAAAGTGTGACTAATTAGAGCCGCACCAAAATAGAGAGGCTGCGGGCGGGATCCCATGGATCCCGTGAGCCACGCGCTATTGCTCCCCGGCACGATCAGATGCCGGGGAGGAAGAGACGAGTGGGAGGGGGAGGCTGCCGAACTGCACATGTGTGAGCATGTGCAGTTCGGCGGGGGGCCGGGGATGCGCCGGCGGCAAGACGCGCCGGTGATCCCACGGCCAGCCGTGATGTGGACCTACCAGATGAACCACCTAGGTAGGTGGTTCATGTTTGGTGCGGGGCTGTCGGGGGAAGGACCGGATCGGGAACGGGCCCGCAACACTTCCCAGACATTGCAGTGGGCTCGCGCCCGTTTGCTGCGCCCCCGATCCGGCCCACTCCTGGCCCAAAACCCCTCGTGTGGACAGGGCCTAAGTAAAGCAAAAAGAGGGCTAAGAAGGTCAGTAGATAAAGGAAAATAGGGCGGGACCCAATTGAGGGTACCGAACATTTGTTGAAGAGCGACTAATGTTAAAGGCTGTGGAAAAGAGAGTTGTGGAAGCACAGGTGCTGCAAATGACTGGAGCATCTTATGCCCTAAGTAGACATAAGGCTCATGTAATTGAATTTTCTCCGGGGCAATTTGAAGACCCCAGCGTTCTCTTTAGCTAATTTATGTAAGAGTTCTACTTGAGCCTCTTCATTATCAATTTGACGTTTTAAAGCCTCTTGTAGTCTATTAATGAACTCAATGTAAGGCTCAGTGGCTTTCTGTCTAATACTTGAAAAAGTCTGTAGTGGTTTGCCAGAAGCTGGAACTCGCTGTAAAGCTCGAAAGGCACAACCAGAAGAGACTTCTAGGGTAGCCTCAGGTAGGACAATCTGTTGAACGGCTTGAGCAAAGTTCCCATGACCATAAAGTTGTTCCACTGTATAAGCACCTCTGGAGGCTTGACCCCGAATAAGGCACTGTTGTTGGAACTCACTATCCCATACCACATATTGAGCTGGAGACAAAAGTATGTGGCATGTTGTTTTCCAGTCCTCTGGAACTAACACGTGATTTCTCATTAAAGCCTCTAACATCCCTTGAACATAGGTACTCTGTAAGCCCATGTCCCGAATTCTCTTGCGCAATTCTGTTAAAATAGGATAAGAAATGGGTTTATATTCCACTATATTATTTCCTGCGTTATCTTGGTGTCCGGTGAGGTGCACCGGGCACACAGACAACATTTCAGAAATCTCTTTAATTTCTTCCAAGGAAGGGTTCTGATTTTTTAAGTGATCCATAAGAACACTTCGCGGATAGGGGTGTAAGGGCGGAGGATGTTTATCTGGTGGATCTACTGGCGGTGGCTTTTGAGGCGTAGAGGGTAAAGACTCTAAGGGTGTTGATGCTAAAGGCAGTTTTGGTGCTGAGGGCACGGGTGGTGCAAGAGGTGGTGGTGGCTTAGGTAAAACCAATGGACCCCCTTGAGAAGAGGCAGAGGAGCCTTCTGTACTGCATGTAAGAGAAGCCAGCGAAGAAACAAGCGCTATAGCTTCTACTGCGAACCTACACAAATACCAAGAATGTAACACTTCCACTGGAGCCCGAGGCTCTGCATGAAAAGTCTTCCCAATCTTTTCCCAGTCCCTAAGTTTTAAGGAACCTGTCCCAGGGTACCAAGGACATTGTTTTTGAATTTCCATAAGCAGTTGCTTAAGGGACACAGAAGACACGGACCTGCCGGCCTTCTGGGCGAGGAACTGTAGCTCTTTTAAATGTTTCTGTTGTGGTAGTGTTAAGTTTCCACCCATACTCACCAATGTAGGGGTCGTGGAAGCACGACGAGGAAGTGCACTTCAGGGGCCTATGCCAGGCGTTGATGAGATGGAGAAAAAGATATTGTATTTACACCCCGCCGGTTTGAGGGTTCAATAACGACACAACACATAGATCTGTTGAAGCTCCCTGACCAGGCTCTCAAGCTCTCTCTGTACCTCTGTGTCTCTTGAACTGCCTGTCAGCAGCATTTTATTAAAATCAGGCTCACACATTTCTTCCCCCTTCCTGTACAGTGAAATCGTTACAATTAGAAGCCTCTAACTAAGATTCACCGTATGTTCTTAACAGAATGTTCTTTACGCTGAAACTCTCCTATCTTCCCCACTGTAGCCAACTTTATTCTCTCAGCAGACTCAGCAGACTTTGTGCACTGCTTGCCAATCTCCCTGTGAGAACTTGAACTCGTCCTGGGCGTGCCTCACGGGAGTTGTTCATATTCCCACAGGGAGGTATTTTTGAATCTCCTGCATTGTGCAGGGGGTTGGACTAGATGACCCTGGAGGTCCCTTCCAACTCTATGGTTCTATGATTCTACAGAGATCACTTCCCCTGGAGAAAATGGCTGCTTTGATGGGTGGACTCTATGGCACTGTACCCCACTGTGGTCCCTGTCCTCCCCAGGCTCCCTCACCAAATCTCCAGGTGCTTCCCAACCTGGATCTGGTAACTCTACCCCCCCCTTCCCACCAGAGGGGAACTGACAACCCTAACTGTTGATGTATCCTGGGGAGAAGGTTTCTTGGGGATTGTAGTTCCCCAGCCCCCGCAACTGCTCTAAAGGTCTTGGGAACTACGAAAGCCCTGGCAGCAGCCCTTCTCATCTGCACCAGCGTTAGCATACCCTGAGGTGGGGCAGCTGCCAGGGCTTCTGGGCAGGCCCGCTCACCGCTGACCCCTCCAGCGAAGACAAAAATGTGTGCGCTGGAGGCTAAAAAATGGTGAGCTGGCTCACACTGACTCAGCTTAGAGGGAACACTGCTCTGGGGCACTATATTCTGCTGAGGTCCCTCCCGGGCTCCATCCCCAAATCTCCCAACCCAGAGTTGGCACCCCTTTTGATATGCTCTTCCTTAACCCGAAAGAAAAGCAAACAACCATTTTCTAAATCTTTCTCCAGTGGGGTCCTCAAGAGGCCATGGCGACCGCCCTGCTTCCCGACCACCGCACCATGAACCCTTGCCCGGTGTACGACAGAAAGAGCAGCCGGATCTTCCTCTTCTTCATCTGCGTCGAGACTCACGTCACGGAGCTCCACCAGATCAAGTTGGGGAGGAACGCCGCCCGGCTCTGCTACGTCTCCAGCCAAGATGGCGGCCGCAGCTGGAGCCAGTTGACCGATTTGACCCATGAGGTGATCGGAGACGACTTGAAGAACTGGGCCACCTTTGCCGTCGGGCCCGGCCACGGGTTGCAGACGAGCTCCGGGCGCCTGGTGATCCCTGCGTATACTTACTACATCCACAAGCGTAGCTGCGGCGTCCCCATTTGCTGCTGCACTAAGCCTCATTGTTTCGTTTTCTACAGCGACGACGGTGGAGGGAGCTGGGCCCAGGGCCAGTTGGCCACGGCCTTGCGGGCGGGAGAGTGCCAGGTGGCTGAGCTGACCCGCCAGGACGGTAGCCAGGTGTTATATTGCAACGCCCGCAGTCCCGAGAAATACAGGGTCGAGGCCTTCAGCGCAGATGATGGGAACCGGTTTGAGGAGCCCTTGCTGTGTAAAGAGTTGCCGGAGACTGGGAAAGGTTGCCAAGGCAGTGTGGTGAGTTTCACACCAGTGCTGCGGCCTTCGGATCCGGGGCCCTGGAAGAACGAGGAAGGCGGACCAGGTTGTCCGCTCGACGTTAGCCCCTCAGTGTCCCTCGTGACTCCCAAGCAGTGGTTGCTTTACTCCCACCCCACAGGCCGACGCAAGCGAGTCGACCTGGGCATCTACCTCAACACGTCCCCGCTGGCGAAGGGCGGCTGGATGGACCCCTGGGTGCTGTACGAAGGGCCCAGCGGCTACTCGGACCTGGCCGTGTGCGAGGAGGGCCAGGTGCCGCCGCTCTTCGGCTGCTTGTTTGAGAGCGGAGTGTCCAGTGAGCTGGAGGAAATCGCTTTCCAGCTCTTCAGTAGTACTGAGCTCCTGAGGAGCGTGAGGGAAGGCTGACCGCACGCCGATTCTCCCTCAGAGGCGTGGCTGCCCTAAACTGGTCCTATCGAGGATATTTAGCACCCGAGGGCAGGAAACGAGAACCTCTTTATCATCTTTCTTCTCCTGCCAATCTTGGCTCAGCCGTTGGCTTGGAGCTAGGGGTTGTGTGCTAGAGGCCCACAGAATAATACCTGAAAACAAGTGAGGAGACCTTGCCCAGAAAAGTAAACCAGTGAATGTGTCAGCTTGAAGGTAACGTTGAATCTGAGATTCCTATATAGGATTTGTTCCTGAGGAAAGACCAGAGATCTGAAACACTTAAATATCCGGAATAAGATGAATAAGGAAATATATATGTCATCCTGGGAATTTTTATGGGAAAATGCAATGAAAATTTCAACATGTAATAATCTAAAAGAGAATTGTTATAAGATGATGTATAGATAGTATATGACACCAAAAAAGATAGCAAATATAAGTAACAATTTATCAAACAAATGTTGGAAATGTAAAAAAATAGCTCTTTTTACTATATGTGGTGGACATGTAATAAAGCAAAACATTTTTGGACTGGGGTCCATACAGAGATGGAAAAAATAATGAAATGTAAAATTAAGAAGGAACCTGAAGTGTTCGTTTTGGGTCTTAAAATGGAGGAAGTTAATATTGCAAAACGGACTTTAATGTGGTATATGATTACAACTGCTAGAATAATATATGCTCAATGTTGGAAGCAAGAAAGAACTCCCGATATCTGGGAATGGTTGAAAAAGTTACATTTTATGGTTGAGATGGACAAAATGATGAGAAAGCTTAAAAATCAAGAAGCAGAAGGGGTTTTTTGCAGATTGGAAAGACTTTAAAGACTACTTGGAGAAATACTGGGA
Source organism: Gekko japonicus (assembly GCF_001447785.1). Classification (NCBI taxonomy): domain Eukaryota; kingdom Metazoa; phylum Chordata; class Lepidosauria; order Squamata; family Gekkonidae; genus Gekko; species Gekko japonicus. The sequence goes on along the minus strand of NW_015168219.1, from coordinate 24,161 downwards.
TGTAAAGAACAATCTATTTTGCTTTGACAATTATTAAGGTTGGGTGGACATTTAGATTAAATATAAACATACATAGATAAACAGATAAAAAGATATGTTACCTGAAAGAATTATGTTGTTAAAGAATTGGAAAAGGAGAAAAAAATTAAGAATGTAATAAAGGTTTGAGCACTGTGGGAAGTCAGAAGGGGGGGAGGTATTTGGATAAAAGGATATGAAAAGTTTGCTATATGACGTATAATTTTACTTATTACTATATCCTAATAAAATTGTGTTTCTTTTTAAAAAAATCCAGAATAAATGTTGAAAGTAGGGTTACCAAGTACCTACCGCGAATTGGCGGGGGACACATAGTTCTTGGTAGGAACATTCCCGCAGGGAAAACACACACACACTGCACTATGGTGTCGCCCAGACGTGACGTAGGCACGTAGCCGGGCGACGCTCTAGCAATGGGGCTGAAAACTTGATGGTTTCACATCTGGGCAACGGCATGGTGCGATGCGGGTGTGTTACAGGCAGGAATGTTCCGGCGGAAAAGCATGTGTCTCCCGCCGATTTGCGGTAGGTACTTGGTAACCCTAGTTGAAAGAGAGATCGAATTTGGAGCAGACTGCTTTTGAGAACACAAGACTTGTTAGAAGGATATTGACTGAGTTTGGAGCCGACGGCTACGTGTCATTTTATTGACCTTTGTGTTTTTTCTATGAAGGAATAAGTGGTTGGTTTGCATTAAGGTAAAGGTAAATGTTCCCTTGCTCGAAAGCCAGTCGAATCCGACTCTAGGGTTGCGGTGCTCATCTCCGTTTCCAAGCTGAAGAGCCAGCACTGTCCGAAGACATTTCCATGATCATGTGGCCGGCATGACTAAACACCAAGGCACACAGAGCACTGTTCCCTTCCCACCGAAGTGGTACCTATTTATCTACTTGCAATTTCTTGCTTTCGAACTGCTAGGTTGGTTTTCATTACCAGCCACTTAGTGATGTTATGGCTTTAATCTAGTCTCTTTTGTCATTGTATTGTTCCGTGGACATCTAGCACACGTCTGTATATATTTTTTCATACCAGACTGTCTTGGGATTGTGTGTTATTCTTGTGGATTGGAGCTAGGGTTTCCAGGTTCCCACTAAACTGGGTAGCGGGGGGAAAATTAAGGACAAAATGCTTTAGAGAGGGGACTCTGGGGCATTGTACCCCATTGGGGTCCCTGTCCTCCCCAGGCTCCACCCCCAAATCTCCAGGAGTTCCCCAACCTGGACCTGGAAACCCTAGAATCCAAATGCACTGACGTCACTTCCCATGTGTCCGCAAATGACATCAGTACCTGGCTAGGGGTGCTCTAGCACACTGGCAGGACTCTATGGGGTTAACCATAGAGTTTTGCCCAAATGCTAGAGTTCTCCTGGTGACGTGCTGATGTCACTTCCGGCCATACAGGAAGTGACATCAGTGCATCACTGCCAATGTCGTTATGTCACCAGCAAAGGGGTATATTTTTTCATACCAGACTGTCTTGGGAATTGTGTGTTATTCTTGTTTCCAGGTTCCCACTAAGCTGGGTGGCGGGAGAAAAATTAAGGACAAAATGCTTTGGAGGGGAGACTCTGGGGCATTGTACCCCACTCGGGTCCCTGTCCTCCCCAGGCTCCACCCCCAAATCTCCAGGAGTTCTCCAACCTGGACCTGGAAACCCTAGAATCCAAACGCACTGACATGGCTTCCCATGTATCCGCAAATGACATCAGTACGTTGCTAGGGATGCTGCACACTGGCAAGACTCTATGGGGTTAACCATAGAGTTTTGCCCAAATGCTAGAGTTCTCCTGGTGACGTGCTGATGTCACTTCTGGCCACACAAGAAGTGACGTCAGTGCATCGCTGGCAGTGTTGTCATGTCACCAGCAAAGGGGTCAACGGCCTCGGTGAGTCTCCTCCAGTTGCCAGCCTTGCCCTACTTGGAGCTCTGAGGTAAGGGCTTTGGAAAATGGCCGCCACTCAGCCAACAGGCCCTCCCGCCTACCTCGCTGTAAAGCCCGTAGAGAAACCGCTGTGGCCACATCTTGAAGCGAATAGTGGCAAAGATAGATCCAGGCGGTCGGCCGTGTTGGTCTGAAGCAGTAGAACAAATTTAAGAGTCCACCGGGGCACCTTTAAGAGCAACAATAGGTTTATTCAAGGTATGAGCTTTCTTGTGCAAGGCCCACTTTATGAAATACATTACAATGGCAGGGAAGGTTCAGGATTTATACCCAGAGAATGAACAGCAAATTAACATGTACCACGATGATGTTCTAGAAATGCAAAGTGAACCTAAATAACAAGTTAAGGTTATAAGGATATCTTGAACATATCTTTGAATAAGAGAAGGAGAGAAGAGATTGGATTTATACTCCGCCCTTCACTACCCAAGGGAGTCTCAGAGCAGCTTACAAACTCCTTTCCCTCCCCCTCCTCACAAGAGACACCCTGTGAGCAGTGTTCCCTCTAAGCTGTGGAGTCTTGTCAGCAAAAATTCTACTTTGTGAGCTCCTAGCATCAAAGTTGTGAGCAAGCAATTTGGCTATTGCATAAATTAGTTTGCTCTGGAGCCCCATCCTTCCTGAGCTGTGACAAAAATCTGTGAGCCGGAGGCTAAAAAACTGTGAGCTAGCTCACACTAACTCAGCTGAGAGGGAACACTGCTCACAGGGCGTCTGTTGTAGGGAGGGGAAGGGAAAGGAGTTTGTAAGCTGCTCTGAGACTCCCAAATGAGGGCGGGGTATAAATCCAATCTCCTCCTCCTCGTCGTCTTCTTCTTTTGGGTCACACTGCCAGGTGAGACTGGGAGATCTCCCAAAGTTACAGCTGACCTCTAGGCAGCAGAGATCAGTTTCCCCTGGAGAAAAGGGCTGCTTTGGAGGGTGGACTCTAAGGCATTGTGACCCCACCACGGTCTGTGTCCTCCCCAGGCCCCACCCCCAAATCTCCAGGAATCTCCCAACCTTTAGTTGGCAAGCCCTACACTGCAGTGACGATTCCCATTCCCCCCCCCCCTCTCCTCTCTGCAGCTTGATCTCTTTGGGGAATCAGGCTCTTTTTGGGACAAG
>NW_015168219.1:6054-21060 GCF_001447785.1 Gekko japonicus | reverse complement strand
TCTTCCGGTTTCTGGTGCGGTTAAAGTCACAACAGCCAGGCAGGGCTGTGCTTCTCTGGGTGTGAAAAGTACGCAAATGTCGATTGCACCTTGGCAGCCCCATCCTTTTCGTGTAACTTGTCTCCGGGTTAATTAATTTGATGGATGGCAGCGATTGATTCAGAAGGAACGCCTCGGGGCTGGCTTCCTTCCAGGCCGTGGTACTTCGCGCTGGGGACACCGTGTTTGGAACGGGAACACCGTGTTTGGAACATGCTGTGTGAAACGGGGTTGGGGAAATGTTCAGGCCTGTTGGGGTTCCCAGGCTGGTGTTTATACCTGTGTTTATGCCAGTGCATTCCTTCTGTGCTTCTTTGCTGCTGTAATGCTTATCTACCAGTTCTGCAGGTGGTGATGTTGACGTCTGGGTTTCTGGGGAACCGTGGGAGAGAGTTTGGTTCCCAGCTTCAGTGGTAAACGGCCGGTGCTCTTTCTCCTGTGTGCGGGAGGGTGCCCAATTGGCCAGGGCAGTGGGGTGTGTGCATAAGAATACCCTATATCCTATTATGCCCAAGGGCAGCCGCCATTCTTAACAGTGCCTATGTTAATGCATCTGTAGGTCTTCAGTAAAGTATTACCTTTCCTGATAAGCATGTTCTACGTTGTTGGCTGTGGGTTCTGACAGAGCCAGGCAGGGCTGTGCTTCTTCGGGTGACTTGGCAACGTCGATTGCACCTTGGCAGCCCCGTCCTTTTTGTGTAACTTGTCTCCGGGTTAATTAATTTGATGGGTGGCATTGATTGATTCAGAAGGAACGCCTCGGGGCTGGCTTCCTTCCAGGCCGTGGTACTTCGCACTGGGAACACCGTGTTTGGAACATGCTGTTTGGAACGGGGTGGGGGAAATGTTCAGGCCTGTTGGGGTTCCCAGGCTGGTGTTTATACCTGAAGCTTGCTGAGCGACCCTGGACGCATACCCCCTCTGCCTAACCTTCCTTATGGGGTTGTTGTGAGGATAAAATGGAGGCCGGGAGAACCAGGTACACGACTCGGAGCTCCTTGGAAGAAAGGCGGAGTACCAGTTGAGTCAATCAATCGCAGCGACCCATGGCGATCTTTTGGAGCTTAATCCAGATGGGTCACCGTCAATGCTCCCTCTAAGCTGTGGAGTCTTGTCAGCAAAAATTGTACTTTGTGAGCTAGTGGCTTAAAGTTGTGAGCAAGCGATTTGGCCGCTGCATAAATTATTTTGCTCTGGAGCCCTCCTTCCTGAGCGAAGACAAAAATGTGTGAGCCAGAGGCTAAAAGATTGTGAGCTAGCTCACGCTAACTCAGCTTAGAGGGAACACTGGTCACTGTGTTAGTTCTGTGTCTGTTGCAGGACAAAAAAGCAAGAGTCCAGGAGCACCTTGAAGACTAGCAACATTTGTGGCAGTGGGATGAGGCGCTTTCAGGAGAAGAAGAAGAAGAGGAGGAAGAGGAGGAAGAGGAGGAGGAGAATGGATTTCTACCCCGCCCTTCCCTCGGAGTCTCAGAGCGGTTTGCAAACTCCTTTCCCTTCCCCTCCCCACAACAGGCACCCTGTGAGGTAGGTGGGGCTCAGGCATAATAGGATATAGGGTATTCGTATGCACACACACACACACTGCCCTGGCCAATTAGCCACACTCCCGCGCGCGGGAGAAGGCGCTCCGGCCGTTTGCGCTGAAGCTGGGAACCAAGCTCGCTCCCACGGTTCCCGTGAAACATCCCACCCCCTGCAGAACTTAAAGATAGGCGTTACAGCAGCAAAGAAGCACCGAAGGAATGCAATGGCAATTAGAGTACAACTGACCTCCCCAACCCCCATGGCAGCTTAGCTGACAGTGGTTGTTAGCCCCCCAGAGGAACTGGTTGGCCACTAGATTCAGGTGGGTAGCCATGTTGGCACCTTTAAGACCAACAAAGTTTAATTCTGGGTATAAGCTTTCGTGTGTATGCAAACTTCTTCAGATACATTGAAACAAGACTTCCTCAACCATCATACATAGGTGGGGGGGATTAGTTGCCGGGAAGGGCTAATTAGAGTCAAGATGCACAAATGAGTCATAAGTATAGCGAAGATTGGATTAAAGCAGCTGGTAAGACCTGTGAATAAGAGCAAATGAGCATACAGATCATAAAAGAGTTAATAAACCGATGTGATAACTAAATTTGAGTCCAGTGGCACCTTGAAGACGAACAAAGTTTAATTCTGAAAGGGAGATTACTGAATTATAAGTTATTGCAACACTCAGGACCATGGAACCCCCAGGGCTTAACAGAGATATCGGGTTCTTATCTCACTACACATGCCAATTCACTCAGTTCTCACTTATACCCAGAATGAAACTTTGTTGGTCTTATAGTTGTCACTAGACTCAAACTTTGTTGTGGTTGACCACTGTGTGAGACAGGATGCTGGACTAGGTGGACTATTGGTCCGATCCAGCATGGCTTTCCTTATGTTCTGATGGATGTCTAGACTACTACACTCTACACAGGTCTCCCCTCAAAGTCAGCTTGGAGACTCCAAGTGTTGCAGAATGCCCTGGCTCAGTTATTATTTATTAATTGTTTTAACTCTATATTGTTTATGTTATTTTAACTATGTTAGCCACCTTGAGCCAGCATGTCTGGCAAGGCGAGATACAAATGGAAGCAATAAATAAATACATATTACCAGGAGCTACATGGAACCATGCATACTTCTCCCATTCTGCAGTAACTCTATTGGCTGCCTATCAGTTACTGGGTTCAGTTTAAGGTACGGACTATCACATACAAACCTTATTATCTGCAGGACCACCTCTCACCCTGAGGGGCTGTGGCTCAGTGGTAGAGCCTCTGCTTGGCATGCAGAAGGTCCCAGGTTCAATCCCCAGCATCTCCAGTTGAAAGATCTGGCAGGAAGTGATGTGAAAGACCTCTGCCTGAGACCCTGGAGAGCTGTAAAGAGGGGCTGTGGCTCAGTGGTAGAGCCTCTGCTTGGCATGCAGAAGGTCCCAGGTTCAATCCCCGGCATCTCCAGTTAAAATGACTGTGCAGGAGGTGACGCGAAAGACCTCAGTGGCTCAGTGGCAGAGCATCTGCTTGGCATGCCGAAGGTCCCAGGTTCAGTCCCCGGCATCTCCAGTTAAGAGGATCAGGCCGGAGGTGATGCGAAAGACCTCAGTCGCTCAGAGGTAGAGCATCTGCTTGGCATGCAGAAGGTCCCAGGTTCAATCCCCGGCATCTCCAGTCAAAAGATCTGGCAGGAAGTGATGTGAAAGACCTCTGGTTGAAACCTTGGAGAGCTGTACAGAGGGGCTGTGGCTCAGTAGCAGAGCCTCTGCTTGGTATGCAGAAGGTCCCAGGTTCAATCCCCGGCACCTCCAGTTAAAAGGATCAGGCAGGAGGTGATGGGAAAGACCTCAGCCTGAGACCCTGGAGAGCTGCTGCCGGCCACCGCAGACATTTCTGACCCTGACGGTCCAAGGGTAGAAGGCAGCTTCCTGCGTGTTCAACTTTCTGAGGGGAAAAAATTGCTTTCTTTCCTCGGTCTCTCCCTTCAGCCTCCTCGCTGTCGTTTCGGGCGCCATATTTGTCCGTTGTTCTTTCCCAACTGCTCTCCGGCCGGAACACCCTGAGAGTTCTCGGCCCCTCCCAGTCAGAGGCCCTGACACCTGAAACCTAAAGATGGGCTGCCTACAACTCACATCTCCCTCCCAGTTCCAGCAACGAGATGAAAAGGCTGGCAAAAAGCCTTCCAACAGCCCACTTCCATATCCTCTGTTCTTTCGGCTTGCTGCTGGTAAGTGGTGGCTGGGGTTCCCAGCCTCCAGGTGGGACCTGGAGGGTCTCTGGGATTACAGGTCCTCTCCCGACTACAGAGGCCCGTTCCCCCGGGGAGAAAAGGGATGCTTCGGAGGGTGGGCACTATTTATTTATTTATTACCTTTGATTTTAGATCCCCCCCCCCCGGAGGGACCGGGCTCAGGCCGGTATACAACATAATATCATATAAACATTGTTGTTGTTCAGTCGCACAGCCAAGTCTGACTCTCTGCGACCCCGTGGATCAAATCACGCCAGGCCCACCTGTCTTCCTCCGGAGTTTGCTTAATTTCATGTTCATTCCATCGATAACACTGTCCAACACTGTCTCACCCTTTGCCGTCCCCTTCTTCTTTGACCTTCAGTCTTTCCCAGCATTGACACTGTCTAACCATCTCATCCTTTGCCGTCCCCGTCTTCTTTGACCTTCAATCTTTCCCAGCATCAGGGTCTTTTCCAGTGAGTGCTCCCTTCTCATTTGGTGGCCAAAGTATTTGAGCTTCAGTTTCATTATCTGGCCTTCCAGGGAACAGTCAGGGTTGATTTCTTTTAGGATTGACTGATTTGATCTTTTTGCAGTCCAAGGGACTCTCAAGAGTCTTCTCCAGCACCATAGTTCAAAAGAATCTATTCTTCGGCGCTTGGCCTTCCTTATAGTCCAACTCTCGCAGCCATACATGACTACTGGGAATACCATTGCTTTGACCATGTGGACTTTTGTTGGCAGGGTGATGTCTCTACTTTTTATCATGCTGTTTAGGTTCGCCATCGCTTTCCTCCCAAGGAGCAGGCGTCTTTTAATTTCATGGCTGCAGTCACAGTCTGCGGTGATCTGGGATCCCAGGAACGTGAAGTCTGTCACTACTTCCACGACTTCCCCTTCTATTTGCCAAGGAGTGATGGGGCTGGATGCCATGATCTTAGTTTTTTTGATGTTGAGCTTCAAGCCCACTTTTGCGCTCTCCTCTTTTACCTTGAGCAAGAGGCTCTTTAGATCCTCTTCACTTTCTGCCATTAGAGTGGTGTCGTCTCCATATCTGAGGTTGTTGATGTTTCCCCCGGCAATCTTAATTCTGGCTTGTGAGTCATCCAGGACGGCATTTCGCATGACGTTTTTGTTCAGTAGCACAGTCGAGTCCGACTCTCCGCGACCCCATGGACCAGTTCACGCCAGGCCCTCCTGTCTTCCGCAGTCCTCCGAAGTTGGCTCAATTTCATGTTCGTTGCATCGATGACACTGTCTAACCATCTCATCCTTTGCCGTCCCCGTCTTCTTTGACCTTCAATCTTTCCCAGCATCAGGGTCTTCTCCAGGGAGTGCTCCCTTCTCATTTGGTGGCCAAAGTATTTGAGCTTCAGTTTCATTATCTGGCCTTCCAGGGAACAGTCAGGGTTGATTTCTTTGAGGATTGACTGATTTGATCTTCTTGCAGTCCAAGGGACTCTCAAGAGTCTCCTCCAGCACCATAGTTCAAAAGAATCTATTCTTCGGCGCTCGGCCTTCCTTATAGTCCAGCTCTCGCAGCCATACATGACTACTGGGAATACCATTGCTTTGACCATGCGGACTTTTGTTGGCAGGGTGATGTCTCTATAAGGACTTGTCACAGTTTGTTGTGATCCACACAATCAAAGGCTTTAGCGTAGTCAATGAAGCAGAAGTAGATGTTTTTCTGGTACTCCCTTGCTTTCTCCACAATCCAACAAATGTTGGCAATTTGATCTCTCGTTCTTCTACCTCTTCAAAACCCAGTTCTCTGTCCACGTACTGAAGCCTAGCTTGTAGGATCTTGCAGCTTACGCATTCCATTTCTATTGCGTCCTGATCCCATCTACAGAGGCTTCTAATAATACTTTTGCTTAATATGGCTTTTTATACAAAAAATGCAATTATAAAATATATATTCTGCTATAAATTCCTCTAATCAGAAGATTCTAAGTTACATACCAAGATCTGAATCTCTTATGATTAGACTTTTGAAGGCACAGTGACAGCGGTCAGCATATAAATGTGGCTGCGAAAAAAGCTACTGCAATCTTAGGATGCATCAACAGAAGCCTCGTGTCCAGATCACGGGAGGTGGTCGTTCCGCTCTATTCTGCTACGGTCAGGCCTCACCTGGAGTCCTGTGTCCAATTTTGGGCACCACATTTTCGGAAGGATGTTGACAAGCTCGAGCGTGTCCAGAAGAGGGCAACCAGGATGGTGAGAGGGTTGGAATCCAAGTCTTATGAGGTAAGGCTGAAAGAGTTGGGTATGTTTAGCTTGAGAAAGAGAAGGCTTAGAGGGGACATGATGGCTGTCATGTAGAAGATGGAGCAGATCTATTCTCTCTTGCTCCGGATTGCAAGACTAGATCTAATGGGTGGAAATGACAAGGGAGTCGTTACCGGCTAAATATCAGGAGAAACTTCCTAACTGTCAGAGTGGTTGAGCAGTGGAACAGTCTGCTTTGGGAGGTGGTGGATGCTCCTTCGCTGGACGTATTCAAGCAGAGGTTGGACGACCATCTTTCGGGTATGTTGTAGGCTCTGTTCCCTCTCAGCTGAGTTAGTGTGAGCTAGCACACAGTTTTTTAGCCTCCGGCTCACACATTTTTCTCTCAGCTCACGAAGGAGGGCTCCAGAGCAAACTAATTTATGCAGTAGCCAAATTGCTCACTCACACCTTTAGTGCCAGTAGCTCACAAAGTAGAATTTCTGCTCACAGGACTCCACAGCTTAGAGGGAGCAGACCTCTGTTTCCCTCCAAGCTGAGCTAGTGTGAGCTAACTCACAGTTTTTTAGCCTCTGGCTCACCCATTTTTGTCTTCGCTCAGGAAGGAGGGCTCCAGAGCAAACTAATTGATGCAGCAGCCAAATCACCTGCTCACAACTTTAATGCCAGTAACTCACAAAACAGAATTTTTGCTCACAGGACTCCATAGCTTAGAGGGAGCATTGGTTGCAGGTATGTAGGGCTCTCTTTCAGCGATGCTCCTGCAGAGTGCCAGGGGGTTGGACTCGATGACCTGCAAGGTCCCTTCCAACTCTTACATTCTATGATACGATTCTGTGTCAGAGGAAATGTCAGAACCCACATTCAGAAATCACATTCGTTTTCCCCTTGCCCTACAAGATCTAGGTTAGGAAATTCCTGAAGATTTGGAGTAGAAGCCGGGGGAGAGCAGGGACCTCTGTGGGGCAGAAGGCCATACGGTCCACCCTCCAAAGCATCCGTTTTCTCCCGGGGGGAACTGATCTCAGTCGTCTGGAGATGAGCTGTAATTCTGGGGGATCCCCAGGTCCCACCTGGAGGCTGGCATCCCGACATGACAGGCTGGTTTCGATATAAGTATTACAGCTCTGATGATCTCCCAGGTTTGACAAAAACTGGGGGGGAAAGGGGGGAACTCAACCCAGGATATGACTGCGAACCAAAAAGGGCTAAGCTAAACAATATATATATATATATATAAAAAGTACAAATATTTATTAAGGTGTAGACATGTTAAAACGTATACTGATTTAAAAATGACTTTGTCTAAGTTCAGACTATAAAATCTTATCCACTATAAATACATATGATGGGTTAACACTTTCCAACTGAAGACCAAACGCGTTTCGGCCCCTAAGGGCCTTCCTCAGTGGTCACTATTATCTATATATTATAGACACACATCCATAGACCTGTTACAGATTTTTAGTACACATATATTACATTGATGGAGAGACACACATTCAGACCTACAAAATCACTGATACCAGAATAAGTTGTGGAGGTGATATGGCTCAAGTGGTTAAGACGCTGAACTGCAGGCTGTGGAAGGTCGGTAGTTCAGCAGTTCGAGACCCGAGTGTGCCGCATGACGGAGTGAGTTCCCGTCTCTAGTTCCAGCTCCTGCCAACCTAGCAGTTCGAAAGCAAGAAATTGCAAGTAGATAAATAGGTACCACTTCGGTGGGAAGGTAACAGCGTTCTGTGCGCCTTGGTGTTTAGTCATGCTGGCCACATGACCACGGAAACGTCTTCGGACAGCGCTAGCTCTTCGGCTTTGAAACGGAGATGAGCACTGCAACCCTAGAGTCGGATATGACTGGCTTTCAAGCAAGGGAACCTTTACCTTTACCTTTATGGCCCATCACTAATACCAGGAGTACAATTATAAGTATACAAGGAAACAACATCCGGTTTTAATATATGTGTACTAAAAATCTGTAACAGGTCTATGGATGTGTGTCTATAATATATAGATAATAGTGACCACTGAGGAAGGCCCTTAGGGGCCGAAACGTGTTTGGTCTTCAGTTGGAAAGTGTTAACCCATCAAATGTATTTATAGTGAATAAGATTTTATAGTCTGAACTTAGACAAAGTCATTTTTAAATCAGTATAAGTTTTAACATGTGATCTCCCAGGTTTACCTTTCCATTGGCAGAATACTTCAGTACTCCCAGAAAAGATGGTTAACGCTCAGGCGACCTCTGGGAAGGTGACTCTGTTCCGCCAGGAAGCACCCCGAGGCGTCACCTACCGAATTCCCGCCCTGCTGTTCCTGCCTTATGAATCCGTTTTCTTGGCCTTTGTGGAGAAGCGCTCCTCGCCCAGAGACGAACACGCCGAGTACCTGGTTGTGAGACGAGGACGGAAGAAAGGGACCTCTGTCCAGGTAACACGGGTGGGGGGGGGCAGAGAAAACGGATCCGTTGTCATCTATTTGGGGTCAGTTTGGTGTCGTGGTTGAGTGCGCAGACTCTAATCTGGGAGAACCGGGTTGGATTCCCGACTCCTCCACATGCAGCTGCTGGTGTGACCTTGGGTCAGTCACAAGTTCTCTCAGAGCTGTTCACTCAAGGGCAGTCCTCGAGAGAGCTCTCTCAGCCCCACCGACCTCACGGGGTGTCTGTCGTGGGGAGGGGAAGGGAAAGGAGTTTGTGAGCCGCTCTGAGACTCCTTCGGGTAGTGAAGGGCGGGGTAGAAATCCAATCTCCTCCTCCTCCACCTCCTCCCTTGGTAGCTGACTCCACTGTTGCACTACTTTCACTGTCAAAACGTTTTCCCTAAGATCCAGCCGGTACCTTCCTGCCCTTAATTTAAACCCATTCTTGCCAGTCCCCTCCTCTGCTGCCCACAGGAACTGCTCCCTGCCCTCCTCCTCTAAGGGACAGCCCTTCAGATACTTCGAGAGAGCCATCCTGTGCGAAACAGGATGCTGGACTAGATGGACCCTCACTGGTCTGATCCAGCAGGGCTCTTCTGAGGTTCTCATCAGGGGAAGGCCTCGGCCTCTCTGCCCTGTTGTTGGCCCTCCAGAGGAACTGGCTGGCCACTGTGTGAGAGAGGAGGCTGGACTAGATGGACCCTCACTGGTCTGATCCAGCAGGGCTCTTCTGAGGTTCTTATCAGGGGAAGGCCTCGGCCTCTCTGCCCTGTTGTTGGCCCTCCAGGGGAACTGGTTGGCCACTGTGTGAAACAGGATGCTGGACTAGATGGACCCTCACTGGTCTGATCCAGCAGGGCTCTTCTGAGGTTCTTATCAGGGGAAGGCCTCGGCCTCTCTGCCCTGTTGTTGGCCCTCCAGAGGAACTGGTTGGCCACTGTGTGAGACGGGATGCTGGACTAGATGGACCCTCACTGGTCTGACCCAGCAGGGTTCTCCTGATGTTCTCATCAGGGGAAGGCCTCGGCCTCTCTGCCCTGTTGTTGGCCCTCCAGAGGAACTGGCTGGCCACTGTGTGAGACGGGATGCTGGACTAGATGGACCCTCACTGGTCTGACTCAGCAGGGCTCTTCTGAGGTCCTTATCAGGGGAAGGCCTCGGCCTCTCTGCCCTGTTGCTGGCCCTCCAGAGGAACTGGCTGGCCCCTGTGTGAGAGAGGATGCTGGACTAGAGGGACCCTCACTGGTCTGATCCAGCAGGGCTCTCCTGAGGTTCTTATCAGGGGAAGGCCTCGGCCTCTCTGCCCTGTTGTTGGCCCTCCGGAGGAACTGGCTGGCCCCTGTGTGAGAGAGGATGCTGGACTAGATGGACCCTCACTGGTCTGATCCAGCAGGGCTCTCCTGAGGTTCTTATCAGGGGAAGGCCTCGGCCTCTCTGCCCTGTTGTTGGCCCTCCAGAGGAACTGGCTGGCCCCTGTGTGAGAGAGGATGCTGGACTAGAGGGACCCTCACTGGTCTGATCCAGCAGGGCTCTTCTGATGTTCTTAGCGGGAAGCCATGGCAATTAGGCATGTCTGAACCTTACCGAAATGGGCCGTGTCACACTGAACCGAAAAGCCTATCAGTTAACTCTTCTTTTGTAACACATTTTTTTATTTAGGATATAAACATTCATAATCAGCATTAAATTTTCTACATTTATCCCTGTTACATCCATCCCCCCTCCCTTTTCCCCTCCCTTATATGCGGCTTCCCACAGTGCTCCGACCTCCTGTACATTTACTTCTAATTTCCTCAACCTCCTGTTTACTGCCTCCTAATTTCTTTTTGTTTCCATTACATTTTTTCTTATAATTCACTAGGTAACTCTTATTTCATTATCACAATTATTTCTTTACTTATCAAAACTCTCAGAAAAACTATCGGTTAACTCTTCTGACCACCCTCTCCATCTTCCTCTAGTGGGGTCCTCAACAGGACTTGACGTCTGCTCTGCTTCCCGGCCATCGCACCATGAACCCCTGTCCGGTCTACGAGAAGGAGAGCGGCAGAGTCTTCCTCTTCTTTATCTGCATCCGGTCCAAGTTGACCGCCTGGCATCAGATCCGAACAGGGAGGAACGCCGCCAGGCTGTGCTACATCTCCAGCCAAGATGGCGGCCGCACTTGGAGCCAGTTGACCGATTTGACCCACCGGGTGATCGGGGGGGACTTGAGAAACTGGGCCACCTTCGCCATCGGGCCCGGCCACGGGATCCAGTTGCGCTCCGGGCGTCTGGTCGTCCCAGCGTACGCCTACTACATCCACCAGCGTCACTTCAAAAAGCCAGTCCTCTACCAGACCAGGCCACATTGCTTCACTTTGTACAGCGACGACCGAGGCCGGAAGTGGAGCCGGGGACAGCTTGACATGAGCTTCCAGATGGAAGAGTGCCAGGTGGCTGAGGTGACCCGCCGGGACAACCGCCAAGTGTTATACTGCAACGCCCGCAGTCGTGAACAGTATAGGGTCGGGGCCTTCAGCACAAACAGCGGCAACCAATTTGAGGAGTCCTTCCTGTGCAAGGAGCTGCCAGAGACGGGCAGCGGTTGCCAGGGCAGCGTGGTGAGCTTCAGCCCGCCTCGGAAGCCCTCGGAGACGGGCCGAAGAGCGACTGCCGTCAACTCGACTACTCTGCCGGGCATTCTGCCCTCAGCCGCCCGTGAGGCCGCCAAGGAATGGCTGCTTTTCTCTCACCCCACGGGCCGACGCAAACGAGTCAACCTGGGCATCTACCTCAACATGTCCCCGCTGGCGAAGGGCGGGTGGGAGGCCCCTTGGGTGCTGCACGAAGGGCCGAGCGGCTACTCGGACCTGGCCGTGTGCGAGGAGGGCCCGGCGCCGCTCTTCGCCTGCTTGTTTGAGAGTGGAGCAGCCAGCGAATGTGAGGAGATTGCCTTCGAGCTCTTCACCATCCCCGAGCATTTGAACAGCACGCGGGAAGCCTGACATCGTCTCCCCCCCCCTCCCTCTCGGGGGGGGGGGGGGAACTGCCCTGAACTAACTAGATTGCCTCTGTAGATTCTGTGGGGCTGAATCAAGAATAAAACTGGAAGGACGAGTTAATTTTTTTAATTCTGTCATATAGAACAGTACAGCAAAGGTCTCTCCACAGTTCAAGGCAGGGGCGTCAGAGTGAACAAGGAAGGAAGGCGGCATCTTATAGCTAGAGATGTAAAATTTCCGGAAATTTTGAAGCTCGGGAAAAAAACCCATTTTTTTTCCAGTTTTTTTCGGGGGGAAATGGAAAATTTTGGGGAAATTGAAAAAATGCCACATTTGCATTTCTTTTGTCTTTTCCAGATTGAAAGTCATTCTGTTACTTTAGGAACATAAAATATGACTATGGACATTTTTACTTGGCATGAAATGATCACAACTAGCATATTAAAAATAGAGTGTATCCAAACAATTATTACAAACAGAATACCCACCCACATGCGAAAACAGAACTGAAACCTTTTTCTTTTCTTGTGACAATCGCACCTCCTAAAGGAAGAAATGCATCTTGTTCTTGCATTGGAGAGTTCAGTTTGTAACCTAGGACTTGCTTGTCCTCAGTGCACAGAAATTAGATCAATCTGATGCCATATATATATATATTTTAGAAATGATTTGGAAAATATTTGAACATCTTGTCTTAAAATATTTTATTCATCATGTTAAAATAAAACATTCCATAATCATTTTTTTTCTTTTCTTTTTTCAATTTTTCCAATTTTTCGGAAAAAACAAAAGCTTCAGGGAAAAGGACAGAATTTTTCCGGGTTTTTTTCCGGGCTTCACATCTCTACTCCTGGCTCTGGGTTTCAGAGGTTGACTGCCTCTGAACTTGGAGGTTCCCCTCAGTCACCGTGGTTAGTGGGCCCCCACAGACCGATCCTCCATGAATTGACCTAATCCCCTTCCGAAAGCTGCTTATTCCTGTTGCCATTGCTACATCCTCTGGCAGCGAATTCCACATTTTAGTCACTCTGTGTGTAAAGTAGTATATGTGGGATATTTGTGGATATGTTGTTATGTAGATACTATCTGATGTTTAGGAGGGGTGGTAGAGCCTTGTCAGATCTTGGAAGCTAAGCTGGGTGGGTACTTGGAAGGGGGACCACCAAGGAAGGCTCTGCAGAGGAAGGCCATGGCAAACCACCTCTCCTTCTCCCTTGCCTTGAAAGCTCCTTGCTGGGGACACCATAAGTTGAAAGCTAAGCAGGGTTGGTACTTGGATGGGAGACCACCAAGGAAGACTCTGCAGGGGAAGGCCATGGCCAACCACCTCTGCTTCTCCCTTGCCTTGAAAGCCCCTTGCTGGGGTCGCCATAATTTGGAAGCTAAGCTGGGTCGGTAGTTGGAAGGGGGACCACCAAGGAAGGCTCTGCAGAGGAAGGCCATGGCCAACCACCTCTGCTTCTCACTTGCCTTGAAAGCCCCTTGCTGGGGTCGCCATAAGTTGGAAGCTAAGCTGGGTTATTACTTAGAAGGGAGACCACCAAGGAAGACTCTGCAGAGGAAGGCCATGGCCAACCATCTCTGCTTCTCACTTGCCTTGAAAGCCCCTTGCTGGGGTCACCATGAGTTGGAAGCTAAGCTGGGTGGGTACTTGGAAGGGAGACCACCAAGGAAGACTCTGCAGAGGAAGGCCATGGCCAACCACCTCTGCTTCTCCCTTGCCTTGAAAGCCCCTTGCTGGGGTCACCAGAAATTGGAAGCGGTGGGTACTTGGAAGGGAGACCACCAAAAAAGGCTCTGCAGGGGAAGGCGACAGCCAACCACCTCTGCTTCTCCCTTGCCTTGAAAGCCCCTTGCTAGGGTCATCAGAAGTTGGAAGCTAAGCTGGGTGGGTACTTGGAAGGGAGACCACCAAGGAAGGCTCTGCAGGGGAAGGCCATGGCCAACCACCTCTGCTTCTCCCTTGCCTTGGAAGCCCCTTGCTGGGGTTGCCATAAGCCAGCTATGACTTGACAGCACATTACATGCGCACACAACATGTGGCCCTTCATAGACAACTGAGTGTCTGCAACTAATCACTATGTCACGGTGACTCTGAATAGACCTGTTTGCCATTGGCTCATGACAGTATCCAGAACAGGGCCTCACTGTTATATCTAAAAGGGCAAACAGTATGTAAATACGACAGCAAGTGAATCCCTCTAGTAGTCCATTCCCTGCGCAACTCAAACTTTAAAGGACCAAACCAGATTCTTGATTTTTGCACCTGAAAATATATTGGCAGGCAATTAAAACACTTCCTCTGTGGGCAGTGGCTCTGGGGATCCACTCCAGCTTCCAGACAACCTTCAAGGGCAGACCCACACAGAGCACATGGCAGTAGTCCAGCAAGTGATTTTTTTAATTATTTTTTTTCCAAGCACAGATGACGAGAGGCCAAATCTCTCTTTTCCCAAATGGGGCAGCCAAGGCCAATAGAAGGCTCTCCTGGTCATGGATACAATCTGAAGTTCCAGAAACAAAGTAGAGTTGCCAACCTCCAGGAGTGGCCTGGAGATCTTCCGGAACTGCAGTCAGTCTCCAGACTACAGAGATCAGTTCCCCTGGGAAAACTTCAGAGGGAGGCCTCTATGGCATTATACCCCACTGAAGCCCCCCCGTCCCTAAGCCCAGTCACCCTCAACCTCCAGCCACAAATCTCCAGGGACTTCCCAAATCCAACATTCGCAACCCTAAATCTAAGCCAGGCCCAGAAGCAACTAAACTCCAGAAGTAGACAAGAACAAGAGTCCAGGAGCACGGTAAAGACTAAGAAAATTTGTGGCAGGGGAGGAGCTTTTGTGAGTCACAGCTCACTTCCTCAGACACCAGGTATCTGAAGAAGTGAGCCGTGACTCACAAAAGGTCCAACCCTGCCATGAATTTTGTTCGTCTTGAAGGTGCTCCTGGACTCTTGCTCTTTTCTACTGCTGCAGGCTGACTAACACGGCTGCCCATCCGGAGCTATCTCCCCGGAAGGCACCCCATGTAGCCGTACAGAACGGGAATCCATCGACCTCGTGAAAGGAGGACAGATGGACTCTCATTCTATCCATTTCTGAATAAGCGAGCAGTGAGTTTGGAGTAGTGGTTAAGTGTGCGGACTCTAATCTGGGAGAACCAGGTTTGATTCCCCACTCCTCCACTTGCAGCTGCTGGATGTCCTTGGGCAAGCCACAGTTCTGTCAGGGCTGTTCTTGAAAGAGCAGTTCTCTCAGAGCGCTCTCTCAGCCCCACCTACCTCGCAGGGTATCTGTTGTGGGGAGGGGAAGGGAAAAGGGGTTTGTAAGCCCCTCTTGAGACTCCTTTGGGTAGTGAAGGGCGGGGTAGTGGGGAGGGGAAGGGAAAGGAATTTGTAAGCCGCTCTGAGACTCCCTTGGGTAGTGAAGGGCGGGGTATGAATCCAATCTCTTCTCCTCCTTCTTTTACCTCACAGGGTGTCTGTTGTGGGGAGGGGAAGGGAAAGGAGTTTGTAAGCCGCTCTGAGACTCCCTTGGGTAGGGTGGGGTATGAATCCAATCTCTTCTCCTTC
>NW_015168219.1:0-3792 GCF_001447785.1 Gekko japonicus | reverse complement strand
GAAGAAGAAGAAGAAGAAGAAGAAGAAGAAGAAGAAGAAGAAGAAGAAGAAGAAGAAGAAGAAGAAGAAGAAGAAGAAGAAGGGGAGGAGGAGGAGATTGGATTTATACCCCGCCCTCATTTGGGAGTCTCAGAGCAGCTTACAACCTAAGAAGAAGAAGAAGAAGAAGAAGAAGAAGAAGAAGAAGAAGAAGAAGAAGAAGAAGAAGAAGAAGAAGAAGAAGAAGAAGAAGAAGAAGAAGGGGAGGAGGAGGAGATTGGATTTATACCCCGCCCTCATTTGGGAGTCTCAGAGCAGCTTACAAACTCCTTTCCCTTCCCCTCCCTACAACAGACGCCCTGTGAGCAGTGTTCCCTCTCAGCTGAGTTAGTGTGAGCTAGCTCACAGTTTTTTAGCCTCTGGCTCACACCGTTTGTCTCTGCTCAGGAAGGGATGGCTCCAGAGCAAACTGATTCATGCAGCGGCCAAATCGCTCGCTCACAACTTTAATGCCAGGAGCTCACAAAGCAGAACTTTTGCTGAGAAGACTCCACAGCTTAGAGGGAGCATTGCCTGTGAGGTCGGTGGGGCTGAGAGAGCTCTGACAGAAACTGCTCTTTTTCAAGCACAGCTCTGGGAGAACTATGGCTTGCCCAAGGTCACACCAGCAGCTGCAAGTGGAGGAGTGGGGTATCAGATCTGGTTCTGCAAGATCAGAGTCCGCACACATAACCACTAGTCCAAACTGGCTCCCTCTCTACAGAGTTGCCCTCTGTACATTCTCTAAGGACACTTTCCTTCCTTTATATTAACTATTGCTACCGAAAGGGTTCATCAGGCCGATTTCTGGATTCAGTCCAGGAAGACTGGCTGACAGCTTATCAGCGGGAGCTACAGTGGGGAAGAGATGGGTCTCCTAATAACTGGAGCTCTTTCTGAAGCGCTTCTGGTGGTCAGCGACGCATCCCAGGAGGTGACACACTTTTCCTTTGGAGCAAGGAGGCGGCAGCCCTGGATGCTAGCCAAAGTTATCAGGAACCGGGTGCGAGATTTGCACGTGCTGCACCGGCAGACATCGCTACCAGCTGTGGGGCAGCCTGGGGATAGGGTGTAGGGTTGCCATGGAAACTCCTGGAGATTTGGGGATGGACCCCAGGGAGGGCAGGGACCTTTCCAGGGTACAAGGCCACAGAGTCCACTGTAGAAGTTAAATCTGGCAAGTCACATACCCTTCATAGTAGCAGCCCAGACGTCCCAGACCACTTAATGAATCATATGTTAGATCTCCTAAAAATGTACATTGGAGATTGTATCAATCAATCAATCAATCAATAAACCTTTAATGGCATATACAACATTAAAATCAGAGACAGAAAATGACACAATCAACTAAGAATCTAAGTTAATTAGAAAATCATAAAATGGAGTTTCCCAAGTTTTTCACTCTTATCACGTCAACTAAAAAATTGGCCACTGCCACAGTAATTTCTGCTGTTATATCGTTCAATAGAAATTGGCATTTTATTTCATTGGAAAGGTGATGTTTACCATGCAACCAAGTGTTTAACCATTTTTCCCTAGCAGATACATGCCACGAACAGTCTAACAATATGTGATCAATTGAATCAAGAGAGTTAGAACCGCAGTCACATCTCCGTTCATGCTTAGGAATATTTTGAAACCTACCATACAGTAGTTTTGATGGAAAGGCATTTACTCGAGCAAGAGAGAACGCTCTTCGATGGCTAGGGCTATCAAGGTTATACAAATACTGGGGAATACATCCCACAACATTCTTAAGATTTAATGTGGCTGAAGAACAGACAGGGGGATGAAGGGGCTGCAGTTTTTGAAGTTCAATATCTAACAGCCTCTGTTTGATTGTTTGGAAGATATACACTTCAGAGGAAAAAGCTAGCTCCTCCAAGGAGAGGCCCAAAGATCTTATTTTGGTTCGAATATTATAGTCCCAAGAGGTACTATGAATTTCCTTTAACAGAAAAGACAAAAGCGAACCATCTTCCCCTTCCCCTCCCCACAACAGACACCCTGTGAGGCAGGTAGGGCTGCGAGAGCTCTGAGAGAAACTGCTCTTTTTCCAGGACAGCTCTTGTCAGAACTATGGCTCGCCCAAGGTCATCCAGCAGGTGCAAGTGGAGGAGTGGGGAATCAAACCCGGTTTTCCCAGATTAGAGTCCACTCACTTCACCACAACACCAAACTGGCTCTCAGGTAAACTCCAGCCGGGGTCCCTGAGTCTGCTGTTCTTGGAACGGTGCCCATTGAAATAAAATCTGTTTAAGGAGTCTCTGGTTTGGGTGTGGTTGCTCCAGCGTCAACCTTGAGGGTGATCCAGCGTGCCAAAGAAATTCCAGAGGCTTGGCTGTACTTCCGGGGGATCTCCAGGCCCCACCTGGAGGCTGGCATCCCAATCCCCACTAGTGCTTCCCCCTTGTTTTTTTGTCAGTAAGGCAACACCGGCAAACGCCCGGTTAAGCCTCCAAGGGCCTCGCCCCCAAAGGAAACGAAACCTCCCAAGGTTGTCCTCTGGAACTCCCTCCCACTTGAAACATCGGGCGGCAACGCGAGCAGCTATTTCTTTGGAGAAGCGGCAAGGGCCGAGATGGGGAAGGGAGGGACCAGTCCTAAAGGGAAAGGGGCGTGGCTCCCCGGAAAGGCTACGAGGGCGAATCCTGCCAGCGCGGCGCCCCGAGGAAACTGCTGCCCGGTGAGTGTGGGATGGGATGGGATGGGATGGGATGGGGGGGAGAAGAAACCAGGAATCACCCTAACCAGTGTACCCTCTAAGCTGAGTTAGTGTGAGCTAGCTCACAGTCTTTTAGTCTCCAGCTCACACAATTTTGCCTTCGCTCAGGAAGGATGGCTCTAGATCAACTAATTTATGCAGGAGCCAAATCGCTCGCTCACCACTTTAATGCCAGGAGCTCACAAAGTAGAATTTTTGCTCACAAGACTCCACAGCTTAGAGGGAACATTAACCCCTAGGCATCTCAGTGGACAAGGACAGCAGTGTAAATATGTCTTAGCCAGTGTTCCCTCTAAGCTGAGTCACGGTTTTTTCAGCCTCCGGCTCACACGTTTCTGTCTCCGCTCAGGAAGGCTGGCTCCGGAGCAAACAAACTGATGCAGTCGCCAAGTCGCCCGCTCACAACTTTAATGCCGGTAGCTCGCCGAGTAGAATATCTGCTCCCAAGATTCCAGGGCTTAGAGGGAGCATTGCTTCCAACCAATGTTCCCTCTAAGCTGAGTTAGTGCGAGCTAGCTCACAGTGTTTTAGCCTCCGGCTCACACATTTCTGTCTCCGCTCAGGAAGGGATGGCTCCAGAGCAAACAAATTTATGCAGTTGCCAAATCGCTCGCTCACAACTTTAATGCCAGTAGCTCACCGAGTAGAATTTCTGCTCACAGGACTCCACAGCTTAGAAGGGAGTGTTGGCTGCACAAGTCCAGCAGCACCTTAAAGAGGTTTAAGTTCTCGTTTCAATGGACCAGGCACCCTGGATTTTAGGGGGTAGAGCAAGGGTGTAATTATCCTGCGCTTTGGAAACAGAAGTCCCTCGTCCCCTAAGGCACAAATCTGCCCCTCCCTGATCCTGCTAATTAAAAAAAAATTTTTTTTAATCACTGTATGCAGCCGCAGGGCTTCGAGGGCTGTTTGCTAAACTTCTAAAAGGAGGCTTTAGTTATTTATTTATATGAACCCCACACTTCTCCCCCCCCAAGTGGCTTATATATCGTTCTCTATTGCTCCGTTTTATTCTCGCAACAACCCTGCGAGGTAGGTTTGGCTGA
>NW_015168218.1:36057-42980 GCF_001447785.1 Gekko japonicus | reverse complement strand
TCTGAGCTTCTGTTATACTGCTTGAATAACGTCCTTGATGGCTGGTGGGACTGTTGCCTTAGTCACCTCATGTTTGAGGCGTTTTTTTCCCCCTTCCGAAATTAAACGTGACTGTGCTAGACTTCCTAGGCAATTGGCGTGTGTGTTTCCAAGCAGATCCTGGACAACTGCTTACACTAGTGGTCTCTTTCATGACCAATTATTCGATGGCACACAAGCATGGGTCGTATCTAAAGAAACCTGCTTTTTTGTTATTTTCTTAATGGATACACCCACAGTCCCTGTAAATAAAACAGTCACTCAACAATTTCCTCTTTGAAAATTGTAAAAGACAAGATTTTTACCTTATCATACAGGTAGTGACTACTGCAAGAATCTTACATGCTAAGTATTGGAGGGAAAGCGAGCTGCCTTCTAAAGAACTGATATACAAAACTCCTGTTAACAGCTGAGATGGACAAATTGACCCTAATTTTGAGAGGACAAGAAGAAAGAGGATTCTATAATACATGGTCAAGATTTTATAAATGGTTGGAAGACTATTACAAATAAACAATATAGACATATGAACATTTTAGGAGACTTCATTTCCATATCAATATGCAAAACTATTTGGTGATAATAATTGTAGTAAACATTGCAGGAGGTGACAGCTAGATGATATAGATAAGTATATGTAACCCCCGTTTTATGTGTATGTGTTATGACTGTTTTTGTTTGTTTTTGTTCATTGAAAAAAATTAAACATTTTAATAAAAAAAAAACACACCCAAAAAACAATTTCCTCTTTGAGTGGCCTCCCGGAATTCTGTCTCCATCTCAGGATCATTGATTCTGTGACTGAATTTGTTCCTTTCAAGAAGATAGGAGGAGGAGGAGGAGATTGGATTTATACCCCACCCTTCACTACCCAAAGGAGTCTCAGAGCGGCTCCCTCTTTTCCCTCCCCCTCCCCACAACGGACACCCTGTGAGGAAGGTGGGGCTGAGAGAGCTCTTTTTAGAACTGTCCTTGAGAGAACAGCTCTGAGAGAACTTATGACTGACCCAAGGTCACACCAGCAGCTATAATGGAACTGCATTGTTGTGGAGGTTTTACTAGTTGCCATGTTTCCTGCTTCACTTCTACTGAGGGGACAATCTATCGCACATTCATGCTTTAGGGGTGGCAGGGTCAGTCACTGCCCCTCTTTGGAAAGTGATTTTGAATAGATGTGGTGTGTTTACAGAGATTAGGCTTCAAGCATGCAAAATAGAAGTTTAATAAAAATAAAAAGAATACACATGGTCTGTTCTAGCATCAAGCTGAGCAAGGATACAAAGAAATGGTTGAAGCATGCAGTCCCGTTACTACCCTGAACTGTACTTAGCCTAATGATGTTGTTATTGCTAGGGTAGGCTAGTAAATCTTGAAGTTGCAACATTGAGAAGTCTTTTACCTTTGTTCCCTGAGATAAGGACTTTGCCCCATTGCCGTTGACAGGGGGGGCAGACTCCAAAGGGGAAAGAATTGGAACCCTGAGTGGAAAGAGTCGTGTTTCCTCTTTTCACTAAAATTTCCTGGAAGGGTTTCTAAAGAGGAATACACAGAGAGTCCCAGCGTCCAGCGGACGCTCACAACTACCTGTGAATAGCTCTGGACTTCTATCATACACCTCACAATCAGTCTTCCCTCTAAGCTGAGTTAGTGTGAGTTAGCTCATGGTTTTTTAGCCTCCGGCTCACACATTTTTCTCTATGCTCGGGAAGGAGGGCTCCAGAGCCAACTAATTAATGCAGTAGCCAAACTGCTCGCTCACAACTTCAATGCCACTAGCTCACAGAGTAGATTTTTTGCTCACAAGACTCCACAGCTTAGAGGGAGCACAGCTCACAATCCTTGGATGATGCGGCAGACCGGTGTCTGGACTGTACCATTTCAAATAGCAGCTCGGGGTTGACTGTGCACAAAAAACCAAAACCCTGGGAAATTACCTGTCGAGGCAAGGGCTTCTCGTCTAGCCTTTTCTCCTGGCCTGTTTGTGGGGAATGGATTTGTCTTATGAGTCTTGTGACAACAGGAGGGCTTTAGCGGAACGACAGCCTATAAAGTGAAAAGGGAACGGTGCGTGAGTGGTGGAGGCCTGAAAATTCCAAGGCTGTGGAGAGTCAGTTAGTGACAGTTGAGCAAAGGGAGAAGGAAGACAACAGGGCCTTGGAAAGGCTTGCTTAGTGAATTCTTGCATTTATTTTGGTGAAGAGAACAGCCAATGAAAGGGTATGTGGTGGAGACAGATAGCACAGAAACCTTACAATACCTAAATAGGATTTGCACAGGGATAGTAGTTGGAGTTGTATTTAAGGTTCCCAATTCTGGCTTGGGAAATTCCTGGAGATTAGGAGGCAGTGCCTGGGGAGGGCGGAGTTTGGGGAAGGGCAGGGATTCAGTGCCAGAGAGAACCAGGGTTCCCTCTAAGCTGAGTTAGTGTGAGCTAGCTCACCGTTTTTTAGCCTCCGGCTCACACATTTTTGTCTTAGCTCAGGAAGGATGGCTCCAGAGCAAAGTAATTTATGCAGTAGCCAAATTGCTCGCTCACAACTTTAATGCCAGTAGCTCATGAAGTAGAATATTTGCTCACAAGACTCTACAGCTTAGAGGGAACATTGGAGAGAATGTGCCTTCCAAAGCTGCTGCATCACAAGTTTGGTGTAGTGGTTAAGCATAAGAACACAAGAGAAGCCAATGTTGGGTGAGGCACAGCATAAAACTGAGATGTACAACAGGCCCTGCTCGTGAGTTTACAACCCAGAGAGTTCCACAGTGGAAAAATTCAGCAGCCATTTCAAATTAAACACCTGGCAAGATGATTTGATCTGACTCAGTTCCATGGATCCAGGCACCTTAACCCCAACAAACACTCCCACGCAGAAAATGAGAGCTAGCGTCGTACAGGGCAGCTAGACGGGAGTCCAGAAGCACTTTAGAGGCCCACGAGATTTTAAGAACATAAGAGAACAGAAGAGAAGCCAATGTTGGATCAGGCCAATGGCCCGTCTAGTCCAACAGTCTGTCACACAGTGGCCAAAAATACCAGGTGCCACCAGGAGGTCCATCATTGAGGCAGGAGACTAGAAGCCCTCCCACTGTTGCCCCCGCCCCAACACCAAGCATACAGAGCATCCCTTGCCCCAATCTGAGAGTTCCTAGCTATACCTTGTGGCTAATAGGCACTGATGGACCTCTGTTAAGTGCGCGGACTCTAATCTGGGAGAACCGGGTTTGATTCCCCACTCCTCCACTTGCACCTGCTGGATAACCTTGGGCAAGCCATAGTTCAGGCACAGCTGTTCTTGAAAAAGGGCAGTTTCTGTCAGAGCTCTTTCGGCCCCAGTTACCTCACAGGGTGTCTGTTGTGGTGAGGAGAAGGGGAAGGAGTTTGTAAGCCTCTCTGAGACTCCCTTAGGTAGTGAAGGGCAGGGTATAAATCCAATCTCCTCCTCCTCCTCCTCCTCCTCCGCTCTGCTGTCTGGATATCAGTTTTAATTTTGGGAGAAATCTAGGCCTCACCTGAAGGTTGACAATCCTGTTTTGCATCTCTTCCCCTTATATGATGCTTCTTGGCTTAGTCGAGTTGAAATACATTCTAATATTGCAATCTTTATCAATACATTTCTTGAATGATTCCCTACATCTGGCCATATAAGTTAACATGCTATGGGAATATCTCCCAAGGGGTGCTTGAGGAGAACGTTGGGGTAAAGCAAAGCCTCATGTGGTGGCAGGACCCTGAATAGGCCCAAATAAGTACTAGATATTCAGGGTGGTGCCCCAAATGTTCTCCCCCTGAAACATAAAGTTAGTATCATGCATGCATGCTGATTATGTGAATAAGACTGTCGCGAGGGCTTCATGCTCAAGGTGCTACTTACTCTGGTGTAGATGGCTTCCCTCACCTGGGTATCCCAGGCTAGCCCTATCTCCTCAGCTCTTGGATGCTAAGTAGGGTCAGTTCCGGTTAGTACTTGGATGGGAAACCTCCAAGGAAACCCAGGGTCACAACACAGAGGCAGGAAATGGCAAACCACCTCTTGCCTTGAAAGCCCTACAAGGTCACCATAAATTGGCTGTGACTAGGGGTGTGCATCCGGCATAGTAGGGAGCGGTGGCGCAGGCAGTAAAGGAGCCTGCAGGTAATCCATCTATGAACAGCCTTAAGGCTGTTCGAGTCCCACCACGGCCGGGGTGAGCTCCTAGCCCCTGTCCTAGTTCCCGCCTACCCAGCAGTTCGAAAGCCTAGCAAGTAGATAAATGGGTACCTGCCTTAGGTGCAGGGGGGCACCTGCCTTCCGGCATTGTGGCAGTGAGGAGGAGTGGAGCAGTGGTACCGGCAGTGGCGACGACGGCGACGGCAGCAGGGCGATCTGTTGAAAGAACATGGCAGCGATTTAACACCAAGCAGCAATCACTCCAGACGGGGATTGGCCCTGAGACGCGACAACGCGGTGACGCTGCATGGCCGGAGCCAATTGGACAGAGGCCAGAGCAGGAAAGTCGTCGCACAGTCGCAGACCATGGGAGCCTCCCCAGAAGGAGCTGCTGCGGAGCCCGCCGAGACAACATTCCACCGTAGGGAAGCGGCAGAAGGGAAAAGAACAAAAACACGCTGGCAGGGTGCCTGGTAGGCACTCACCACCCTATATATACATTGTATGTGGCCCTAGTTAGGAATGTAAAATGCTTGTAAACCACTCAGAGCCTCCGGGATTGAGCGGTCCAGAAATTGAAAGCATAAAATAAATAAATAAATAAATAAACCCAGCCCCCCCAAAAAAAACCTGGGTGAACTCGCCACTTGGAGAAGGCATTTAAAAGGACAGTGAGCCCTTTAAATGCCTTTGGAGTTGACTTGCAGGCCATGCAGCTTGCAGAAGGCATTTATTTATTTATACTTTCAATTTGTACCCCGCTCACCCCTGAAGGGCTCTGAGCGGCTTACACGGTGCATGGTGCAGAGACCTATGCAGAAACCCTAACTATGGCCACAGTACGTCTGGGGTGGGGGGAGCCCTACCAGGTACCCTCCCGGCTCCGATCGTTCATTTATCCGGCGAGTGGGCGACTTCTTCTAGTTTTTCTCCGGTGCGTCTTCTGCGGCCTCCACTGTTCTTTCAGCTCTCTGGCGACTCCTCTCGGGGGTTGTTGGTTATGGGCCCTGGTGCGCAGCCACGGTGGGCGTCACAACGTCCTTGTGGCTCCGGACCATGATCCTTTTAAATGCTCCCCCCCATCCTTTGAAAGCAATGGAGGTTAAGGATACCTTCTTTGGGGTCCATTGAATTGGTTCCCGGGTCCAGTGTTTTTCAAACTTGGGGTGGGGTGGGGGTTGAGGGGAGACACCAGCAGCTGTGCTCTAAATTGGTGCCTCTACTTCAAAAAGCAGCCCCCCAAGCCCCAGATACCCCCAGATTGATACTCCATTATACCCTATGGAAACCGCTGACTATAATGGTCCCCATAGGTATAATGGAGCCAAAAATTCAGGATTCCTAAATATTTACCAAATTTAAATACCATACCAGTATTGGGATTCGGGAATATCAGGAAATACCAATATTTTTCAAGTTCAATATACCTGAACCCCCAAAATATCATTGTTGTTGTTTTGCACACCCCTAGCTGTGACTTGGGGCTGTGGTGGCTCAAGTGGTTAAGACACTGAACTGCAGACTGGAAGGTCAGTAGTTCAGCAGTTTGAGACCTGAGTGCTGCATGACGGAGTGAGCTCCCGTCTCTGGCCCCAGCTCCTGCCAACCTAAAAGTTCCAAAGCAAGAAATTGCAAGTAGATAAATAGGTACCACTTAGGTGGGAAGGTAACAGCATTCTGTGCACCTCGGCATCTAGTCATGCCGGCCACATGACCACGGAAACGTCTTTGGACAGTTCTGGCTCTTCGGCTTCGAAACGGAGATGAGCACCGCATCCCTAGAGTCAGATTCGACTGGCTTTCAAGCAAGGGAAACTTTTACCTGTACTAGCTGTGACTTGGCAGCAAAAATAAATGGATTTTTATAAATGCCTCTCGTAGATCTACCCCTTCTTAAAGGGTTTGGTTTTTGTTTTGTTTTTTTGCCTTGTGGTAGGAAAAATTACAACCTCCACCCACCCAAAAGGTTACCATATTTGGAAATGTAGTAACTGATCATTAAATGGCAATTTTATTTGATGAAGATACTGGTTCTGCTTTTTTAAGAAAGGAAAATGGTTTAATGTGGTCAATTATAGGGCAGTTGGAGATTGCTTTAACAGTACATTCATGTTCTACAGTACATTTTCACACTGATATTTGATTCCTGTCTTAAGCTATCCTTTGGCTTCTGTTTTGAGACTCAGTGCAGTTTCCTTCACTGTTTATTGGATTATGCATGGCAAAGCATTAGGGTTGCCTTCTGCCCACCCCCAGTGGGTATTTGCATACTAATCCTCCAATTGACGAAGATCCTTGCAGTGGGAGAAAGCATGTGTTGGGGGGGGGGGGAGATTTCCTCTGAACCTGGAAGAGACAGACAACAGTATAGAAGACCTCTCCAGCTCTCTACGGTCTTCACCATAGAGATTTGATGGGTTCCTAGAGCATTGCCCTGAAGCGACATCTGTTTTTTATTTTATTTATTTATTTTCCGTATTTGTATCCCGCCCATCCCGTGAGCGGGCTCAGCGTGGGTCACATCATCCTAAATAATACAATAAGGTTTAAAACACAACAAAACACAACATTATAAACATTTTAAACCAGTAAAGCTGCTGGTGAAAAGTCCGACCCATTAATACTGATGGATATGGCCAGTTTGGTGTAGTGAGCCAGTTTGGTGTAGTGAGCCAGTTTGGTGTAGTGGTTAAGTGCGCGGACTCTAATCTGGGAGAACCGGGTTTGATTCCCCACTCC
>NW_015168218.1:22234-35252 GCF_001447785.1 Gekko japonicus | reverse complement strand
CATAATAGGCCACACCCAACAGCAGAAACTCATTAGTATATTAGGCTACACCCCATGCCTTCCCTTGGCTTGCCTGGGCAAGCCGGCCCTTGGACAGGCCGGGGAAGGCACGGGGAGACATTTAAATGCCTCTCTGATCCTTCCAGGAGTTTTGGCTGTAGAGGGCGTGGACAATTCTGAAGCCAGCCGGAATGCCGTTCCTGTGCGTTCCTGCCCAAAAATAGCCCTGGGACTCCCAGACCTTATAAGGCTTTGAAGGTTATCACCAACACCTTGGGGCCTCAATCCCCATCCCACTTTTTGCTGATGAGAGGTTCACAGAGTTGCCAGGTCTTATCGACCCAGCAGCGGGGGAGAGGGAAGGACTCTCCGGGAGTGGGGGGAGTGTACAGTATGTGCACAATGTAATGATGTCATACGGAAGTGACGTCATCATGTTGGTGACACTCTGGTATCTGGGGCAAAACTCGATGGTTACCATAAAGTTTTGCCCAAAATAAACCGAGCGTTACCATGCGGCATTGCTGACGTGATGGCGTCACTTCTATGTGAGTTCATTATGTTGTGTTTGGGGGTGGGATTCCCCCCCCCACCGGCCAGCTGCCTGGTGGCAGGGAAGAGGCCCGAAAATCAAGTGATCCCCCACCCCCAATTGGGAAATGGCATCCCTAGAAGATCAGCAAGTATGGAAACGAAATTAGGCCACATCTAGGCCACTAACCATACATTTAGTGCACTAGGGATGCCAGTCTCCAGGAGGGTCCTGGGGATCCCCCAGAATTACAGCTCATCTTCAGCCTACAGAGATCAGTTCCCCTAGAGAAAATGGATGCTTTGGAAGATGGACTCTATGGCATTATGCCCCACTGTGGTCTCTGCCCTCCCCAGGGTCCATCCCCACATCTCCAGGAATTTCCTGGTCTGGATGACAACCCTACCCCCCAACGTTGGCCAGGAAGGATCTGGCAACTCTAAGTGCACCTATTTTGTAGACATAGTCAAATCAGATTTTTGCCATTAACTATTCAGATCCTGATGTTGTTGCAGATGTTTTAAAAAGATTACGTAGCTTCCAGGGCTATTTTTGGGCAGGAACGCACAGGAACGGAGTTCCGGCTGGCTCCTAAATTGGCCACACCCAGCAGGAACTCATTAGCATAATAGGCCACACCCAACAGCAGGAACTCATTAGGATTGGCTACCTTTAGGGGTGTGTGGCCTAACATGCAAAGGAGTTCCTGCTACAAAAAAAGCTCTGGGTTTTGACAACAAACAACGTAAACAGAATAAGAAGTAAAAGGTGGGTGTGGCTGGATGACCACACTTCTGGTAACACAGGGGTGTGGGCTAATATGCTAATAACATGTGCTGTCAGGGGTGTGGCCTAATATGCTAATGAGTTCTTGCTGGGCTTTTTCTACCAAAAAAGCCCTGGTAGCTTCTAAAGCAACTGAAAGATATTTCCAAGTCTCTCCCCCCCCCCCCCACTTTGGGGAAAATGTTTGAAAGATATTTCCAAGTCCCCCCCCCCCCCCCCAGCTTTGGAGAAATCACTGATAAACCCTTGTATCATATCTGTGAGGTCTAAAAACATTTTTCTTTGACAGAATTTAAAGGCACATTCTTAGGAACCAGCATGTTCGACTAGATGCTTTCCTAGTGAGACGTCGCAATACTAAGTTTAATAAGCTTGGGAGTTGATAGTTCTTTACTAATAACGTTATACTTGGGTGACTTATTGATTTGACTGTTAAATCAGCTCAAACACTTTGACCAGGAGGCAGTAGAGAAATATTTCTAAATAAATTAATAATAGATGGAATGTAGCATCATTGTGGTCACAGTAATCATCTTCAACATTTTCAGAATATTCACCTTTTAATCTCCCCTGATTTTTCTTCATAATGTGGTTCTGATCTTTCCTTTTCTGTCTGCCTTTCCCAACATCAACCTTGTCTTTTATATTCCTAAAGCAAAGATCTTCAGCTTTCAGTCTTCAGAGAAAACTGGGTCTGCAGGAGGTTGAGTTACCACCCCTTCAACATCTCGTGACCACAAAGAACTCTATGCAGAGTCTGAGGAACCAGCTACAGCACAGGTAACACGTTTAGCTTGGTTTGTTCAACTGTGGCTGTGGTCACACCGAGCATTAGCCATGCTACAGAGACGGAAGATAGGCGGATTTTCCGGGCGTGATCCCACCACACCACAACATCTGGGAAGCGTAGAGCTCCCGTGGCAAACCTGAGGCTTCCCGACAAAGATGTGGAGTTAAAAACTAGTTCCTCCGAGGTACTAGTTTCCAGAAACCGCGGGGCAAGGGCTGGTGTCTGATCGCATTTGTGGTGGTGGCATCCGGCGCTCGCCCATGTCCCTTTGCAAACAGGTCCCCCCCCCAAGTCTCCACAAGATGTGCACAAGCACCCAACGGCGCATGCGTACAAAGAGGAAAGCGAAAGTGCCGTTTCGGCTTTTTAAAAAAATGACCCCGTTTGTCACGGCAGCGGTGCCTAGCCATTGCTTGTGTGATCGCGCCACGCCGCTTCTTTGCCGCGCTGCAGGATCGTCGTGTGATCGCCACCCTCGTTTACCCACCGGCGCCGAGGGAAGGACCCGTGGTGTGCCGCTGGTGCGTTGGATCGTGAACTCGCGGCTCAAACTGCACCGGGACAATTAGCCACGCCTCCCCTCTGCGATATCCGGCCCGTGTGACCGGGGCCTGTATTGCTTTTCATTTGAATATCTCTGTGTTGTTGCTGTGTGCTTTTCCCTATATTTTGTTTTGCCCTTTTCCACCCCTTTTTGAATCCAACTGCCCTCTACCTCCCCCCCCCTTCTCTTTTACAATACACTCTTTTGTAAAGACAATTTTTGGCCATCTAGTAAAAAAATCTGTTTTTCTGGAATATTTATCTAAATCTCTTCCACACGTCCTAGACTGCATATGCCATCTTAGATCTGACCACCACCCACCTGTGGGTCCTGATTAGGGTTCCCAGCCTCCAGGTGCCACCTGGAGGTATCCTACTATTGCCTGGAGATCGGTTGTAATAATGGGAGATCTCCAGGTGCCACGGAGGTTCTTTCTTAATTCCTTCATAGTATCCTGGAATAAATCATAATCAATGAAAAACCACATGTAACTGCATGGAAAATAGTTACTTTAAACTTATAATGATTTAATAATTTAGTTTTTAGAAAACTTACTTCTGGTTCCATAATAAGTGTTTATATTTTGAGCAAACCAAAAGCCTCCTGGATTTTGCTGGCTATGCTCTCCATAAACACTCTCTATTTTGGTAGTAGCAAACCAGTCCTTATTTCACTCAGCTAGAAGCCTTCATTTTCGTACACTAGTACGATCGCTTTTTAAAACTTTATGAGATTGCAAAGATTCTCAATTGTACAATATTGTAAACAAAGTCCAACATAGCCCAACATTATGAGTATCCGGTTATGAACTCATTTCAACTTTACAGTCTTCCTCAGATGTAATCCTATATTGTCAGGAGGTGTCAGCTTCTTAACAATTGAGAATTTTTGCAATATAAAGTTTTAGAAAGCTATCGTACTAATGTTGGTCATATCACAGGGTTTGTTTGTGTGTTGTTTTTCCTATTGGATACCTGTCAGGGCTCTTTTTGTAGAAAAAGCCCAGCAGGAACTCATTAGCATAATAGGCCACACCCAACAGCAGAAACTCATTAGCATATTGGGCCACACCCCTGACAGCACAGCTCATTAGCCCATTAGGCCGCACCCCCATGTTACCAAAAGTGTGGTCATCCAGCCACACCCACCTTTTGCTTCTTATTCTGTTGACCTTGTTTGTGGTCAAAACCCAGGGCTTTTTTTGTAGCAGGAACTCCTTTGCATGTTAGGCCACACACCCCTAATGTAGCCAATTCTAATGAGTTTCTGCTGTTGGGTGTGGCCTATTATGCTAATGAGTTCCTGCTGGGCGTGGCCAACTCGGGAGCCAGCCGGAACTCCGTTCCTGTGCGTTCCTGCCCCAAAAATAGCCCTGATGTTGGTCATATCACAGGGTTTGTTTGTGTGTTGTTTTTCCTATTGGATACCTGTGATCCCTTTTGCTTTTTGCCCCCTGGAGGTTGGCAACCCTAATCCCGACCCTGCACAGGTTGCCCTAGTATAATCTAGTATGCTGATTGTATAAATTGGCTATTACAATTGATCTACAGAGGACCAAGGTCAGTTCCCCTGGAGAAAATGGCTGCTTTGAAGGGTGGACTCTACGGCATTCTACCCCATTGAAGTCCCTCCCCTCCCCAAACCCTGCTTTCCCCAAGGCTCCACCCCCAAGTATCCAAGTATTTCCCAACCTAGATCGGGCAACCCTAGTCTTGACCTATCAGCCGAACACTGTTGGTGCAATCCTAAATCCAGTTCCTGTAGGAGGGCAGTGCTGACTGCGTGGCAAACCCGCACGAGGGCACTGTTTTCCTGGCTGTTCACCTGGAAATTGGGAACCTAGCTACTTGCACAAGGCGGATGCAATGTAGGAGCAATGTTGTCGGCTCTTGCGAGGCAAGCCCGAGAGTGTTAACGATGTTCCTGCATGGAGGACACATCTGCTGATATGCTAAATTCATCATGTGAAGCTACCTTGGCAACAAGGATTTCACCTTAAAACATTAAAACAATTAAAAAGGGGTGACATGTAGGACAGCAGTGCAGAATAAATCACTATTCTCCTGGCTGGAGGTTGGGAGCTGAAATACTTATACGTCATGAGAGGCCGAGATGGAATCTGTTTACTGCTCACTACGCAGTCAGTAGCCTTGAGAAAGGCAGATAACAGACAGCTGCGTGAACACACACACATTCCTTAGTTCATGTCTCATGACTAGGATGATGTAATGTAAAGGAGGGGGGAGGATATTTATTTTCAATAAATACGGCTGGTGAGTGAGAGGAGTGAGTTCGTTCGTTCCTGCCTTCATTCAGTCAGCTTTCTGCAGAAGCTGTTTGTCTCGTGTCGTCTTTGTATCGCCTGCACCCCCACACCCTAACGAGCAGCACCGCAAGTGGCGCCCAACGTGGGGCTTATCTACGGATCAATCTCACTAACGCCTGGCATAGGCCTCAAGAAGTACTTCCTCGTTGTGATTCAGCGACCCCTCATTGGTGAGATGGGTGCTAAACTAGAATTACCCATGCAGGCACATTTAAAGGAACTACAGATTATTACCCAGAAAGCTGGCAGGCCAGTTTCTTCTGAGACCCTAACTCAATTGCTTTTTGAGATTCAGAGACAATGCTCTTGGTATCCTGAAACTGGATCTTTGGCATTAAAAGACTGGGATATCATTGGAAAGATATTGCACACAGAGCCTAAAGCTCCTGTTGCAGCGTTAAAGTCTTGGTTTATATGCAGATATGCAATCAATGCAATTGCACCTGTTTTTCCTCTGGCCTCTCTTACATGCAATGTAGAGGCTCACCTTGCTTATTCCCAAGGGCCTCAATTGGTTTTACCTAAACCAATACAGTCTATTGTAATCTATCCCCCTCTGCCTTCAGTTCCAACTCTGACTTCAGAGGCACACCCTCTCCTCACCTCACTGAGCCTGTTGCCAACGGCTCAGCTTGATAAGCAGCATTCTCTTCCCATTTCAGAAAGTCTCTCATTGGCAGACCTACCTGATAAGCAGCAGCATTCTCTTCCAACTCTTTCACTTCCCACTTCAAAAAGTGTTCTGATAGATCATTTACAGAATCAGATCTCTTCCTTAGAGGACATTAAAGAACGCTCTGAAATATTGTCTATGTGCCCAGTGAATTTCACTGATAATCAAAAACCAACTGGCACTACCATTATTGAAATTAAACCTACAAGTTCCACCCTTGTAAACCCACTGACTTGCAGGTACTCTGTACAGGATTGCATTGCAACGTTCTAATCCACCGGTGGTCATAAATTCCCTGGTAGTTTTTTTGTGATTCTCCGCCGTATCTCGTGGCCGGTGTTCCCAGCTGCGCCTCCCTGAAGTGGATATTGAACAGCTCTCAAGAATGCCTGGCACTGTCCTCTTCCCGCTTCTCCTGCCTGAATGGCCGTGTAACTTACCATGTGGTAATACATCCCACCTTGTTTAGTCGGCTACCTTACGCGGTGTTGTCAGGGTCTCTGGCAGCAGGTGTCGTCCACTGCTGAGCAACAGACTCCGAGGGAGGATTCCAGCACCGAGT
Source organism: Gekko japonicus (assembly GCF_001447785.1). Taxonomy (NCBI): domain Eukaryota; kingdom Metazoa; phylum Chordata; class Lepidosauria; order Squamata; family Gekkonidae; genus Gekko; species Gekko japonicus. The sequence goes on along the minus strand of NW_015168218.1, from coordinate 29,039 downwards.
TAAAGAGCGCGGTGGCAATTTGGAGTGTTCGCAAGCTGCCAATTAGCATTATGCCAGGCGAGTCCAGGTGGCAAGATGAGTGGCAGTTCATTCCAGACAAGGGAGGGATGCTGATGTAGAGGCTGGATATCAATAAACGAAACCCCACTCAACCTTTGGAAACAGTGTCCCTCGAAATGTGTCACACCAGAGCCCTCCCCCCCTTCTTTCTCACTCTCTCCCCCACCCCCCGCCGCCAAATCAGGCACAATTTACATTTGAAATACCCACAGTGACACGGAATATTTCAAATTCGGGCTGAAGCAAGGCCAGCGATGTATCTCTCTGACTCAAATGTCTGTTCCGCCTAGCTGGAAATAATGTCATTAGCAAAGAAGGAAATAAATAAAGAGCAACCAAGAGTCGGGATTGTCGGGACGCTGTTTCTAAAGGCCGTTTAATGCAGCCGGCGGAATCTGATGATTCAGAAGCTTTGCCTGGACTGACCCATTTAATGCCAGAGGTTGGGGGGGGGGACTGAATACTTGACTATTCCTCCACCTGGTTGTGAAGAAAATTTAGAACTCCGTCATGTCAGAGAGAAGGTCTCGGCCCAGCCTTCTCCTTGACATCCCACCAGGGTTGCCATCTCTGGGTTGGGAAATACCTGGAGATTTTGGGGATGGAATCTGAGGAAGGCAGGGTTTGAGGAGGGGGAGGGACTTCAGTGGGTTGTAATGCCATAGATCAGGAGTGTCAAACATAAGGCCCGGGGGCCAGAACAGGCCCATCCAGGACTCTTACCTGGCCCCGCGAGCAACTGGCATGTATGGAAATATACGGTAGTCTCCCTTTTATGGTATCCTTTGGGGGAAAAACCCTAGTCTTGCACATGATTAAATACCTTTATTGGAGCTTTTGTGGGCTCCCCAGTATATCAGTTGCTTTCACTGCTAGGAATCGATTGCTTTTGTTTGTATTTTGAGTAAAAAATAATATTGTTAATTGGGTTTGCCTGTGTCCTTTATAAGGGTTATATCTCTGGTACCCGGCATTACATTACACATGGCCTGTACAACTGAAGTATTAGACAACAGATTGTGTCCTTGAAATGAATTGGTACTTTACAGTCCCTTCTTACAAAAAAGTCATCAACCACTCCCTCTTTGTCTCTAAGAGATAGTGGTTGTTGTTGTTGTTCAGTCGCACAGTCGAGTCTGACTGTTCGCGACCCCATGGACCAGATCACGCCAGGCCTTCCGGTCTTCCGCCGTCCTCTGAAGTTGGCTCAACTTCATGTTCGTTGCATCTATGACACTGTCTAACCATCTCATCCTTTGCCGTCCCTGTCTTCTTTGACCTTCAATCTTTCCCAGCATCAGGGTCTTCTCCAGTGAGTGCTCCCTTCTCATTGGGTGGCCAAAGTATTTGAGCTTCAGTTTCATTATCTGGCCTTCCAGGGAACAGTCAGGGTTGATTTCTTTTAGGTTTGACTGATTTGATCTCCTTGCAGTCCAAGGGACTCTCAAGAGTCTTCTCCAGCACCATAGTTCAAAAGAATCTATTCTTCGGCGCTCGGCCTTCCTTATAGTCCAGCTCTCACAGCCATACATGACTACTGGGAATACCATTGCTTTGACCATGCGGACTTTTGTTGTCAGGGTGATGTGTCTACTTTTTATCATGCTGTTTAAGGTCGCCATCACTTTCCTGGTTGACAGGGCTATTTTTGAGCAGGAACGCACAGGGATGGAGTTCCAGCTGGCTTCAGAGTTGGCCACGCCTACTACAGCCCAAACCTCTGCATGTATGGCTACAGAGGGAAGGCCAGGAGAGCGACCCCCCTGGCGGGTGGGCTGGGGGGGGCCCTGGAAGGATTGGGGAGGCATTTAAATGCCTCCACATGCCTTCCTCGTCCCATCCCGCAGCGACGGGGCACCCGGGCAAGCCAAGGGAAGGCAGTTTAAACTGCCTTCCCTTCCTTTCAAGGGGGGGGTTTTGCCCGGGCTCCCTGCAGTGCCGGGGCACATGGGAAAGCCAAGGGAAGGTATGGGGTGTGGCCTAATATGTTAATGAGCTGTGCTATTGGGTGTGGCCTAATATGCGAATGAGTTTCTGCTGTTGGGTGTGGCCTATTATGCTAATGAGTTCATACTGGGCTCTTTTTTTACAAAAAAAAGCCCTGGTGGTTGATAACTTTCTGTGACAAAGGACATAAAAGAAAGTACTAATTCATTTCAAGGACACTGTCTCTTGTCTAATACTTTATTTGTACAGTTGCTTTTGGTGATTTGCATACTTGCATATGCCGTTACATCCATTGGTGGTTGATTTTGATTACCACCTGGATCCCTTTACAGCGCAGAGGTTTCTTATTGGCTAGGGGTAATGCATTTCCTTCTAGGATGCTCTATGGCAGATGCCATCAGATCCCGAGACAGGAACGTTTCTGTTCCTGCAGCCTTAAATCCCTAGACACGATTGAGCATATAATTATTGATTGCCCTGAGTCACCTCGGGAAGAAACTGCTCTCAAACTTACTCCAGCCTGAAAGATACTCGTGCAACAAATTGAAATGTCAGTTTCTTCCGAATGACTCGGATTCTGAAGGGGGCATTAATGCCGTCGCCAAATTTCTTGTGCATGTGTGTGTGTGTTCCTGTGCCTGGAAGTCATGGCGACCTCTGGCGACTCCTACTGGGGCACAGAAGACGTTCAGAAAAGTGGCTTGATAGCTTTCCTCTGCCTCCCAGCCCTGATATTCTTTGGAGGTCTCCCATCCAGAGTCTTGGCAGGGTCAGCCCTGCTTAGCTTCCAAGATCTGATGAGATTGGGCTTGCCTGGGCTATCCAGGCCAGGGCCTCTCTGGAGCTCTTGAAGAGGGAAGGTTTTGGTGACTCTTTTGTGGGATCCACAGTTTTCTATGCCTTCGTTTCAGAGTAGGGGTAGATACATGCCTACCAATTATTGTGGGATAATTCTGGATATATGAGCATGATGGCATGCTAGACAGACAGATAAAATGGGTTCAACCTACAGTGTGTCGGACTGGCCTGATGACTCACATACATTTGTTGATTTACTGCACTGTAATGAAAATGCAATTGTGTCAGGTCAATGAAGAAACGAATCATCTCTAGGTTGTTGTTCAACTAACAGGCAGTGATATTTTTTTTAATAGATGCTAATGGTCAGCTGATGTCTCCAGAGCGAGCTGAGACAGCTTGTCCCTTGATGAGTGCCTGTTCTTCATTTTGGTGGCCGTTAGGAGAGCTGTCTCCCCTGTTGTGTTTGGCAGGAAGGATGGCAGAGGGGAATGATGCTAAAGGGGGCTGCAGATGGACCACGGAAGGGGGCATTATGCAAGTAACAAAGACCAGATATAATCTGGATTGTAAGCACCAGCTTGGTGTAGTGGTTCAGAGTGTCGGACTCTAATCCAGAGAACCAGGCTGGATTCCCCACTCCTCCACATGAAGCCAGCTGGGTGACCTTGGGTCAGTCACAGTTCTCTCAGAACTCTCTCAGCCCCACCTACTTCACAGGCTGTTTGCTGTGGGGAGAGGAAGGGAAGGTGATTGTAATCCGTTTTGAGACTCCTTTGGGTAATGAAGAGTGGGGTATGAAACAAACTCTCCTCCTCCTCCGTAACTTTCCTTTCATTTATTTTGCTTACTGCTTAGTAGCTAGCATAGTCAGATTAAGGATTTCCTGGTATTTTCAAAATATCTCTTCCTGTCTCCTGATTGGCTCTTCTGGAGACTTCCTGCTCCTGCAGAGCTTCTGTTGTTGTTGTTCCTCCTTTAGCACTTAGGTTGGACAGTAAAGGTTCTCCCTCTTCTATGTTCTATAACAGTTTGTTCTTTAAGAAACCTACTTATTTTTTTCTCTAGATGGTCAGTGCTCCACTTCCTTTGCATATATAAACTCTGCCAATGCAAATTAACATCCATGGGTCTCAAAATTGTCTGCAGGGAGAACCTCCATATTCTAGTTCCCTGCATCTGGTCTAATTTCTGGTTTGATGTCCGTCTGTGTACAGTCTTACCCTTTTGTGATTAAATGGAATAATTAATTTGTTCATTATAGAAACAGTATGACGCACCATTCCCAGCCATACGTGTCTCTGTGGTCCTGAGGATGTCTCTGTAGCACCAGGTCTTTGTATGGGGGAAATCGGTGGTGCAGATAGTGGAGAAAGCGAGGCCGTCAAGTGACTTCTCAGTTCATAGACCAAGGCTCTGCAGCCTTCTGCATCCTGAGGGCACCTCTGGAATTCCGACTGAGGGTGGTGGGTGCAGCTACAAAATGGCTGCCGTAGAAGTCAAAGCTAGCCACAAAATGGCTGCCGCACCTTACCTTCAGTCATACACTGAAGAGCTTTGTGTTGTGGTGGCAACTGTGGTCAAAGCTGTTAAGTTGGTTACTTAACAAAGAGTCAGAGAGTGATTTCAGCAGAAGATCAGCTTTATTCAGCAACTCGTAACTCAACTCCAACACAGATCAACGTGAATAGCCAGAACAGCTTTTACATTAAAGCTGTTCCACTTTTAAACTCTCCCGGCTAATGTAGCCACGCCTACTATACAAATACCAACCTATGAGGTTGCAGGGATAAAGTCCAATCACAATAGTTCCCGCTCTTGGAACTGGCTGTTGGTGATTGGTCGGTTCTTCCTGGGCGACCAATGACAAGTGAGGGATTAGGATCCTAGCCCAGGATGAAAGCTTCACATGGTGTTTCAATGACAGAGTTCACATACATACTCTGGTCAGATTGAATACACCACAAAAGCAATGTTTTTTGGGTTTTTTTAAAAAAAATCTGCACACCCAATCAAGTCTCCAATGGCCAATCAAAAGCCTTGCTGGGCAAAAGCCCCAACTGGTCCCACCCACTTTCTAAGAACACTGGGTGGGTGCTGTGGTGCCCATTGGCACAAGGTTAAGGACCTCTATCATAGACTCCTCCCCCCAATATTTTTTTCTGGGTCTCCTTTGCCTGCGGGGACCAGTAGAGCAGTCTTCTTGAAGGTAACAGTGCAGTGGTGGCAAACCTGTCCGGCACATCTGGGTGTATCACAGTGTCCCCCTCTAAGCTGTGTGTCTGAGCGGCCACTCACACAAACCGGAAGCCCCACTCCGCAGCAATCAGGAGCCACGCAGGGTCTGGCGCTGCCCGTTGCCCAGATTGCAGCAGTTACGTTCCATGCATCAGGATGTGAATCGCTCAGCTCAGTAAAGGGGGGGGGGATTAGAGGGAACATTGGTGTACCACTGTAGAATCCCTCTTGTGAAGGCAGTTCCAGGATTTGGGGGGCAATATGTTATATGAGAGGAGCTGCGCTGGCTCAAGTGGTTAAGACGCTGAACTGCAGGCTGTGGAAGGTCAGTAGTTCAGCAGTTCGAGACCCGGGTGCCGCAAGACGGAGTGAGCTCCCGTCTCTAGTTCCAGCTCCTGCCAACCTAGCAGTTCGAAAGCAAGAAATTGCAAGTAGATAAATAGGTACCACTTCGGTGGGAAGGTAACAGCGTTCTGTGCGCCTTGGTGTTTAGTCATGCCGGCCACATGACCACGGAAACGTCTTTGGACAGTGCTGGCTCTTCGGCTTTGAAACGGAGATGAGCACCGCAACCCTAGAGTTGGAATCAACTGGCTTTCGAGCAAGGGAACCTTTACCTTTACCTATGTTATATGAATTCCCTGCTCCCAAACCAGGAGCTGGGTGTTTTAAAAAGTGTTTCTGTGCTGGGGGGGGGAGTGTTTTTTCCTCCTTCACGGGGCCTGTGGGGATTCTGTTTTGGTCGGGGGAACAAGCGGGGCTAAGCCAAGTTTGGCAGCAGAGGGCTGGACTCTCCCTTTGTTCTTGGAGCAAACGTCTCCAGTGATGAACGGCGGGGTCTGGAGCAGGACTGGAGAATTCGGGAAGTGAAGATTCAAGCAAAACCAGACCTCTCCATCCTTCCTTATTTCCTACCCTGTTAAACTTGACAGGCCTTTAGTTAGTAATAATAATAAAAAAAACTTGTGCCAAAAGGGATAAAAATGTGTGGTCAGGGGGCTGAGATACAAAACCCATTGAAGGAAATGGGAGCCTTTCATTTAAATTGAATCGAGTTCCATCAGGTCCTAAATGCACAAGTGGATATTAATATCCATCTATCAATGTTCGAGCTGAAGGGGATGCAGAGAGCTTTTACCTGGCTTTAGAGCGTTTGTCTTCTCGAGATAATGCTAAAGTGAGCCTGATAAAGAAGATTGTTACCTTGGCCCATAAAAAAGGATGCTTCCTGTGACTCTGAAAGGTTATTTTTCTTTAGGGAACAGAATAGGCCAGATTGTCCGAAGGAGCGGAGCAAAATCCCCAAGAGAATACTTATCAGACCTGATTCATACATGACCACAATGTGAGAGCATGGAAGCTATTTCTATCTCTCTCTCTTTTTTATTCCCCGAGAGGGGATTTTTAAATTATTTTTTATATCTCTACAAATACTACAAAGAAAAAAGGATTTAGGGAACTACACATATAGGGACAAAGTAAAGAAACCCACTACTATCTAAAAACCCAAGAGAGGAGATCTCCAAGCTTAGTTACAATAAGTCATTACTTCAGTTTCATTTCTATAAACTGAGTCAAACATACTCATTTTTCTCTCTGCTAATTATACATTTAAATTTTTAAGTGCCTGTAAACCACCCCCCATTCATCTCTAACGTATTGTTGAATTCAAGGCACAATTCAGAGTCCTTCAGCCTTTACTTCTTTTTCCCCTTTCTCAGCTTATAAGGACGTCTTGGAGCTGCTTCTCCCTGCTCAGTCA
>NW_015168218.1:20415-20615 GCF_001447785.1 Gekko japonicus | reverse complement strand
ACAAATTAGAACAATATAAAATACAAAATACATAATACACTAAAAAAATATTGGTGCTCCAACTTTTCATTAACCATAAAATTTTAGGATGGAGTTCTGGAGTTTTTATGCCAGACCAACAATTTGCGTCCCAACTGCACTGTCATCTGCCAAGGAACGTTATGCACCCCCACTAATACCCACTCCACCGATGGTCCGGG
>NW_015168218.1:16966-20113 GCF_001447785.1 Gekko japonicus | reverse complement strand
TAGAGTCTACCTCCCTCCCCCAAAGCTCCCATTTTCTCTTTTCTTTTCTTTTTGCCCCCCGTAGGGGATTTTCTATTGCATTTTCTATAAACTACAACGAAATTAGGAAGGGGATCTACAAACTATAGGAGAAAGTAAAGAAAACCCACTAAAACCCCAAGAGATGGTGGTCATACATACTGCTTAACAAATTAGCTTTTAACTCAACGTTCGATTCAAGTTCATTGAATGTGGTCATCTAATAATCTATTTAAAATAAAAGTTTGAACACCACCGTTCCTGACTTCTTAAAGAGCAAAAAAAAAAGAAATAATTATAACAAAACATTGTAAGAGATTTCAGAGTGCAATAACATCTCATTTTTTGTACTTTTTCTTTCTCAAGTGGTGTCTTTGGGGCTGCCGCCCCCAGTTTAGAGTCTGAGTCCTCATCTGAAGATGCCACTGCTCCCTCTTCTTCACTTTCTTTGGTGCTGCCTTTTCCCTCCTCCTCCTCTTCTTCTCCTGCTGGACGACTATGTTGATGCAGAAATTCATGTGCCTTTTCAACAGAGTCAATTCTTTTCTTTCTTGTCCATAAATTTCTCCCATTTTCTCCAGGGGAACTGATCTCTGTCGCCCATTGATCATACATACATACATACATATTTGATTTATATACCGCTCCTTCCCGAGGGCTCAGAGCGGTTTACAGAGACATTTCATAACCTAGCAAGGGCCACAATTCAAAGGGGGGAGGTGAATACCTACCAGGCACCCAAGCAGCGGGGTTCTTCTCTTTATGTAGTTCTTTTTACGGCTCTTTATTCCTCGGTGGGCTCTTTCTACCTCAACGACAGTGTCTCAGAGAAGATCTTCCCTCCACAGCGACCTTTTCTGGAGTGGTTCCCAACGGATGTGGCTACACGACAGCTGCAGCGCTGGCCTCCATCCTTATTGGCTCTGACCATGCCTACGTCGTCTGCCACCGTGCTCCCTTGGACCAATCTCCACCTTGGCTGCTCATCGTTCGTTGCTGGATCACTGCCATGTTTGCTGGATCGCTGCCCGTCTCTGGCACCGCCACTCAGCTGTCGTCGCTGCTGCACGCCAATCCGCCGGAAGGAGGAGGGTGCCCCCCACTCACTAAGAGCAGGTACCCATTTATATATTTACTTAGGGCTTTCGAACCGCTGGGTTCGATCAGTTTTAACTCCAGGAGAACTCTGGGCCTCACCTGCCGATTGGCAGCCCTAATTCAAGCTTAAATGTCGGCCGAATTTGGGAAGAAACCATTCTGTTTCCCCCTCCACAGTTCTCTGGCCTCATGTCTCAGGCCACCATAGGCTTGAAGAATCACATGGTTTCTGACGTTGCTCAAACACCTGGTGTGAAATGATTCTCTCTCCCTTTGTGCCAGGTGTCAATCAGAATGAACGGAAGAGATTCGTGTGGCTTCTGAGTCGGAGAACACTGTGTGAAATAAGAGACAGCATACCTGGTCCCTGCCAGTAAAACAGAACATTTGGTGGAAGACTCCCTTAGGCCTGCAGCAGTAGAAAAGAGCAAGAGCCCTGTAGTTCTGAAGAAGTGAACAGTGACTCACAAAAGCGTCTACCCTGCCACAGATTTTGTTAGCCTTTAAAGTGCTCCTGGACTCATGCTCTTTTCTACGGCTACAGGCAGACTAACACGGATACCCATCTCGATCTATCTCCATGTTAGGTCTGTAGTGATCAGGTCAGGCCATGGGACACCATAGACCAGAGGTGCCGAACTCATTTGTTACAGTGGCCAAATCTGACATAAATGTCTCTTTCTTGGGCCGGGCCACGTGTGCCATAAAACATAATGCCAGGTACTGGAGACATAAACTGTATAAAGGACAGCAGCTGGTAAGATCCAAGTTGTTGTATCCTCACTGCAAGGCCCCATGGGCTGGGAGGGGGCTGCAGAGGAAAACCCATATGGGCAGACTGGGGAGCCAGCGGTGCAGCACTAGGCAGACGCTCCCACGCTGCATGACTGCTGCAGACGAGGTTGTTCCGCCATGCTGAAGCCACGATCAGAGTGGTTCCACCCATTTCTCCCAAGCAGTCTCCTGTTCCCTCCTTTGCACTAGCTGCTCGCAGGCTACATTGGAGCCCTGGGTGGGCCAGTTCTGGCCCCTCGGGTCTTATGTTTGACACCCCTGCCATAGACCATGAAGCGATTCCATATTAGTACAAGCAAGACCTCTGTGAGGAGGTCCCTGAAATGGACGGCACCCTCCGCTGGTTTGAGCCACAGTGATGTAGATGCTGTTTCACAAATTAGGGTTGCCAGCTTCCAAGTGGGGGCCTGGAGAGCTCCCAGAATTTCAGTCGATCTCCAGGTGACTGAGATCCATTTCCTTATAGAAAACAGCTGCTTTGTGGACTCGGCAGCATTATACCCTGCTGAGGTCCCTGCCCTCCCCAGACCCTACATTCTCCAGGGCCCACCCCTAAAATCCTCAGGAATTTTCCAGCCCAGCATAATAATAATATACTTTATTGTCATTGTACATAGTACAACGAATTTAAGATGCAATCATTCAATGATCTACAACAATATTCATATACACTCACACACCATTCACAACTATCTCATAACTCCCTTAAGGTTCACAAAGCAGTTTGAAACCACCAATTTCATACAGCATTTAAGGCAATAATAACTCTCGAATAAAAACTATTTTTTAATCTGTTTGTCCTTGTTTTAATTGTCCTGTATCTTCTGCCCGAAGGCAGCAGTTCAAACAGGGAGTGTTCAGAGTGTGACAAGTCCTGCAGAATGTTCTTTGCAACCCTAGGTAATTTGTACTTTATCTTTTCCCTTGTTCTCAATACTAAAATCGATCCAATCAGAGACAGGATTTTTTTTTCCCCTTAAGAAAATTAGAATAAAGCAAAACATAATTAAATATATCCATTGTATTGTCATGTTGACTTGAGCTGAGTTTAAAATCCATATCGAAAGCAAGGTAGCCAACAGCACGTTGGGACCAGGAGATTAGGGATGTGAAGCCTTGCAAGGTAAGACTTTGGAGAAGGGAAAGACCTCAGTGGGGGTACAATGCCATAGAATATGGGTGTCAAACATGCACGCCGGGGGCCGGATCAGGCCCCCGGAGGGCTTCTATCAGGCC
>NW_015168218.1:8290-16287 GCF_001447785.1 Gekko japonicus | reverse complement strand
ATGAGCACCGCAACCCTAGAGTCGGACTCGACTGGCTTTCGAGCAAGGGAACCTTTACCTTTACCTGGCATTACCTTTTATGACACACATGGCCCAGCCCAACAAGGTCTCATTTATGTCAGATCCGGCCCTCATAACAAATGAGTTTGACACCCCTGCCATAGAGTCTACTATTCAAAGCAGCCATTTCCTCCAGGGGAACTGAGCCCCGAAGTCCAGTTGTAATTCCAAGAGATGGCCAGGTCCCTCCAGGAGGTTGAACTTTGTAAAGAAAACGAAACTTTGTAAAGATAACGAAGGCGTGTTAGGGGAAAATATATCTTCTTTTCACACAACAGAATGATGCAAGTTAGAAAGGAAGAGGGAGCAGAAAATAGTTGCAGAAAAAATACAAAAGGTGTACGCTCTCACCTGAGGAAACCTTGAGTAAAACGGTCTATTGAGCGCTGTACCTCAGGAAAACTTGAGACCAATTTATTCCAAAGGAAACAACTTTAATGATTTGCTACTCTCTGGGTGCGTTCAGACGCACCATTTGATCTGGTGTCGTGACAGTTCAGCAATGGATTTTATATGCATGATCATACAGTCAACATCTGCCTCCCATCCCCATCCATTGGCTTCCAGCTCAAAACCACTTTAACCCGGAGTATTTTGTTACCAGCTCTCCCATTTAAGGCCACATTTCCCCCCCGTGTGATCGCTCCTCTGGTGTCAAGCCATTTCTGGTTTAAACCCCCTCCCCACTTGAAAGCCGTCCAAGGCTTCCGCTTTTCGCTCACTATTTTTTTTGAGTGTCGGTGGTGGACGCATAGGTGGAGCTCCGCTACCGTGTTTAGAAAACCAACATTTAAATAGTTACTTGTTTTAGAGTTTAGATGAGTTTGGGATCTCACGGAGGCCATTTTCGGGTCGAACGTTTAAAGGGAAGTCTTTTGTTGGAGGGGTTGGATTGATTCGCTCTGGTGGTTTTGCGCATGTGCCATGGTAGTTCCCCCCCCCCATTTTACAGATGAGCACCTATGCGCATGCGCAAACTGAGAAAAAACAAAAACAAAACCCACCGACACATGCTCTTGCGCGTTGGTAATGTAGACGCCGGGGAGCAATGTGACTGCGCGGTGAGGCAGGATAAAGGAGGTAAGTGTGATCGCGATTATCTAGATCGAATATAATTTGGTCAGAACCAGAGGAGTTTAAACCACTCTCAGCATGTCGTCTGAATGTACCCACTGGATGATTAAAGAAGATATATTGTTCTGTAAGACGCCTTTGGGATCATATCACGGTTGTTTTCTTTACAGAGTTCAGCCTGTCCCGTGATCTCTCGTGCTTGACTTCCCTCCAGGAGGTTGGCAACCCACCCTGAAAGTGAGCGGTGCAGTAGGCATTTGCAATTGGGTTTCCCCCCCCTTTCTTTTTTGTGATTTAACAAAGGCATATAACTTAAATGAATATTGCAAGAGGAATCTAAACACAAACCGTTCTTACAGATTCTTAGACATGGAGCGGTGGACAAATTTATGGCCGGCGTTCTTTTGCGAAGATCTTCCTTGTTTTAAAGGTCGGTCTTTTGTTCCAGATAATCACAACCAGCTCCTTATTTATAGTGCTGCTGGCGAGTTTTGTCTTACGTGGATGCTTTAGATGAGTCAGGAAACTCCTCCTAATGCACACGTCCCAGATTAGTGAAGGATCTTGAGCTAAAGTTGCCATCCTCCAGGTGGGGTCTGGAAATCTCGCAGGATTACAATTGATCTCCAGATTACAGTGCCCCTGGAGAAAATGGCTGCTTTGGAGGGTCAGCTGATAAGGCCCTTCCCTTCCCCAAACCCCACCTTCCCCAAGCTCCACCCCCAAAATCTCTAGGTGATTCTCTACCCAGAGCTGACCACCCTGTTTTGAGCAGGCGATGGGGGACCTTCACACATCAATAATTGCCAATGAATTGTGATCAACGCAAAAATGTTAAAGAGAATTTGGAGAGCAGTGTGGCATAGTGTTAGGTAGTCAGGAGAACTTCTCTTAATTCCATTCTACCCCCAATTTTATGGCTTCCAACCTCCAGGTGAGGCCTGGGGTTCTCCCAGAATTACAACTGCTCTCCATACTATAGAGATTAGTCCCCCTGGAAAAAATGGCAGCTTTGGAGGGCGGGCTTTGAGGTATATCATAGATTCCAGGTGAAATCCCTCCCCAGACTCCCTCTCCTCATGCATCCCCCCCCAATCACCATGGACTTCCCGGACTGGAGTTGGCAACTGGCCAGGGTCCATTTCATAGAAAAAGAGGTGCAGGAGTTCATTTGCATAACTCATTTGCATATGCCACACCCCCTGACAAAGGGCAGGCATGTAAGCATGCCTAGGTTCCCTGCGCCTGGAGAAGATTGGGCAGGGAACCCAGGCATGTTTAGAATGCCTTTCTTTCCCTTCCCCATCTGGGGAATGGAAAGAAAAGCATTTAAATCCCCCCAGGTGACAGTGAGGGGGGGGCACTGCAGGCCTTCTTGGCCCGTCCACCTGGGCGGGCAGGCCAGGAAAGGCAGCAGGGGGGAGCGCCCCTGGGCTCCTTACTGCCAGAGCGCCGTTCCAGCGTGTTCCGGCAGGAAATTACCCCTGGGCAACCCTATCCCATTTCTTCCTGGAACCCGGCTAATTCAGTGTTCCCTCTAAGCTGAGTTAGTGTGAGCTAGCTCAAAGATTTTTAGCCTCCGGCTCACACATTTTTGTCTTAGCTCAAAAAGGATGGCTCCAGAGCAAACTCATTTATGCAGCAGCCAGGTCACTTGCTCACAACTTTAATGCTAGTAGCTCACAAAGTGGAATGTTTGCTCATAAGACTCCACAGCTTAGAGGGAGCATTGCCATCCATCCATTCCTTTTAATAATTATCTTTAAACAAAATTCTTTGAAAACAGAATAAGATGAAACAATGGCTCTCTCTAACAGTGGAATCCTAAGGAGAGTTACTCCATTTTAAGACCATTAAAATAAATGGGCTTAGACTGCAGTAACTCTTCCTAGAATTGCACTGTAAGTGCTTCTCTAAGTGGCACAACTGACATGGTGGTGTTGCTCCATGTGGCTCTGAAGACCGCAAGGAGGGAGACGGGGCTTTAGGGTTCCCTTCCATGCCATTTTCTCCAGCAGGAACCATGACCGGGGAGGGGGGGATGTCCTGTTTGCCCCTTCCTTTGTCTCCCTGTGCCCTCGATCACATGGTCCCAGGACATGAGGGGCCTGAGGAAGGGGCCAACTGGACCCCCACATCTTTTAATAATCTCAAATCTGTTGAAGACACTTAACTGCAACAATATTTAATCTATATTGGGGGGGGGCATATTTTGGATCAGCCAGGTCTCAGCGATAGTGAGGTCTCCTCAGGAGAATATAACTCCTCAGGAGGAGAGGAGCCTTGTGTAGCCAGCCTTGAGTTGACAGAACCTGACCAGTGGGAAAATGACCTGCAGGCTTGTCAGGATTCACAGCCAACAGATGGTGCAGAACCACCACACACCCCAGCCCTGATTCAGCAGGTGAACCTCAGTTGGCCATTCCCATACCACCAGTATCATCACAGATGGAGGCTGAGAACGGAGAAACAGACAAGACAAGACGGCAAAGTGCACGCCTCCTGGCCCAACACCAGCTGCTTGCTGATAACAAAGACGAGTAGTTGCAGGATTGCTTCTGAGCCACTGGTTGAAAACACGACCCTTAGGTGTGGGGCTATAAAACCAACCAAGAAAGGCTGTTAGGCATGGACACAGTATGTATGATAGATGCTAAGCGACTGACTCTGCCTTGCCTGACTTCTGGGCCTCTGACCTTGGACTGAAAGACTCTGCTTTGCTTGACTCCTGGACCTCTGACTCTGGACTGAATGACTCTTTCTTGTTTGACTTCTGGCACCTAATAAGAGCTTGCAAGCCAGTACAAGGGGCATCATTGGAATTACAAACCCAGACTAGCTCAAGCTCATCAGATCTCAGAAGCTAAGCAGGGTTGGCCATGGTCAGTACTTGAATGGGAGACCACCAAGGAAGTCCTGGTTTGCTGCACAAAGGCAGGCAATGGCCAGCCACCTCTGCTCAGCTTCTGTCCTGAAAACCCCATGGTCTTGGGGTTGCAATGACTTGGTTGTCAGGGTGTCTGTTGTGGGGAGGGGAAGGGAAAGGAGTTTGTAAGCCGCTCTGAGACACCTTTGGGTAGTGAAGGGCGGGGTATAAATCCAATCTCTTCTTCTTCTTCTTATTTTTTTTTTTAAAAAATATAGTGTTGTCAGCTGACCGTATTACCTGCTGGCAATTATCAGCCGTTCCAGAAACGGGGCCATTTCCTCTGCTCGTAACCTAAGCAAGATTATCAGCTGAGTTCTGTGGAGCATGCTGATCATGGCCGTGGAGAAGTAAATTTGGAATCGATGCTAATAGGGAGCCAAGGTCACCACCCTTCTCTATCAGTAGCAGATTAAATGCAGCAGAACAACATGGAGGGGTTGGGAGCAGTGTTCCCTCTAAGCTGAGTCAGTGTGAGCCAGCTCACAGTTTCTTAGCCTCCGGCTCACACCTTTTTGTCTTCGCTCGGGAAGGGATGGCTCCAGAGCCAACTAATTTAGGCAGTCACCACATTGCTCACTCACAACTTCAATGCCAGCAGCTCACAAAGTAGATTTTTTTGCTCACAGGACTCCACAGCTTAGAGGGAGCACAGCTATGATGCGGCAGACCGGTGTCTGGACTGTACCATTTCAAATAGCAGCTCGGGGTTGACTGTGCACAAAAAACCAAAACCCTGGGAAATTACCTGTCGAGGCAAGGGCTTCTCGTCTAGCCTTTTCTCCTGGCCTGTTTGTGGAGAATGGATTTGTCTTATGAGTCTTGTGACAACAGGAGGGCTTTAGCAGAACGACAGCCTATAAAGTGAAAAGGGAACGGTGCGTGAGTGGTGGAGGCCTGAAAATTCCAAGGCTGTGGAGAGTCAGTTAGTGACAGTTGAGCAAAGGGAGAAGAGAAGGCAGTGAAGGAAGCTCTGTGAAGACAACAGGGGCCTTGCAAAGGCTTGCTTAGTGAATTCCTGCATTTATTTTGGTGAAGAGAGCAGCCAATGAGAGGGTATGTGGTGGAGACGGATAGCACAGACACCTTACAATACCTAAATAGGATTTGCACAGGGATAGTAGTTGGAGTTGCATTTAAGGTTGCCGACTCTGGCTTGGGAAATTCCTGGAGATTAGGAGGCAGTGAATTCTTAGTGAATAATGCCAGCAGCTCACAAAGTGGAATTTCTAGCTCACAAGACTCCACAACTTAGAGGGGACATTGGTCGGGAGAGGCTCTGAGCCTTTGAACACATGAAGCCACCCTGACCATCAAAGTCAGACTGGCAGCAGCTCTCCAGGGTCTGGGGCCGTTTGTCACATCACCTACTCCTCGATATGGTTCATAGGTGGGATCAGCTGCCTAGGGAGGAGGTGAGCTCCCCTTCACTGACAGCTTTCAAGAAGAGGCTGGACAAACATTTGTCAGAGATGCTTTAGGCTTGTAAGACAGAACCTCTGTCCCTGATGGTGTTTGCCCAGGCCAATTTGAGAAAACACACAAAAGCAGTCCTGTAGAGTTGGAAACAAAAAAAAAATTAAGGAAGAATACAGATTCAAAGATTTTGGAACCTTGAATACCCAACAGATTCTTCAAGAGTTACAATGGGTGAAATAGCATTTTATACTTCACATTACATCAGAGAAATAGAACAGAATTATTGGTTCCATCAAATATTGTCAAATTTCATCACCTATTTCCCATTGGGTTAAGACCTGGGGGGGTGGATGTTCTTCTTTTCCTAACAGAACAATACACTTTTCTTTCGGAAGCTATGAAGTTGCATGTTGTATCTATATAACTGATATGGTTACAGAGTGCTTACTGTCCTTCATTCTAGCTAGGTTAACTCACATTAGAAACATGCGCAGTTGTAGCTGGCCAGAACAAGCAAGGTCACGGGTAGCATAACTGTGTATCAGCATTTCAGCCTTCTTCCCAGCATGCATTCAAACAACAGTCACAAATGAACCAAAGTTAATACCTGAATACATCCATGATGTCAGAATCATATGCATTATGGAAGTGCTAAGCGCACCTACCAAGTCAAACCTGTTAGGCAGTGGCAGAGTACAAATTGGTTCATAAAATGTGCGTACAACACCACTGAGCCTAGGGAACGCTCACTTTGGTCTGATTTTGTGACATCCTGATATCCTTTGGGTGGGATCCCATGCATCTGCTCCATTAGTAGAGGTTCCTTCTTCTAGCCGCCTTCTCCTGACCCAGTCTGCCCAGACATGTAGACATATGAAGCTGCCTTCTATGGAATCAGACACTTGGTCCATCAAATTGGCCATTGCCTACTCAGATGGACAGCAACTCCCCAGGGGCTTCAGGCAAGGGTCTTTTACATCACCGCCAGATCCTCTAACTGGAGAGGCCCAGGATTGAACCTGGGATCTACAGATCATCGTGGGGGGGGGGGCTTGTTAAATTAGCATGCAAAATAGTGAAGGTGTTGTTTTAACAGACAAGCTTGTCATTCTTTTTATCCGTTAAAAATGTCTTCACTGTTTTGCATGCTGATTTAACAAGCCACCCTCTTCCTCTGTACAACGATGTTCTGTAATTCCATTTCATTGCCTGATGGAGTGTGCCTGCACATGAAAGCTCACGCCTTGAATGAAACTTTGTTGGTCTTAAAGGGGCCACTGGACTCTGACTTTGTTCTGTCAGTGACACAAGGCAAGAATGTACCATATAAGCCTCATGTGGCATCACCTTGTGTCCAAATCAGGTTTGTTGGTGTTGTTCAGTCGCACAGTTGAGTCCGACTCTTCGCGACCCCATGGACCAGATCTCGCCAGGCCTTCCGGTCTTCCGCCGTCTTCTGAAGTTGGCTCAACTTCATGTTCATTGCATCTATGACACTGTCTAACCATCTCATCCTTTGCCGTCCCCGTCTTCTTTGACCTTCAGTCTTTCCCAGCATCAGGGTCTTCTCCAGGGAGTGCTCCCTTCTCATTGGGTGGCCAAAGTATTTGAGCTTCAGTTTCATTATCTGGCCTTCCAGGGAACAGTCAGGGTTGATTTCTTTTAGGATTGACTGATTTGATCTCCTTGCAGTCCAAGGGACTCTCAAGAGTCTTCTCCAGCACCATCGTTCAAAAGAATCTATTCTTCGGCGCTCGGCCTTCCTTATAGTCCAACTCTCGCAGCCATACATGACTACTGGGAATACCATTGCTTTGACCATGCGGACTTTTGTTGGCAGGGTGATGTCTCTACTTTTTATCATGCTGTTTAGGTTCGCCATCGCTTTCCTCCCAAGGAGCAGGAATCTTTTAATTTCATGGCTGCTGTCACAGTCAAATCAGGTACATATAACCAAAATGGTATTTCAACGGTGTACCCTCCTATTTTGGTCCAAGAGACTCAATTCCAAAAGCAGATATGGAGTCAGTGTAATTTTGGAGGGTGTATTCTAGGTCACTGTGCCCCACTGAGGTCCCTGTCCTCCCCAGGCTCCTCCCCCAAATCGCCAGGAGATTCCCAACCTGGATCTGGCAACCCAATGCCCCCATCCCCTGCCAATGGCCAGGGGGGGACCTGGCGATCCTCATCTGACATGCCAGCTGGACACTAGAAGTGAAGCACATGCCGGCGATTGTCTGAATTCCCCAGCGGCTCCAGTTTTTCAACACGCGTCTTGACGGCAGGATTTCCAATGCAAAATTTCAGTTTGCATTTTGAAAGTGAAATTTTATCTCAGAAATTAATTCGAATACCATACAGGTATATACAGGTATAGATAGGGGCTCTGGGTCAAGTGATGCTCTGTCTTCTTGGTGCTTGGGGGGGTCAACAGTGGGAGGGCTTCTAATGTCCTGGCCCCACTGGTGGACCTCCTGATGGCACTGGTATTTCTGGCCACTGTGTGACACAGAGTGTT
>NW_015168218.1:503-8023 GCF_001447785.1 Gekko japonicus | reverse complement strand
TCCATGCTCAGAGGTAAATCCCAATGAGTTAAATGGGCTTACTGAGATGTAACCTTGGTTGATTTGGCAGTGCTGGTGGTGACTCCAGTAGTACCCCCCTCCCCTTATTAGCAAGCCCAGCAAAATGTCAGTATATGGATCTGAATGATAACGTGTCCATGGTTTGCGGGCCACTCCCAAGAAGGTTCTTCCGCCACCCTGTTGCCTTTAAGCGGTTTTGTCCATTTTTGCACAAACGAAGAGCACAGATTCTTCCCTTGGCATTTCATATGGGAGCTCGGCATTACAGCGTAGCCGGCCTGTTTTCACGCTTGGCGATATTTAGAGCAGATCTTTCAAGTCTCTGCTGCCGGCAACAGTCACGGCCTCGCTCCCAGCTCTATCAAAAATATGTTTTAAAGATAGAAATAGGGCCTCAGCCATGAATTGTATCTATTAATCCGGTTTTTTAAGTCACCGCTCACCCAGAGGGTCTAATGGCACCTTACAACATTAAAGACAATAAGGTAAAAACAAATGACAAATATAAAATGTTAAAATATATGGCTATCACCATACCGCTATCTGAGCAGCACAAACATGTGGTTAACCCTCCAAAGGCCAACCTAAACTATTCAGCTTTTCATGCCCAGCGGAAACGAAACAAGTCTGGCAAGGCACAGCTGTCATCCAAGAGAGCATTCCACAGGGTAGTGTCAGCTATGCTGCCATGCGGGTTGGGGAGTTCATTCTGTGTCTTGTTCATTGTTATTGCATTCCTATCCCCGCTGTTCTGCCTTTGCTGAAACGCTTATCTCTACAGATGTGCAGGAGGAGGTTGTGTTGTCTGGAGGGCTCCTGTGTACCGTGAGAGACTCCTGGTTCCCAGCTTTAGCCACCTAAGGGTTGCCTGACTTATCCCACGTACGGGAGGGTCCCTAATTGGCCAATGCCATGGGGGGTGCATACGGATACCCTATATCCTATTATGCTCTAGTGGCTGTGGCCATTCCGAACAGTGCCTGTGTTACTGCAGCTATAGCTTCACAATAAAAGTATAACCGTTCCTGAACGCGTGTACTTCGTTGTTAGCTGTGGGTTCTGACAGGTAGGGGCCACAACTGAGAAGGCCCTGCCCCTGGTGACAGCTAACTGAGTCACCTTGGGTATTCCCTCTACATTTCTTTCCTTTGGATCTCAAATCATAATTTAGTGATCTCGTTTCCCATCTTTTGCTTGCAGGGTAGAATTTTGGGGGGTCGCTGGCAGGAACAGTCTTCTTATACTTCTGTTTGGTCGGGAGGCACACCAGACGTCACAGCAAAAGGTGCGTTCCCATGACTCTGCAAAGTGAAGCTGCACCCTTCTTTTTTTAAAGATGCTCTTCTGCTGGTATGAAATGATGTTACCCAGGTAACATGAGATTATGGTTGCTAGGTCCCTCTGGCCACTGGGGGATATGAGTGGGGGATATAGTTGCCGGATCCAGGTTGGGAAACGAGATTTGGGGGTGGAGCTTGGGGAGGATATGGCCCACAGTGGGGTATAATGCTCTAGAGGAGGGGTGTCAAACATGTGGCCCGGGGGCCAAATCAGGCCCCCGGAGGGCTTCTGTCAGGCCCGCAGTGGAACTGGCTATTTTCTGCTTCTGCTTCCAGTTCTGCTGCTGCTGCGTCATCGTAGGTTTGCAGCTTACAGATACACACCTGAACAGCATACTTAAGACTGCAACAGCACAGACATTTTGATGCAATAATCCAGAGCAAGAGGTGTCAGTTATCAGACACTGTTAAATAAACAAAATATTGCAAGAGTGCTAACGTTTTTATTTATTTATTTATATTTGGAGTTATATCCCTCCCTCCCCTTGACGGGCCCAGGGCGGGTTCCAACGGTATGAAAATGCAATACAATTAAAACCACATTCAAAACACAATATAAAATAACATAACTCATATATGCCATACATCTCTGGTAAGAAGCCAGATATCTCAGTGGTTGATGGTACTAGAAATTAAATTTTCCAGAGATCTATAAATTTTTTAATCTGAAACCCAGACTACAGATGGGGCCAGCCCAAGGAGAGGGACGCCCACTGCCTCAACCGAAAGCCCATTAGAAGAGCTCCATCTTGCAAGCCCTGCGGAATTGTAGTAAATCCCGCAGGGCCCTGATCTCATATGGGAGCATGTTTTTATTTTAAGTAAAAAAAAACACTTTGTGTTTGGGTCCCTGATGCCCACCCCTCCCACTTCCACCACCTGTTACTCATTAGCACTGGGACAGGATACCGGGATGTAATGCACAGCCTCTGTCATCTGGCAATAAAGGCAATCAGTTGCACATGGGCCTGGTAAGAGCCCTGGAGGGGCCGGTTGTGGCCCCTGGGCCATATGTTTGACACCTCTGCTCTACAGCATTATACCCTGCTGAGGTCCCTCCCCTCCCTAAACCCCACCTTCCCCAGGCGCCACCTCCCAAATCTCCAGGGATTTCCCGGCTCAGAGCTGGCAACTTTATAAGAGAGGCAAAGTAGGATTAACACGGGTTTAGCAGGATCACTAACCTTCAGATGGGGCTTGGAGTCCTCCTGGAATTACAGCTATTTCCTGACTGCAGAGACCAGTTCTCCTAGAGGAAATGGCAGCTTTGGAGGGTGGACCCTATGGTGTGCCATAGAGTCTAGAAGAAATGGAAAACTTAGAGTGGCATCACATACCGGCCGAGCTTTTTCCCTTTCCCAGACTCCACCCTCTCAATAGGGTCGCCAGGTCCCTCCAGGCAACCGGTGAGGGATGGGGGGGGGACTTATCGGGAGCAGCAGAGAGAACCATCTGATGCACAGTCATCACTGACCATGTGACCTGGAAGTGATGCCATCACTTCCAGGATGTTGGGGCGATGCTCTGGTATTTGGGCAAAAACTCAAGGTAAATTTGCCTTCTACCATAAAGTTTTTGCCCAAATACCAAAGTGTTGCCCCGATGACCTGGACATGATGATGTCACTTCCTGGTCACGTGGGCAGTGACATAGACATGTCACTGCACTGGATCGCCCTCTTTTGGGGGGTTGGTCCCTTCCCACCAGCCAGCTGATCAGTGGCAGGACATTGGGGCCTGGCAGCAGGGGACCCCCACCTCCACTGGGAGGGTCTAGCAACCCTACTCTCCAAGTACTACCACCAAATCTCCAGGAATGTCTCAAACCGGAGTGGGCAACCCTAAGGACAAATTAAAAGTATGAGGTATTGACAAAAGTAGACTTGAAAACAAAGCTGACTTAAAAACCCTCGAGAGTGGGCGGAACATGCAGCACACAGCAAGACAAAGTGCTGAACGAAGAGAAGAGGAGCCGTTGGTGTTGTTTACTCGAACGTCATGATTATTTTTGTTCTTGTTTTCATGTCCGGCAGCAAGAGGAAGGAACATTAATTTTATGGCAAACATTGCAATTAGAGGGATAATGGAAAGAGAAGGACACGCGGAGTGAGCGTCTTACGGAGCTCTATTGTGCGTGAGGCTCTCGGACCAGGCTTCGGAGACACCTACACTGCGCCATTACGACCAGCAGGAAGGAACTACCATTGCGGCTGGCCCATGGAAGCTCCAGGGACATGGCAGCATCCCAAACGCGGCGAGTGCCACTAAGCGGGCACTCCCCCCTCCATCACATCTGCCCCTGAACCCCACGATTCATACCGAGCACACGCCCCGGTGCCGAGGAACTGATAAGGCAGACAAACCATTCAAGGGGGAAGCCGCATCAATCAATTTAATTACAGCCCCGAATTAGATGCTTTGTAACAGGCCGCATGCTGTGCTCCTTGGCATACATACCCTCACTTCCTTTTAAGTTTTCTACATTGTTCCAAAATATCTTTGAGCAAAAAGGGGGGGAAGGAAATGGAAAATATGAAAGTAATTGACGACGCAAGGAAAGGGCTCCCCGATGTGGATCCTGTAGTTGCCGTGATGCCTTCTGATGCCTTTCCGAATTCCCGCCAACTGTTTTCAGGAAGTGGGTGGGGCCTGGTGGAGCTTTTGCCCAGAAAGGCTTCTGATTGGCCACTGGAGATCTGATTGGCTGCACCGATTTTTTTTTTTAAAGAAACATTGCTTTGGCAAAAGCTGCCTCAACGGCACAAGGATCTTCTCTGTATGACTGAAGGTGAGCTACAGCAGTCACTTTGCAGCTGCCTCCCTGTCCTGCAGCAGCTGTTTTATGGCAGGCATTTTGTGGCTGTGCCCACCGCCCTGTGTCAGAATTCCAAGGTGCCCGCAGAAGCGAAGTAGGGCTCACCTAGGGAGAAATCAAAGCTTCAGTGGCCCATCCTTTGAGAGCCAGTGTGGTGAAGTGGACGGACTGGTGAACTAGGATGCTGGGTGACACAGATTCAAATCTACACCCACTTCTACTATAGAGGCTACTGGGCGACATTGGGGCCATCTCAACTCTCAGCCTGGAATTACAGATCATTCCCAGACTACAGAGGTCAGTTCCCCTGGAGAAAATGGATGCTTTGGAGGGTGGGCTCTTCGGCATCATACCCCAGCGAGGTCCCTCTCCTCACCCCAAATCCCCAGGAGTTTCTCAATCTGGATCTGGCAACGATCGCCCACCCATCCCCACTGGTGACGGAGGGGACCTGACAATGCTACTCACAGGGTTGTTGTTGAGAGGAAACAGTGGAAGGGAGAGCACTGTTCCAAAAGCTACTTTGGCTGCATTCAGGCATGCCATTTGGGGCAGAGGGGAAGCAAGCCTATTTCCCCTGGTTTAAATTAGCATGGTGTTGTGCGGTCACACATCCTTTGTAGCTGTGGGCTCAGCCCATCACTGCCCAATCAGATGGCACGTTTGGCAGAGTGGGGGGGTTGCCTTTTGTTTCCCATGCACATAAATGAGGAATCTAACCTCCACACTGAGGGTTCGGCATGGAGTATGCGGTTATGCACATACTGCTAAGTGAGGGGGGGGGAAGCACCAAGTTGGGATGGAATGGGCAGGACATCCTGACGGCCTGAGTACGTGCTTGAGCGATCAGACAGGAGAGGCCATCCATAGCCCATCGGCAAGTATTAGGACTGGACTTTCCTCAGGGTCTTTTCACTCTGTTTCCATGGTAGGGCAGCACGGGGTACCGACGACTGTGGGACCTTTCCCAGATGTTGCTGTCTGATAGTGCCCTTTAGATCCATCGGGCATTCACAGCTGAGTTGGATCTAAAGGCATGTCTGACCGCGGCCTTTGAGTCTTAACTGGGGGGGAAAGCAGGATATAAATAAATAAACACAAATCCATCTTTGTGCCTTCAAGGAGCTCAATCAATTTCATTCATTCAGATATTTTGTACCATGTCTTTCTGCTTAAAAAGCACACAGGACAGCTTAAAGGTAAAGGTAAAGGTTCCCTTGCTCGAAAGCCAGTCGAATCCGACTCTAGGGTTGCGGTGCTCATCTCCGCTTCCAAGCCGAAGAGCCAGCGCTGTCCGAAGACGTTTCTGTGGTCATGTGGCCAGCATGATTAAACACCAAGGTGCACGGAACGCTGTTACCTTCCCACTGAAGTGGTACCTATTTATCTACTTGCAATGTCTTGCTTTCGAACTGCTAGGTTGGCAGGAGCTGGAACTAGAGATGGGAGCTCCCTCCGTCATGCAGCACACTCGGGTCTCGAACTGCTGAACTACCGACCTTCCACAGCCTGCAGTTCAGCGTCTTAACCACTTGAGCCACCGCAGCTAGACAGGACAGCTTACAAAGATTTTAACTGGGGGATTCTTTCTTTCTTTCTTTCTTTCTTTCTTTCTTTCTTTCTTTCTTTCTTTCTTTCTTTCTTTCTTTCTTTCTTTCTTTCTTTCTCCATCAAGTCACAACTTACTTATGGTTACACCTGGTGGGGTTTTCAAGGCAAGAGATGTTCAGCAGTGATCTCCCATTGCCTACCCCTGTGTAGCAACCTGGTATCCCTTGGATGTCTCCTCTCCAAATACAAGTCAGGACCAACCCCGCTTAATTTCTGAGATCTGACACAGATCAGGCTAGCCTGGGCTATCCAAGTCAGGGGTGTTCTCTCTTACCGGCTCTTAAGAATGGTCTCCTTCTAGACTGAGATCTGTTTGATTAGAGAGGTTTCGTGCTGTTTGTATCCAGGAGCTTGTTTTTAGTGGCTTCTTGTTTTGCACTGTTGCATTGTTTAATTGTCAGCCACCACCAGCAGGGCTGTGAGAAGGCGGCACAACAATAGCCTAACAAAAATAATAATACAAAGATTAGAATCGAGAAATAAAAGTAAACTGAAATCTGAAAAGTGAAATAAAAGAGCAGCTGTTACAATCAATGTTCCATCTGATTTTTTCACAATAATGAGTGGAGCGGTTAACATCCTGTGCAGAATAGAACTGCTGTAATCTTAAAATGGGCCATGGGCAGTGCGAGTCCCTGCATGGCCCCAGATTGCTGCTGAGCGGGGCTTCCTGTGTTAATGAGCGGCCACTCGCGTGCACAGCTCAGAGGGAACACTGGTTCCAGTTCCTCCCACGGTCTATCTATTTCTAGTATGACAGCCCTAGAACCATTAAAAGCAGCCAAATGAACAATCATAAAAATAATGGAATTGATATAAAACAAAACCATAATTTGTATGACGATTTTAAAAAAACAGACACACAGTGAACTTTCATCTTTGGGGAGAGGGTTCGTTTTCATTGCAGTCCTAACCGGAGTTACACCCTTTCCAAACCCATTGAGCTCGGGTCATAGAAGGGTGTCACTCTGCTCAGGATCGTACTGTTCCCCCCTCCCCGATACGCTCTGTAAAATGAAGTGCTTTAAACATTCTCCAGAAAGCAATCAATGAAGGGTGAGGGACATTCAACGAGAGCTCAGGGGCAGTTGCAGAGAAGGCCTGCCTACATGCCAACATGCCACTGGTATGGTCGATCTCCAAATGTCCAAGATCAGTTCCTCTGGAGAACACAGCTCTTTTGGAGGGTGGACTCTTGGTATTCTATTCTGCAGGGGTCCCTCCCATCTGTCAGCTAAGCTGCCGTGAATAGAGAGAGAGGTTCTGATTGTTATGCATTCCTTCCCATGCGCGTAATTGCTTCCCAGCTGCAACGCTTATCTGTAATGAGGTACTGGAGGAGTGTGGTGTCTACCTCCTGTGGGATCCTTCTGGTTCCCAGCTTGGCTGCCGTTAGAGGCTATTCCTGTTTCCCGCGCGCAGGACCCCATCTAATTGGGTATTGCTGGGGCATTATCCTATTATGTGCATAGGCAGCCCGCCATTCTTAACAGTGAATCAACTGGATTTTGCATGCTTGACCTTGAGAAGCGATGTTGAAATATACAAGGTCTATCGTGCATGGATGGGAACATGACAAGAATATCCTGCAGGGGGCAGCAGAGGGAACAACTAGTTAACATAGTGAGAATAGGGACTTCCTACTATTTCCTACTATTTTCAAATACTCTCCTACCTGTCTCCTGATTGGCTCAGTTAGGTCTCTTTCCTGCTCCTGCTGAGAACTGTTAGTCT
>NW_015168218.1:0-447 GCF_001447785.1 Gekko japonicus | reverse complement strand
TGCAGTTTGGTGTAGAGGTTAAGAGTGGTGGACTCTAACCTGGAGAACCGGGTTTGATTCCCCACTCCTCCACATAAAGCCAGCTGGGTGACCTTGGGGCAGTCACAGCTCTCTCAGAGCTCTCTCAGCCCCACCTACCTCACAAGGTGTCTGTTGTGGGTAAAGAAAGGGAAGAGGATTGTAAGCTGCTCTTGGATGTCAGTCCAAGCTGCTCTGAGACTCCTTCATTGAGTGACGGGCGGGGTATAAAACCAACTCTTCTCTTTCTTGCAACGTTTGTTCTCTTCTTAATAAACTGACTTTATTCTTTGAACAGCTTGTACTCCCTTTACTGCATATCTAAACTCTGCCAACTTCCCAAAGAGTAAACACAAAGAAATTTATTAATGGAATGAATACATTTTCAACTTTATGACATTGGATGGATGGATGGATGGATGGGAGAGA
>NW_015168217.1:46333-46678 GCF_001447785.1 Gekko japonicus | reverse complement strand
ATGGTACCTTCTGCATAGAGTTATGGCCTTCCAGGGGTGACTTCGCAGTCAGTACTGCATTGCCCCGGGGCATCTGAATATGGTTTTGAGCTGCACTTTTGGTAAAACGGAGGGAAAAGCCAATGCAGAATCATCCATAGGAAACACACTCCCAGGGCCGGCTCACCCGCTAGGCGAACTAGGCCTTCGCCTAGAGCGCGAGCCGGGGGCAAGGGCGTGGGAGGAGAGGCAGGGGTGCCGATGGGGGGAGGAGCGGGGCTTGGAGGACCTCTGCCGCCCAGCTGCAGGAGGACGCGGCCGGAGGCGGTGTGGGCAGGGCGCGGCAGTTTCCTCCCGCCCCCGCCG
>NW_015168217.1:39720-45659 GCF_001447785.1 Gekko japonicus | reverse complement strand
GCGGGGGGGGGGTAGGAGGAGAAGGGCCGGGGACGCCCAGACCCCACCCACCGCCCGCATCTCCCCGCCAGAGCGCGTCTCCAGGCCCCGCCGAGAGGTTGGCATCTGCGCTCGCCTAGAGCGCAGGCCAACCTCGGGCCAGCCCTGCACACTCCAGTAGCCAAAAAGCCCCTAACCCTAACCCGTACCCCATCCAAATTTATTATTTATTATTATTTCATTTAAAATAATTTTATGCCGCCTTTTTACCCAACCAGGGCTCACAAAACAGCGATCATGGAAAACATCAAAACATTTCAACAATTAAACTACGTTAAGGTAAAGGTTCCCTTGCTCCAAAGCCAAAAAACAGGATCACGAAACTGTGGGGGGAAATCGGGCGAAGCCGCGAGTCAAAATGCAGCCCCGCAGCTTCGGGTGTGAAATTGACCAATAGTATCGGGGCAAACGGCGGTGCAACATCGAGGCAGCTCAAGTGCGAAACCAGCCCTGGTCTGCTTCCCCCTTTCTCAAAGCCAGCCCAGACCAAACAAAAAAGAGCGAAGTGGTGCTGAGGAAGAGTAAAGGTAAAGGTTTCCCTTGCTCAAAAGCCAGTCGAGTCCGACTCTAGGGGTGCGGTGCTCATCTCCGTTTCAAAGCCGAAGAGCCAGCGCTGTCCGAAGACGTTTCCGTGGTCATGTGGCTGGCATGACTACACACCAAGGCGCACAGAACGCTGTTACCTTCCCACCGAAGTGGTACCTATTTATCTACTTGCAATTTCTTGCTTTCGAACTGCTAGGTTGGCAGGAGCTGGAACTAGAGATGGGAGCTCATTCTGTCATGCGGCACACTCGGTTCTCGAACTGCTGAACTACCGACCTCCCACAGCCTGCAGTTCAGCGTCTTAACCACGGGAGCCACCGCAGTTCCTGCTGAGGAAGAGTACCTCATACCAAATGGGGCTTGATCTTCGATTCGTTGAGGACCACTTCCAGGATACGGTTGATCCATTCGTCCCTGTACGGATGCTGCTGGGGAGGGCGGTAGAGATCGAAGATGACCAGCTTGTCGTCTCGGTCGGCCAGCTTCAAGAAGTCGCTCAGTTGGTAAATCGTCTGCTCTTCCGCCCACTTTCTGTCGCTGTGCGACAGGGCCGGCATGTTGTAGAAGGGCTTGTTCTGCAGAGAAAGGGACAACCGATAAAGTGCGGGAAGACAGACGGCATTTGGGACAGGGCAACCTATTTGCTAAATCCAAGCCAGACGCGGAGAGGCGATTCTGACTTGCAAGAGATATGGAGCTGTGCCTAATTGGAATATTTTGATCGGGACCTCGCTGATACATGTGTATTCATTGTTTGTTAACGAAGACTTACCTGATCTACCTGAAGAAGGAATAGATCTGAAATGCTGATTATATTATCCGGAACTGTGTAGTTTCTACTTGGAACGGATCTTATTTACTACAAGCCACACTATACAGACCCCCTCATGGATCACTGCCTTGTCATGGCGAGGGGGCTTGCGCGGTTCGATGAAGCTGTGGGCTATGCCGTGAAGGGCCACCCAAGACGGACAGGCCACAGCAGAGAACTCAGACCAAGAGTGATCCCCTGGAGAAGGTAATGGCAACCCACTCCAGTATCTTTGCCAAGAAAACCCCATGGACAGTATCAAAAGGCCGGAAGATGAGCCCCTCAGATCGGAAGGTGTCCAATATGCTACTGAGGAAGAGCAGAGGGCAAGTACAAGTAACCCCAGAAAGAGTGAAGCGGCTGGGCCAAAGCCGAAAGGACGCTCAGTTGTGGATGTGTCTGATGGTGAAAGGAAAGTCCGATGCTGCAAAGAACAATAGACAGTGTCATCGATGCAACGGACATGAAATTGAGCAAACTTCAGAGGACGGCGGAAGACCGGAAGGCCTGGCGGGAGCTGGTCCATGGGGTCGCGAAGAGTCGGACTCGACTGTGCGACTGAACAACAACGACAGTATACAGGTGCTTGGACTTAAATTCAAGGACGTGTGATATTTATATAAACATTCCCACCCACCCCCCGTGTGCTTGTTCTATTTATGAAGGAGGTCTGCTGCCTTTGAGATATGCTGTGAGCAATGCTCCCTCTAAGCTGTGGAGTCTTGCGAGCAAAAATTCTACTTTGTGAGCTACTGCCATTAAAGTTGTGAGCGAGCGATTTGGCTCCTGCATAAATTAAGTCTGCTCTGGAGCCATCCTACCTGAGCTAAGACAAAAAACTGTGTGAGCCGGAGGCTAGAAAAACGTGAGCCAGCTCACACTAACTCAGCTTAGAGGGAACACTGGCGGTGACTTACTGTGGATTTGAGTTTGTGACCACCCACTTTGGGATAATTGTTCCTTATTACGTTTGTGATTCTACAATAATACATATACGAGTTTGGCACTATTATTGACTTTGCTTTCCGTGTAATTATTGTTGCATTTATTGAGCCGTGCTTTGACTACAGATTTGTGTGTGATTTCACTGGAGAATTCCGGGGGGAACCAACAGGGCTCGTACAGACGTTAATGAGGTATACCATATATGGTGGAGATGTACGGTGTCACAAAAATATTGGTGTAAGGTACACAAGATATATTGGAGCTGCGGTGGCTCAAGTGGTTAAGACGCTGAACTGCAGGCTGTAGAAGGTCAGTAGTTCAGCGGTTCAAGACCCGGGTGCCGCAAGACAGGGTGAGCTCCTGTCTCTAGTTCCAGCTCCTGCCAACCTAGCAGTTCGAAAGCAAGAAATTGCAAGTAGATAAATAGGGACCACTTCGGTGGGAAGGTAACAGCGTTCCGTGCGCCTTGGTGTTTAGTCATGCCGGCCACATGACCACGGAAACGTCTTCGGACAGCGCTGGCTCTTCGGCTTTGAAACGGAGATGAGCACCGCAACCCTAGAGTCGGATTCGACTGGCTTTCGAGCAAGGGAACCTTTACCTTTACCTTTACACAAGATACTATCAAACATTCTAGAGGTGGAAATACCTCTAACGCCGGAACTACTCTTGCTAAATATAATACCGTATAACTTTACAACGGAAGAAAAATACGTTATTATTTATATAGTCACAGCAGCCCGTATTCTGTTTGCTAAATATTGGAAGCAGGGGGGAATACCCCCAAAAAGTGAATTAGTTTATAAAATACTAGATGTGGTGGAAATGGATAAATTAACAACATTGTTACAAAATAAGGATGAGGAAATGTTTAGAAATAGATGGTTAAAGTTATATAACTGGTTGGACAAGAATTGATGTATGAATTGGAAGACGTTACGACTCCATACTATGATTTGATGTAAGACTTATGGATTATCTGTTCTGCATATTGGAAAATGGAAATAAATATAAAAAGAGAGTGGGGGGGGGAAACCAGGGCTCGTACAGACGTTGATGAGGTATCAGACTGCAGCACAGGCCACATAGATTTGGCGGGCATGAAGCATTTACCCCCATCTTATCGGGTTGCCAACCTCCAGGTGCGGGCTCGATATCTCCCAGAACTACAACGGATCTCCATGTGACAGTCCCCCTGAAGGAAATGGCTGCTTCGGAAGGCGGGACATTATACCCCGTTCCCTTCCCCAAACCCCGCTTTCCCCAGGCTCCGCCCCCAGAATCTTCACGAATTTCCCAACCTGGAGTCTTGGCAAACCTACTCATTCAAATGCGGTTCCCCAGTGGAACAGGCTTCCTCGGTAGGTGGTGGGCTCTCCTTCTTTGGAGGTTTTCAAGCAGAGGCTAGATGGCCGTCGGAAAGCCATGCCGATTGTGTGAACTGAGGCAGATCATGAGAGGGAGGGCAGGAAGGGCTGCCTCAGTGCTTAGTTCTCGTGGCCCTTTCTTACACGCCCAGGGAAATGCCGATCGCCACTTTGAAGAAGAAGAAGAAGAAGGAGAGATTGGATTTATACCCCGCCATTCATTACCCAAGGGTGTCTCAGAGGGGCTTATAAACTCCTTTCCCTTCCCCTCCCCACAACAGACACCCTGTGAGGTGGGTGGGGCTGAGAGAACTCTGACAGAAACTGCTCTTTTTCAAGGACAGCTGTGCCAGAGCTTGTGACTGACCCAAGGTCACATCCAATGTTCCCTCTAAGCTGTGGAGTCTTGTGAGCAAAAATTCTACTTGGTGAGCGACTGGCATTGAAGTCGTGAGCGAGCGGTTTGACTACTTGCATAAATTAGTTTGCTCTGGAGCCCTCCTTCCTGAGCCAAGACAAAAATGTGCGAGCCAGAGGCTAAAAAACTGTGAGCTAGCTCACCCTAACTCAGCTTAGAGGGAACACTGGTCACATCAGTAGGTGCAAGTGGAGGAGTGGGGAATCAAACCTGGTTCTCCCAGATTAGAGTCCGCACACTTAACCACTACACCAAACTGGCTCTCACCAAACTTTGGGGTCAGGAAGCCATTTTTCTCCAGGCCACTTTGGCCGGGGATCCTGGGTGGGTTTTTTTGCCATCTTCTGGGGGTAGAACAGGGGTCATTGGGGGTGTGTGGGGGGGAGATATTTGTGGATTTCCTACATTGTGCAGAGGGCTGGACTAGATGACCCTGGAGGTCCCTTCCAACTTTATGAGTCTATGAAATAAACTCACCCAAATAAGCCATGGTGTAAACATGCACCTTTTCCAGATTTCCATTAAGTATCAGCTGCGTCTGATAGGAGACCTCCCTAGCCTTTGGCTACGCTGCTGAAGTTCTATGGAATGCTTATGAATGCACCAGCTCTTCAGGAAATGAGGGAAAGGACAGCAGACACAGACTACTGGCACAGAAGAGGTGCATTTTGTCTCTGGGGTTTTTTTTGGGGGGGGGGGTATTTTTGTGGGGGACAGGTTTGGCCAAGATGGGATAAACAGGAGTTCTTTTTTTTTTTTTTAAGAGGAGGAGCTGTGACTAAGTCAAGGAACATCTGTTTTGCGTGTAGAAGGCCCCAGGTTCAATTTTTGGGCCTCTCCAGTTAAACGCATCAGACAGCAGGTGATGTGAAAGGTCCTGGAGAGCCACGACCAATCCTGACCTTGATCAGAGGTCATTTCGGGGGGGATCGCGGGGGATCGCAGTTCCCCTGGGTGAGGTACGGGGGGCGGGGCACATGACGAAGCCCCGCCCCCTGCTTCCGGCCGCCCCGCTTCCGGCCCTCATTCAGCCAGGAGGAGGCAGGAGAAGAGGGAGGGTAAGTTGCTTCCTCCCTGCCTCTCCCCACCCCTGCCTGCCTGGGGCCAGGGAGGGCCTTCGCGGGGCTTCCTTGCACCCCCGCTGGCCGTGCAGGTCCACCGCCGGGCCCCTCATGGGGCTCGGCAGTGGAGCAGCAAGGCCGGTGGCGGCGGCTGGGACCTTTGGGGGCGGGGGGTGTGGCCTTATGACACACTTCTGGTGATGTCAGGGGGTGTGGCATATGCTAATGAGTTATGCTAATGAGTTCCCCTAGCTCTTTTTCTACAAAACGACCCCTGACCTTGATAGAGCAACAATCTAACAAGAAGAAGAAGGAGGAGGAGGAGGTTTATATATTCTGCTGCACCCAGGTGTCTTTATGATAGCGTTGCGGGCAGTGTTCCCTCTAAGCTGAGTCAGTGTGAGCTAGCTCACAGTTTTTTAGCCTCCGGCTCACACATTTTTTTTTCTTAGCTCAGGAAGGGATGGCTCCAGAGAAAACTAATTGATGCAGCAGCCGAATCGCTCGCTCACAACTTTAATGCCAGGAGCTCAAAAAGTAGAATTTTTGCTCACAAGACTCCACAGCTTAGAGGGAGCGTTGGTTGCCAGGTCTGGGTTGGAAAATACCTGGAGACTTTGGGGGTGGAGCCAGGAGAGGGAGGGGTTTGGGGAGGGGAGGGGCCTCGGCACGGTACAGTGCCACAGGGTCCACCTTTCAGAGCAGCCATTTTCTCCAGGGGAGGCTGATCTCTGTCAGTAGGAGCCCACGGG
>NW_015168217.1:24073-39589 GCF_001447785.1 Gekko japonicus | reverse complement strand
CTTATAATACAAGCAGGAATGGAGACCTTGGAGCCCTTATATCCGAGTCCGAAGGGCGGAGGGAGTCAGGATGCAAAAAGACCAATGCAAAGAGTCATCCGGCTCAGCAGAGCAGGGGAGAAATGTCTAGGGGGTGGAAACTGCAGACAATCAGCATCTGTAGTAAGAGGCCAGAGTCGTCGTAGCCTTCTTCGATAAATTTGCCAGGCTTCTCTGAGCAACCTCTCGCAAAACTGAGACTCAAAGGGTGGAGGAGGAGGAGAAGAGGAGGAGAAGGAGATTGGATTTATACCCTGTCCTTCACTCGGAGTCATACAGAGCGGCTTACAAACTCCTTTCCCTCCCCCTCCCCAAAACAAACACCCTGTGAGGCAGGTGGGGCTGAGAGAGCTCTGACAAGAACGGCTCTTTTTCAAGGACGGCTCTTATCAGAACCACGGCTTGCCCAAGGTCATCCAGCCAGGTGCAAGTGGAGGAGTGGGGAATCAAACCCGATTCTCCCAGATTAGAGTCCGCGCACTCAACCGCAACACATCAAACTGAGGGGATATAATTTTTTTGGGAAATTTTTAAATTAAATCTTTGCATTGGTCTTTTTGCATCCCGCCTGGGGCTTGGTGAGCCAGGGCACAGCACAGCTGCCTCCTCCACCAGGCCCCGCCCCTGGGCCGGCCTCTGGGCCTCAGCTGGGGGAGGAGCAGCAGGGCAGGTAGGGCAAGAGAAGACCCGATCTATGCTGTGTGAGGACGAGGCATTGGGCGAGT
Organism: Gekko japonicus; assembly: GCF_001447785.1. Classification (NCBI taxonomy): domain Eukaryota; kingdom Metazoa; phylum Chordata; class Lepidosauria; order Squamata; family Gekkonidae; genus Gekko; species Gekko japonicus. The sequence goes on along the minus strand of NW_015168217.1, from coordinate 38,825 downwards.
AGCGCTGCTTGGGGGCTGGGATATGATGGAGCCTCAGCAGGGGCGCGAGGCAAAGCAAGCTGGCGGGAAGGGGCACGCTGTGGAGCGGGTGCCCAGAAAGCCATGCTGGGGGTGGGCAGCGGCAGCAGAGGCCTCGCAGCGCCCCTCGGAGATCTGTGCCCTAGGCTGTCGCCCTAGTTGGCCTAGTGAAAGAGCCGGCCCTGCCCACCCCCCACAGATAGCTATACCAGAAACCAGACGCTATGGTCTGCCCACTCCTGAAAAAGCCATCTCTGGACCCGGCCAAATTGGCCAACTATCGGCCGGTCTCCAATTTGCCCTATTTGGGCAAACTGATTGAGAGGGTGGTGGCGACAGAGCTACAGGGCTACCTGGATGAGGCTTCTGTCCTCGATCCCTTCCCGTCCGGCTTTCGCCCTGGCCACGGGACGGAGACGGTGCTGGTCGCCTTGACGGATGACCTCCGTAGGCATCTGGATCGAGGTGGCGTGGCGGCGCTGGTGTCGTTGGACCTGTCGGCTGCGTTCGACATGGTCGACCACCATTTGCTGGCCCGCTGCCTCGCCGACGTGGGGATTCAGGGGCTTGCCCTTCAATGGTTTGTCTCCTTTCTCCAAGGTCGGGGACAGAGGGTGGCCGTCGGGGACCGGCGATCCCGAAGGCATCCCCTTGAGTGTGGGGTGCCCCAGGGAGCTGTGCTGTCCCCGATGTTGCTTAACATCTATATGCGCCCCCTTGCCCAGATTGCCCGGAGGTGTGGGCTTGGGTGTCATCAATATGCGGATGACACCCAGCTCTATCTGATGCTGAGTGGCCAGTCGGACTCTGATGCCGAGGACCTTCATCGGGCGTTGCAAGCTGTGGCTGGTTGGCTCAGGCTGAGTCGGTTGAAATTAAACCCAGAAAAGACGGAGGTCCTGGGCCTGAGTCGGACCGGTCTGGGGTTGGGACTCCGCTCCCGGCCTTCAACAGGGTGCCATTGGTGCCTCGGTGTGAGGCTAGGAGTATGGGGGTGCTCCTGGACTCCTCATTGACGATGGAGGCCCAGGTAGCAGCCACTGCCAAGGCGGCCTTTTATCATCTGCGGCTGGCCCGGCAGTTGGTCCCCTACCTTGACCGCGAAGACCTGGCAACTGTGATCCATGCGACGATCGCCTCGAGGCTTGACTACTGTAACGCTCTCTACTTAGGGCTGCCTCTGTTGCAAATCCGGAAGCTACAGCTAGTGCAGAATGCTGCGGCCAGGTTGTTGTTGGGTCTTTCTAGGCGAGACAATATTCAGCCTGGGCTGCAAGCGCTGCACTGGCTGCCGATAGCATACCGGATTCGCTTCAAAGTGCTGGTTCTTACCTTTAAAGCCCTGAATGGCCAGGGTCCGGCCTACCTGAAGGACCGCCTCTTCCCATATGTTCCCTCAAGAGCACTCCGATCGGGGAATTGCCACCTCTTGGTAGTTCCGGGTCCCCGAGAGGTTAAGTTTGCCCCTACTAGGGCCAGGGCATTTTCGGTGGCAGCTCCTACCTGGTGGAATGAGCTCCCAGAGGAGATCTGGGCCCTGCGGGACCTTATGCAGTTCCGCAGGGCCTGTCAGACGGAGCTCTTCCGCCAGGCGTTTGAGTAGGAGCCGCCGCCGCCACTATCCTACCAACGCGATAGTATGTCATTGGCTGCCCTACGAAGGTGGGACAGTTATGCCCAGGCCAAGGTTTTGACAACTTAGCGGGGAGACCGCATGCTGGAAATGGCTGGCCACCAAGCTGGAAGATCGTCCCCACCTTTGCTGATGATGTAGCACTGTGTTTTAGGTTGCTTATTGTGGTTTAAATATTGTATTTTATTGTGTGTTTTATTGTATTTTAGATTCCGGCTTTGCCGCTTGTGAACCGCCCTGAGCCTTTGGGAGGGCAGTATAGAAATCCAAGAAATAAATAAATAAATAAACTTTTGACCATGCCCTAGGTGCTGCTGGGCTAGCAGAAAGGGGGATTGCTGGAGATGTATTGAAGGGCCCTGTCTTGAGTGCCCTCCTAAGCTTTCTTGCCCTGTGGAAGGGAACTCAAAAGGTATTCAAATGCCTTCTGAAGGCAATTAAATGCCCTCTGGGCTATTTTTTTCCTAGGAACTGACGTGTTCACTGCCCTGTCGCTTGAAAGGAAGGGCTAGAAACAGGCTCAGAGTTCACCCCTCTAAAGGCAGGCATTCAGGTTAATTTAATTGACTGCAATTTAACTGCCCTCTTAAAAACTTAAATGTCCCCCCAAAAAAACAAAAGGATCTTGGCTACGGGCCTGCATCGCCCTAGAAAAAAATCAAGGCATGGAGATTGGGATTTCTCGGAAGTATCTCCAGCTCATTCAAGGAAGAAACAATAGGAAACCACAATGCTACAAACCTCTGTTGGTAAGTTCCAAAATTAAGTGTAGAAGGTTGTTGAGACATTTTCCCCAGAATAAAATGTTCCCACAACTTTTGTCCCCATTCCTGTACAGTCGGAATCTTTTTATCTTTCCTTTTTTTAAAAAAAAATATTTTTATTGAGTTTTTCAACACACCCATCACCAATACACCACAAATAGATCATACACCTTCTACTATGCACCACAGAGAGCTTATCAATCGTATCAATCGTATCTTTATCATATCTTCCCTTTCTTCTCATAGCATTCACTGAGGTTTTATATTTCTATAACTTACTAAGGATTTTACTCCATCAGAGCTATACCAGAATTCTTATCTGCACTGTAAACCCACGACAGAACTTTTTCCTTTTAAAGAAATTATGTTGTGGTATATATAGGTTTAAATCTATCATTGGAATCTTTTTATCTTTCCAACAAGTCGCCAGCTTCGTGCTCTTAAAAGGGAAACGCGGCTGCTCTTAAAGGGGAAACGCCGGCTCCTGCATTTAAAAGGGAAACGCCGGCTCTTTTAAGTGCAGGGAACTGCCGTTTCTGGATATCTGGCGCACGGGCGGGGGGCGGCGGCGGCCGTCCCCAACGTGATGTCATCACATCGGGAATGCCCCGCCCCCTCCAGGAACGCCCCCAAAGTCCCCCATGCTGGAGGTGGAAGATGGACTTGGCAACCCTATCGCCTACCCCCCCCTGGCCTACCCCAAATTCCAAGCAAGCATACCTTGAAGAACCATTTCCCAGAGTTCAGTGTGCTCAGCACATCCCAGGTAAACATGGCTGCGTCACTGCTGGCGTTCGCTGGCTGGACCTCCCAAATGTTGGTCGTCCTGGCCAAAGTCCTATCGTGCATGAGGAAAGGGACGCCGTCGAAACTGTAGGAAGGAAAAAGGAATGGCTGAGGTCGAGCCGGGAACCAAGAGTCCAGGCCTCTTGCCCGATTGCATAGTTCAGGGGTCCCCAGCCTTTTTGAGCCGGTGGCCACCTTTGGAATTCTGACGCAGCATAGTGGGCATGACCACAAAATGGCTGCCGGGGGAGGCCGGGCAGACACAAAATGGCTGCCACAGTTAATCACAACCAGTACAAAGACCAAAAGCAACCTTAAAGAATGCACACATGGTCTGTTTTTTACAAAAACATTTATAGCAATATAAGTATAAACTAAGGAGCTGCGGTGGCTCAAGTGGTTAAGACGCTGAACTGCAGGCTGTGGAAGGTCGGTAGTTCAGCAGTTCGAGACCCGAGTGTGCCGCATAACGGAGTGAGCTCCCGTCTCTAGTTCCAGCTCCTGCCAACCGAGCAGTTCGAAAGCAAGAAATTGCAAGTAGATAAATAGGTACCACTTTGGTGGGAAGGTAACAGCGGACCACGGAAACGCAAGTAAGCTAGTCCCTATGGGATGCTTGCCACCAAGCGCTTGTGAATTTTTGAAGACTAGTGGAAGTCCCACAAGACTTACGAAGACTTATACCTTCATAAAAATGTTGATTGGAAACAGGCCTGTCGTGGGGGAAGTAATTCATTTAAAAAACACATCAGAATGTTACGCCTTTTTGGAATCTTTGATGTATTTTCCTTGTTTTTTTTTCGCCTCATGTTCCCGATTGGCTAGGAATACTCGTGTAACCAGTCTAGGAAGCACGGCCGTCACTCTAAACCGGTTTCCTTTTCCCTCAGTGATGCCCAGTGTGGCTATGTGACATCATCACCCCAAAGCTGGCTATGTGACATTATCATGCTCGCTGTGTGATCCCTGATTGGCTGCCTTCACTCAACAGAGGAGGAGGCAACCAAGGAACAAGGCCGCAAAGCAGTAGCAGGTCGAGAGAACAGCAGCAACTCAAAGGTGTGGAAAGGGCAAACGCTCTTAGGGAGGGGCAAGTGCAGAGCGAATACTTTGGGCACCCTGAAAATGGCTCCTTTCCCCCTACAAGCCAAGCCCTAGTTAAGAAGAGAAGAAGATTGGATTGATACCCAAAGGAGTCTCAGAGCGGCTTACGAACTCCTTCCCCTCCCCACAACAGACACCCTGTGAGGTAAAAGAAGAAGAAGAAGAAGAGATTGGATTTATACCCCGCTCTTCACTACCCAAAGGAGTCTTGGAGCGGCTTACAAACTCCTTTCCCTTCCCCTCCCCACAACAGACACCCTGTGAGGTAAAAGGAGAAGAAGAGATTGGATTTATACCCCGCCCTTCACTACCCGAAGGAGCCTCAGAGCGGCTTACAAACTCCTTTCCCTTCCCCTCCCCACAACAGACACCCTGTGAGGTAAAAGAAGAAGAAGAAGAAGAAGAAGAAGAAGAAGAAGAAGAAGAAGAAGAAGAAGAAGAAGAAGAAGAAGAGGAGATTGGATTTATACCCCGCCCTTCACTACCCGAAGGAGTCTCAGAGTGGCTTACAAACTCCTTCCCCTTCCCCTCCCCACAACAGACACCCTGTGAGGTCGTTTAGGTTGCTGAGAGAGCTCTGACGGAAACTGCTCTTTTTCAAGAACAGCTCTGACAGAACTATGGCTTGCCCAAGGTCATCCAGCAGGTGCAAGTGGAGGAGTGGGGAATCAAACCCGGTTCTCCCAGCACTTAACCACTGCACCAAACTGGCTCTAGAAGCACAAGTCTGTGCAGCGCCGACGGCTCATGTCTGAGAATTATCATTCTAAAAATCCTCCCAGCGGGCAGCCAGCTTTAAACGCTCTTACCTAATTGCGACATCTGTCTCGAAACCATCACCCTCGTGCTCAATGGTTTTCACAAATGACATGAGTGTGTTTTCGGGAGCCACCTATTGTGAAGACAACAGGCACTGGTGACTGACAGAACCCGGGACCTCTCCTAGGAGACTGTTTTCCTATCGCTTGGCAGCCAGAGAATACGACTGCCGCTTGTGAAAACCGGTCTTTCTAGCGGCTCCCGATGAGGGATGAGTGGCAAAGGGACGCCCCATGGAACTCCAACACTGAACAGCCAGAGAGAATCAGACCAAAGAAACTTTAAAGGTTTGAGGGCTGAGGTGTCCCACGTGGAACTTGGGGCCGAGGGACTACAGTAGCGGGAAGATGACGGAGGGGAGACCTGCATAACCAACAGTATAGGGGTTAGAGTGCCTGTCTATGACCTGGGAGACACAGGTTCGAAACTCCAGTCTGTCACAGAAGCTTGCTGCATGACCTTGGTACAGTCACACGCTTAGTCTAACCTACCTCACAGGGTTGTTGTGAGGATGAAATGAAGAAGGGGAGGATGTTGTCAGCCACTTTGGGTCCCCATTGGGTATAAAGGAAGTGAAAAAATAACAATAATAGTAACAAAATAACCTGTCTTTCTGTCGCAGCTAGGAAGGGGACATACAGAGAGCCCAGCCTGTCTAGCTTCTGATGATAGATCCGGGCAGTGTTCCCTCTAAGCTGAGTGAGTGTGAGCCAGCTCACACTTTTTTAGCCTCTAGCTCACACGTTTTTGTCTTAGCTCAGGAAGGAAGGCTCCAGAGCGATGAATCCTCTAAGCTGTGGAGTCTTGTCATCAACAATTCTACTTTGTAAGCTACTGGCATTAAAGTTGTGAGCCTGTGATTTGGCTACAGCGTAAAATAGTTTGCTCCGGAGCTGTCCTTCCTGAGGTAAGTAACTTACGAAGTTGAATTGTTGCTCACAGGACTCCATAGCTGACAGGGAGCATTGGTGGTCAGCCGTGTTGGTCTGAAGCAGTAGAACAAATTTAGAATCCGGTGGCACCTTTTAAGACCAACAAAGTTTTATTCAAGGGATGAGATTTTGTGCGCACTCAAACTTTTTCAAATACATTGGAATGGGAGGTAAGGTTCCAACCTAAACAAAGTAACGCCATGTACAATGGCTGTTTTTATCACAAAGGAACTTCAGGAACAGAATGGAAAAGGAAATTTCTGAATTACAAGATATTACAACACTTGGAACAAAAACCTCCCCAGGACTCAACAGGGACATTGGATCTTTATCCCATTACATAAGCTCATTCAGTCCTCACCGATGTATTCTGAACAAGAAGGGCTATAAATCCTCTGTATTTTAGTGTATTTCTTTTTCAGAATAATATATTAGAATACTGAAGGGATGTCTGCTGACAAAATTACATCCAGCTCAAAATATACTGTTGTACCTCTAGGCCTGAGAAGAGATCATTAAGATTCTGTTACTTCCCACAATTAGAAAAAACACCTTCAGACATTCATCTGGTATTTTGACATATTTATTGCTTTTACAACTGTTGACCTTATAACCTTAGCTTGTTATTTAGTTTTCTCTTCGCATATCTTAAAACATCATCATCCAGTTTGGTTTAGCGCCAGCTTGGTGCAGTGGTTAAGCGCGTGGACTCTAATCTGGGAGAACCGGGTTTGATTCCCCACTCTTCCACTTGCACCTGGCTGGATGACCTTGGGTCAGTCACAAGTTCTCTCAGAGCTCTCTCAGCCCCACCTACCTCACAGGGTGTCTGTTGTGGGGAGGGGGAGGGAAAGGAGATTGTAAGCCGCTCTGAGCCTCCTTCGGGTAGTGAAGGGCGAGGTATAAATCCAATCTCTTCTCTTCTCTCTTCAACATGATACATGTTGATTTGCTGTTCAGCCCCTGTCTATACGTTTGAACCTTCCATTCCAATGTATCTGAGGAACTGTCCGTGCACACGAAAGCTCATACTTTGAATAAAACTTTGGTGGCCTTAAAGGTGCCACTGGACTCTAGATTTGTTCTAGCTTCTGCTGAGTTACAGCTTCTTAGACTTCACAGCATCAAAGAGGAACAATTATCTGCCGAGTAGATTTTTATTGCACTCATCCTGCCCGGCAAGGAGCTCAAATGGCTCTCTTGTCCCTGTCTCATGATCCCAACAACCCTGTGAGGGATGAAGCTGAGAGAAAATTGGTCCAGAGTCAACCGGTGAGCTTGAAGACCGACTGGGGATTTGGCTGTGCGTCTCCCAGTTCCTGGTCCAGTGCTCTAACCGCTACACCGCACTGGCCCGATAGCATCACGACGACGTCGGGGTGGCCCCGCCCTCTTCCAGTTCGACCTACCATTGGCGCTCCTCTGTGGCCAATGAGAGCTGGCTTAGGGCCCAAAGTCCCTTCCTCCCGGATGCAAGGAGAGTACATCCCTAGCGGTATGAAGAACAGGAAGAGGAGCAGAGCCATGTAGGGAACCGAAACCATCACCTGCAAAACTGAACAAGATAGATACAGAAATATATTAACGGATTCCACCTTTTTGTGGCCGTTTAATCCACTAAAATAAGTACACCCTGCCTATCCCACCGTTGTATAAATCAAACGCTTTAATCCTTGTGATCTGTTTTTATATTTTGCAAATCCCTTTGGACAAGGGGGGGGGAGAATGGGGAAAGACACATTTCTAAGTCAATGAAGGGCAGTCAACTCATTGGCATCAGGAAACTGCCATAGAAAGTAGCAACAGCTTAAAAAAAAGTCATTCCCAGGTCATACAATCATAGAATTGGAAGGGACCTCCAGGGTCATCTAGTTCAACCCCCTGCACAATGCAGGGAATTCACAAATACCTCCCCCCACCACACCCCCGGTGACTGCTGTTCCACACCCAGAAGATAACAAAAAAACTCGTCCAGGATCTCTAGCCAAAGTGGCCTGGAGGAAAATTGCTTCCTGACCCCAAAGTGGTGATCGGCATTTCCCTGGGCGTGTGAGGAGGAGGAGGAGGAGATTGGATTCATACCCCCCGCCCTTCACTACCCAAAGGTGTCTCAGAGCGGCTTACAAACTCCTTTCCCCTTCCCCTCCCCACAAAAGACATCCTGTAGGTGGGGCTAAGAGAGCTCTTGACAGAAACTGCTCTTTTTCAAGAACAGCTCTTATCAGAACTATGGCTTGCCCAAGGTCATCCAGCCAGGTGCAAGTGGAGGAGTGGGGAATCAAACCCGGTTCTCCCAGATCAGAGTCCGCGCACTTAACCACTACGCCAAACTGGGCCACGAAAACTAAGCACTGAGGCAACCCTCCCTGCCCTCCCTCCCATGATCTGCCTCACGATCTTGGTCACACCAGTGCATGACCAAGAGACCGAACCAAGATGTGGAATTCTGTGCCGATGATACAGTAAAATGATTAAAGTTAGATTTCTGGCTGCTCAAAGGCTCTCGTTGATTTTGAAGGGGTCTAGTTCAACGGTTGCAATTTGGGATGTAGCTAGGTTGGCCCCACCCCGTGAGCCTGCAAATAGCCAGAGATAGGGTTGCCAGCTCCAGGTGGTAAAATTTCTGAAGATTTGGGAATGGAAGCTGGGTACAGCAGCGTTTGGTGAGGGGAGAGCCCTCAGCAGGGTATAATGCCTTAGAGTCCACCCTCCAGAGCGGCCATTTTATCCAGGGGAAAAGACCTCTGTAGTCTGGTTATAATTCTGGGACACTTTCAGGCCTCACCTGGAGGATATATAATCCAGAGAGATCCACGGGAACAAGGTATAATAAAAAAATACAAGAACCATGCAATTAACTGGGGAAAGTTCAGTACTTCAATATTTTTTTATTATAATGCATATGTCTCTCCAGGGGTCATTTTGTAGAAAAAGAGGTGCAGGAGCTTATTAGCATAATTTATTTGCATATGCCACACCCCCTGACATCACCGGAAGTGTGTCAGAAGGCAACACCCACCGCTCAGGCTCCACTGGACTGTTTTGGATTGCTAGCTATGGGGGGGGGGGGATGCGCAGATCTGCCCTAGCAGAGGAGGGAGAGCTTGTACCTGAATAAACCTTGGCCTTAAAGGTGCCACTTGGACTGGGGGGCTGGGGGGGGGGCTCTGCAACTTACCTGGTCGCTTCTTGCTTTGACTGAGGGCTGCTGGGAGCAGGGGGTGGGGCTTGTTGCATGTGCCCGCCCCCTGAGTGCTTTACTGCCGGAGCTCCGCTCCTGTGTGCTCCTGCAAGAAATAACCCCTGTGTCTCTCCAACAGTACATATCTTAATCAAAATAAACAATCCATTATCACTTACCAACGGTCCATTCTAATGATGAATGAAAGCCCCTGTAAATGTTCTTTCCAAGATTAAAGCGCTTGTGCTGTAGTAAACGGTTCAATGTCCTTTCTTCTTTCATGTCCAGTAATTGTGGATGATTTATGAATGTTCCGATGGAGCCCAGATTTGAAAGAACAAAGGACTTCGGGCGTTTACTACAGCAGGAGGGCTTTAATCTTGGAAAGAACACTTGCAAAGCACTTTCATTCATCATTAGAATGGGCCGTTGATAGCGATCATGAATTGTTTATCACAATTAAGATACGTACTGTTGTGGAGACATATGCACAATAATAAGAAAATATTGACCTGTTATAACAGCAACTAGAATCTTATTTGCAGCGACATGGAGGACATTGAAGATCCCAATGCTTGATGAGTTGATAACGAAGATTACAGAATGTGCTGAAATGGACAGATTGACAAATATACTAAAAGGAAAAATGGAAGAAGAATTTATGGGACCATGGAGGGTGTTCTATGACTGGTTAAAGCATAAGTACCGAGCAGGGCTTTTTTTGTAGAAAAAGCCCAGCAGGAACTCATTAGCATAATAGGCCACACCCAACAGCAGAAACTCATTCGCATATTAGGCCACACCCCCATGTTACCAGAAGTGTGGTCATCCAGCCACACCCACCTATTGCTTCTTATTCTCTTTACCTTGTTTGTTGTCAAAACCCAGAGGGCTTTTTGCATGTTATGCCACACACCCCTAATTGTAGCCAATCCTAATGATTTTCTGCTGTTGAGTGTGGCCTATTATGCTAATGAGTTCCTTCTGGGCGTGGCCAACTCAGGAGCCAGCCGGAACTCCGTTCCTGTGCGTTCCTGCCCAAAAATAACCCTGGTACCAAGAAACTAGGACTAAATGAAGAACAATAAGATGGTTATAATAGTTGTGAAACTTTTATGGGAAGATTTGCATGCAGAATGTCAAATTGGGATATATATATATAGATATGTGTGTGTGTGTGTGTGTGTGTGTATTTATATATGTATTCTTTCCCCCCTTCTTCTCCTTTTCCCCCTTTCTATATATAAACTAATAAAACTTTAAAAAAAGAAAATATTGACCAAAGTTTGAGTCCATTGTCTGACAAAGCGTGATTGCACACGAAAGCTCACACCTTGAACAAAAACTTTGTTGGTTTTAAAGGTGCCACTGGACTCGAACTTTGTTCTACTGCGTCAGACCAACACGGCCGCCCACCTGGATCGAGTAGATCCAGTTCAGGTTGCAGTCAAAAGAAGAGAGAGAACCCTTATCTAAAGAGTACTTTCCCTATCAAACTGGCCAGCTTGTCTGGCATCATCTGTGTGGGCGTACGAGGGCACTGATTCTACAGGGGAGACTTGCAAAGACACGAGTCTCCGCGGAAAGCCATGTGAAGAAAGGGAGAGAGAGGACAAAGGGAGAGAGGGAGGAGGAATCAGAAGGCAGCTCCCAGGTGAAGATAACGACAGGCATCCTCATTCAGTGAGATGACACCTAATCACAGAGTCAGGGCTATTTTTGGGCAGGAATGCACAGGAACGGAGTTCCGGCTGGCTCCCGAGTTGGCCACACCCAGCAGGAACTCATTAGCATAATAGGCCACACCCAACAGCAGAAACTCATTAGGATTGGCTACATTAGGGGTGTGTGGCCTAAAATCCAAAGGGGTTCCTGCTCCAAAAAAAGCCCAGGGTTTTGACAACAAACAAGGTCAACAGAATAAGAAGCAAAAGGTGGGTGTGTCTGGATGGCCACACTTCTGGTAACATGGGGTGTGTGGCCTAATATGCAAATGAGCTGTATTGTCATGGGTGTGGCCTAATATGCTAATGGGTTTCTGCTGTTGGGTGTGGTCTATTATGCTAATGAGTTCCTGCTGGGCTTTTTCTACAAAAAAGCCCTGCTTAGAGTGATCTAGCGCCCCCCAGTGTCCCAAAGTCATGCTGAGTCGCTCATTCCAACACAAACCTGCCATTTTCTCCAGGTAGATTCTTGTAGAACTTTAGAAGCCAACAAGACTTTCTGGATATCAGCTTTCAAGAGTCAGAGCTGCCTTCCTCTGAGAAAGAGACCTTCGACTTATCCATAGTTTTCGAACTTTCCATAGTTACAATTTCACAGTTCTTGTATTTTTTTTTTATTATACCCACCTGGCGGATGGCAACCTAGATACAGCTGAGGTGGGGCAAAACCTGCCTTCCACCACGGGAAACAGGACCACTCTCACCCTCGCGACACCCCTGCGTCGTCGCATCACTTGGCCTTTCTCCGCAAGAGCGAAAATGGGAATGCAGAGGGGGAAGCCGGGTTCACATGAGGTCCACAAGCTCCTTTCCCACATGCCGATCGGGAGAAAGGGCGATTTCAAGTGGAAGGGATCTGCAATAACAAATTGTGCTCATCCCATGAATGGAAACCCCTTCCCGGGGGCCCAGCTTGGGCACCGCTCAAAGCGGCAATTTTTCTTCTTTCTACTGCAAGCGATGAAAACTAGGTCGCTCCACATTCCATCTCCAGGCCGTTTGTTTGGCTAATATCGCTCACTGTGGGCAGACGTGCCTTTGTGGTGGCTCATGATAAGAAAAAGAGTACAAAAGCCACACCTGGGATAATTCCAGGGGAAAACCCCAATGGCATATGCACACAATGATCCAGGATTACTTCCTAAAGGCTGTTCTGCCTGCCTTCTAAATGCTGCAGGGAGCCACCATTTAATAGACCCCGCTCGTCACCAACTTCCTTTTCACCCCTGAGGGACCACTGGTTTGGAGCATGACTCCACCCCCCAATGGCAGCCTCTATGGGGTCCATAGAGCAGAGGACAGTCCTTCCAATACCTAGGTCCCAGGGCAAGCCGGTAGCTACGGCAGGACTTTTGGGGGCTCCGCCCCCTTTCTTAGACGCACAGCCCCACAAGAATTTCTCCTGTTAAGAGGATTTATAGTGCATGAACTGAGAGTGTTAACAGCAACCCGAAGGAGGATCTAACAAGCCGGAAGGAGAAGACAACAGAGGAAGCTCCTCCACGTCAGCGACACTAAAAGTACCCAGCACGCAAAGAAGCGGTTCTCAGTGTGCCCAGAAGAGGCTTTTTTATTAACAGAAACTCAAAGGAACATTACTAGCATACTAACAGAGAACTTCATGTGACCGGATAAAAAAAAAGAAGTTTGACAACACACAGAAGAAGCCCAAGAAGATTAATTGGACATTACTAACAGTTTAATTTACAAGTTTATATATCACTCAGCTTTCTCTTTCCCCCACTGTCTACCCTTCCCATTTCTTCTTTTAAGCGAAATACCTCCCCTTTTTAGGGGAGTCAATAAAACCTTTATTAAAAAAAAAAGAATTTCTCCTGTTGATGGTTTTTTCAATCATTTTAAAACATTTTTTTAAAGGCATGCACTCCTTTAAGCAGAGTGGGGTGCTGTAGTTGACTAATTCCTGCACTGAGCAAGGGGGTTGGAGTAGGTGACCTCTAGGATCCCTTCCAACTCTGTCTCAAGAAACTGGTCTCCTTTAAGAGAGTTTTCCTGCCCAAGTGTTAGCTTTCTTGACTATAGAAGTCATCCCCCCCACCTGCCGGCCTGTTCTCAGAATTGTCGCTTAGGCTGGCAGAAGTGATTAACTTGCAGCAGCTGAGAACTGTCATCTCAAGTGGTTGACAGCTTGCAATTTAGAGCTCTCACCTGGTAACAGCTGTCTATTGGCTACATGGCTTTTCTTCCTGCACTGAGGACTTCAGCCCCACCAGGAAAAAAATTGCCCCACAAGCCACAAAATCCTGGCTACGAGCCTGTCCCAGGCTATGGAAGTCCTCAGAGGGACTAGGAACTTGAACTGAGTCCCAGATGATGTGGTCCTTTATTGGGTTTTTGGCTGCTTCTGTTGGCTATTGTTGCCCTCTGGGTTTATTTGCTCTGCTCTGCATATGCTGCTGTGGATGAATATCTAGCGACTAGGTTACTTCTTGCAAGAGGTGGGTATGCTTACTTACAGGAGTCACTGTACCTTTTTTTTTCAACCGGAAAGTATACAAAGCGACCGGCCAAGACAGCAGGACCATGAAGAGGAGGGCGGCCACATGCATAAAGGGAGCGGTGACCTATCAGGGAGACAAAACAGTCCCAAGACAGGCTAAGGGTTTGTTCATTCACAAATGCTGTGTAGATATACAAAGAAGGAGGAGGAGGAGGAGGAGATTGGATTTATACCCCGCCCTTCACTTGGAGTCTCAGAGCAGCTTACAAACTCCTCTCCCTTCCCCTCCCCACAACAGACACCCTGTGAGGCGGGTGGGGCTGAGAGAGCTCTTTTGAGGACTGCTCCTGAGAGAACAGCTCTGAGAGTACTTGTGACTGACCCAGTGTCACACCAGCAGCTGCATATGGCGGAAGAAGAAGAGGCCGGATTTATACCCCGCCCTTCACTTGGAGTCTCAGAGCGGCTTACAGACTCCTTTCCCTTCCCCTCCCCACAACAGACACCCTGTGAGGCAGGTGGGGCTGAGAGAGCTCTTTCGAGGACTGTCCTTGAGAGAACAGCTCTGAGAGAACTGGTGACTGGCCCAAGGTCACACCAGCAGCTGCATTTGGAGGAGTGGGGAATCAAACCCGGTTCTCCCAGGTTAGAGTCTGCGCTCTTAACCATGACACCAAAATCATTATTATTATTATTCCATGCTTGAATGTCATTATAGCAATATATCACTGTATCTCTAGATGCAGCAGGGTCTCTGAATTCTCAGGTTTCGTTTTTGTAAAAAAGTAAGTCTCAAGCTCCTTCCCTTGAAAGACCGTGATCCCGAACAGGGTACCTCTGAGTAAAAGGGCACCTGCTGATGAGTTTCTGAGCACCCATTTCATTCGGAAAATGACGGAGCCAAGCCAGAAGACGTTTACACCGTGCAGTGACAGCGTGTGCAATTAAAAATGAATATATGTTGTCCTCCCTATCTCCTTTGAACATTGTTAGTCCCCTGTCTAACGTGTAACTGTACATCGCTTTGAGCCCACTGGGGAAAGCGATTAATAAATTGAAAGTATTATTATTATTATTTCATTTGCTCCCAACACACAAACACATGAATCTGCCTTATGCTGAATCAGACCCTTCAGCAGTGTTTTCCCTCTAAGCTGAGCGAGTGTGAGCCGGCTCACAGTTTTTTAGCCTCCGGCTCACACATTTTTTGTCTTAGCTCAGGAAGGGATGGCTCCAGAGCAGACTAATGTATGAAGTCGCCAAATCGCTCGCTCACAACTTTAATGCCAGGAGCTCACAAAGTAGAATTTTTGCCCACAAGACTCCACAG
>NW_015168217.1:21340-23660 GCF_001447785.1 Gekko japonicus | reverse complement strand
TGGTGTAGTGGTTAAGTGTGCCGACTCTAATCTGGGAGAACCGGGTTTGATTCCCCATTCCTCCACTTGCACCTGCTGATGTGACCTTGGGTCAGTCACAAGCTCTGGCACAGCTGTCCTTGAAAAAGAGCAGTTTGTGTCAGAGTTCTCTCAGCCCCACCCACCTCACAGGGTGTCTGTTGTGGGGAGGGGAAGGGAGAGGAGATTGTAAGCCGCTCTGAGACTCCAAGTGAAGGGCGGGGTATAAATCCAATCTCTTCTTCTTCTTCTTCTTCTCTCCATGGCTCTCCAGGGTCTCAGGCTGAGGTCTTTCCCATCACTTACTGCCTGGTCCTTTTTGAACTGGAGATGCCGGGGATTGAACCTGGGACCTTCTGCCCGTAAAGCAGGTGCTCTACTACTGAGCCACGGCCCCACTCCGTGGCTTCCCAGGGTCTCACAGTATGCCAGAGAATCACGGATATGCAGACATGTAATATAATATAACTCATCCCTGAAAATTCCTAAAAAATATTAAAACCACATTTATTTATCCACATGTATTTATCTACTTAAGTCATTCAGCATTGTGGTAAGGATGAAATGTAACTCTGAAAGGCGCACCACTGGGTTATCTTACCTGCATGGACAGGACGACCGTCTGCCACTGTACGGTCCACTCTACTGTGATCACCGTTAATGCAGCAATGGAGAAGACCAAAACCAACACCGTCCCAACCTACGCAATTGAAAGGGGGTAAGTTATTAAGTCCGCGTGTTAAACTTCCAGCTGAGCTACAGACTCTGCCTAGACCTGCGGGCACAGGCTTCAGATCCACATGCAAAAGAAATTTGGGGACTGAATGTTGGATGTCGTAACTCTGCATGCGAGAGGACCTGGGAGGGAAAGGGTTAAGAGAGTTCTCTCACTCAGGGACCCTTGGCAGTTGGCCCCACAACCAATGTTGAGCCCCTTGGACACCTTGCTTTGCCTTCCGTGTTTCATCTTAGATAATACCTCTCTTCGTCTTCTCTCTCTTACCTGGGCTTGGAGCTGTCGCGAGTTAACCTTTTTTCTGAAGCTCATCTGTTCACCATAAGCGAAATCTTCCTACATGAATATGTCGTGTAAGACATGCTTCTATTTTTTTTGTAGGCAAAATTTCTTTCTCTCGTTGCCCTTGGAGGCAAATCATCTTTGTAATTTGTTTGAACGGCATTTCCTCCTTTACCGGGAAACGTGGAGGGTCGGGAATACTGTGTAAAGCTACCGTGCTTCCAAGGCAAATTACATATATATATATACCGGGAAACGTGGAGGGTCGGGAATACTGCGTAAAGCTCCCGTGCTTCCAAGGCAAATTGCATATATATGTGTATAATTAACAGGGCTCTTTTTGTAGCAGAGACTCCTTTGCATATTAGGCGACACCCCCCCTAATGTAGCCAATCCTCCAAGAGCTTACAGTAGCCCCTGTAAGAAGAGCTCTGTAAACTTAGGAGTGGGAGAAATAAAATAGCCAGAAATAGGACTCCATAGTGACGCTCTAGGAATTTCCCCGTGTCTCTGTGTTCTTTGCCATAGAGATTGGATAGGGGTGAAATTCCTAGAGTGTCATGCAGAGGTGATGTCACATCCTCCCCAGGCACCACCCTCAAAATCTTCCAGAATCTGCCACGACAGCGCTGGCAAGCATATCTAACATCCACCTAACATGCACAGCTCAACAATAAACGCCGCTTTCAGTCCAATGCTGTGTATGTTCTCTTAGAAGTAAGTACCACAGAGTACTCCAGGGAGGGCCTACAGATGCATCTCTCCCTGCCCATTCCTGGAAATTAAGCTTTCCTACTTAATGACCCTGAAGTCAGTGACTGGAGAAGGTACTGGGTGGGAGGCTAAAGCGCAGAAGGTAGAACAGACTGCTCTATTGGCCAGGCAAGGGGAGAAGTCCCAGTTCTCAGTATCCATCCCAGGCCTGGCCAATCCAGAGGCTTCGTATTGCTAGCCTATTGCAATGGTTGATGTTTCACAATGCAGTTCCCTACTGCGCCGGAAGAGGGTACTAAGGTCCAAGTATTCATAGTCCTAAATCACTCTCTAGTCTTACCTTCAGGACCGCCTCTCCCCATACGATCCCCGTAGAGCACTGAGGTATAAAAAGCAATACCTTCTGATATTGCGCAATGTTATTTCTCCTCTTTTAAGTGATTTTATTTATTTATTAAATTTATATCCCGCCCTCCCAAAGCGGGCTCAGGGCGGCTAACTGGTATTTTTGGCCACTGTGTGACACAGAGTGTTGGACGGGATGGGCCTTTGGCCTGATCCAACATTGGC
>NW_015168217.1:20227-21269 GCF_001447785.1 Gekko japonicus | reverse complement strand
AGCCGCCGCCGAGAAAGCCCTGGCCCTGGTTGCAGCCAACTTGATGTCCTTGGGGCCTGGAACAACCAATAGGTGTTGCGCCCCTGACCGTATTTCTCCTCTTTTTTCCTCCTCTTTTAAGTGTTAAAGGGTTGGAAATCCCATTAAGCGAAGATGGGATTTTAAAGGATTACGAAATTCGAAGGACTGATCTTCTTTGACTCTGCATAGCAATTCGGTAACACAATCCTAAATTCTCTCATCTTAATCTCTGGAGTGATTGAAATACCCTGACAAATGGGCTTCGCGTTTTCTTCGACCCTAAACCTTCGTTGTTCTTCTTCTGATTTTAGAAGAAATTAAAACATTTTTTGGACCCCTGAAAGCATTGTGGGCCTAAGGCACTGTGCCAAATGGATGTCAGCCATACCCACACAGTCCTTTTCAGAAGCATTCCTGACCTAGATTTTCGGTGGAAATACAAACCAGGTCACACGGTCCTTTCTCGGATCAACTTTTCTGGGCAAAGTCTACAAACTTTCAGGGTGCACAGAACCAGCAGGAAGCTAGCTGTACACAGCCTATCCAGAACACCACTTTATAAGAAATAAGAACATAAGAGAAGCCAATGTTGGATCAGGCCAATGGCTCATCCAGTCCAACACTCTGTGTCACACACTGGCCAGAAATACCAGGGGCCATAAGGAGGTCCAGCAGTGGGACCAGGACTCTAGAAGCCCTCCCACTGTTCCCCCCCACCCCAAGCACCAAGAATACAGAGCATCACTTGCCCCAGAGTTCTTATCTATACCCCTGGAAGCCGTCCATGCTTGTAGCTGCCACCACCTCCCATGGTTATAGTTCCAGCAAAGACGGTGATTTACCTGTGTTTAGCCTAGGGGTACCAACTCTGGGTTGGGAAATACCTGGAGATTTTGAGGGTGGAACCTGTGGAGGGTGTCATTTCGGAGGGGAAGGGCTTCAGTGGGTACAATGCCATATATAATGGGGTCAGGAAGCAATTTTTCTCCAGGCCAGTTTGTCTGGAGATCCTGGAGGTTTT
>NW_015168217.1:18515-19824 GCF_001447785.1 Gekko japonicus | reverse complement strand
ACAGACACCCTGGGAGGTAAAAGAAGAAGAGATTGGATTTATGCCCCGCCCTTCACTACCCAAAGGAGTCTCAGAGCGGCTCACAAACTCCTTTCCCTCCCCCTCCCCACAACAGACACCCTGTGAGGTAAAAGAAGAAGAAAAAGAGATTGGATTTATACCCCGCCCTTCACTACCCAAAGGAGTCTCAGAGCGGCTTACAAACTCCTTCCCCTCCCCACAAACGGACACCCTGTGAGGTAGGCGGGGCCGAGAGAGCTCTTGACAGAAACTGCTCTTTCCCAAGAACAGCTCTTATCAGAACAACGGCTTGCCCAAGGTCATCCAGCCAAGTGCAAGTGGAGGAGTGGGGAATCAAACCTGGTTCTCCCAGATTAGAGTCCACGTACTTAACCACTACACCAAACTGGAGGAGGAGGAGGAGGAGGAGAGAAGAGAATGGATTCCTACCCCGCCCTTCACTACCCAAAGGTGTCTCAGAGGGGCTTACAAACTTCTCTCCCTTCCCCTCCCCACAACAGGGGAGGTAGGCGGGGCTGAGAGAGCTCTTGACAGAAACGGCTCTTTTCCGAGGACAGCTCTGACAGAACTATGACCCAGGAGGTCCCTTCCAACTCTATGATTTTTATGATTCTATTCCAAAGCAGCCATTTTCTCCAGATGAATTGATCTCTGCCACCTGGAGCTTTAATCCCAGAAGGTCTCCAGGCACCACCAGGAGATTGGCAACCCTTAGATTCCAAACTAGGGGCTGATCCCAGAAACCAAACTGGGACACGAAAGGGGCCATCTCTGCTCAAACAGTCCAGTACCGAGGCTGGGGGGACGCAGCAGTCAGTCGGCCATTTTGCTCGTGCTGAAATCCGAACCTCTTACACAGGGGTCGTTTCATAGAAAAAGAGCTAGGGGAACTCATTAACATAACTCATTAGCTTCCGACGCCAGGCACACGGCCAGGATCTAAGGGAAACAGCGACAGACGCTTTTAACGTTTGATTTAGAACATCTACGCGTCACCTCTCTAGTAGCTGGCGGTAGCCGAGGATAGAAACCCTGGAAAGGAGGGAAGAGGAGGTTTTGAATTCTGCACTTGTATTTTGAGGCAGATAACTCTTCCATAGGGGGCAACTGGATCCCCAACTGGTTTCACCAAGACACAGACGAGAATAGCTCTTCCCAGTATCTTTGTCTCCTTCTATAGGTCTCAGGCAGCCATCTGCTGGCTATCCCATCGCTTAAGGGGGGTCTATCTGGCATGGACCCTTTCTGTTGTGGCTCCAGCTCAATGGAACGGGCCCCCTGAAGAGGG
>NW_015168217.1:9965-17638 GCF_001447785.1 Gekko japonicus | reverse complement strand
TTGTTGGCCCTCCAGAGGAACTGGTTGGCCACAGTGTGGGACAGGATGCTGGACTAGATGGACCCTCACTGGTCTGATCCAGCAGGGCTCTTCTGAGGTTCTTATCAGAGAAGGCCTCAGCCTCTCTGCCCTGTTGTTGGCCCTCCAGAGGCTGTGTGAGACAGGATGCTGAACTGGATGGACCCTCACTGGTCTGATCCAGCAGGGGTCTTCTTATATTCTTATCAGGGGAAGGCCTCAGTCTCTATACCCTGTTGTTGGCCCTCCAGAGGAAGAACCGGTTGGCTACTGTGTGAGACAGGAGGCTGGACTGGATGGACCCTCACAGGTCTGATCCGGCAGGGCTCTTCTTAGGTTCTTATCAGGGGAAGGCCTCGGCCTCTCTGCCCTGTTGTTGGCCCTACAGAGGAGGTCACTGTGTGAGGCAGGATGCTGGACTAGAGGGACTATCGGTCTGATCCAGCAGGGCTCTTCTTATGACCTTCCGCATGCAAAGCAAAAGCTTTTCCATTGAGCCATAGCCCCTTTCTTGCATGCGAACGATTCCACCCTTCCTTGGGGAGGTTGCCAGAGTAATCTGGGTGCTGAAAGCCCCTCGTCATGGCTCTCCAGGGTCTCAAGCAGAGGTCTTTCAGAGCACCTACTGTTGCTCTTAACTGGAGATGCCAGGGATTCAACCCAGGACCTTCTGCATGCCAAGCAGAGGTTCTACCACTGATCCACATCCACCAAGAGCGGGCTGCAGTCTTAACTACCACCTTGTGAGGTTGTCACGGCTCAGGTGGGGTGTCACCTGACGCTGCCACCACTCTGGTTCCAGGCTCCCTTGAGAAGGCCCAAAGCACTCTCCCAAGACCTTTAGATCTCCCTTTTGGCCAAATAATAGGCGTGAGGACCAGGCAGAGTGAACAGTGAAAATTGTTTATTGTATAGGAGGTCAAACAACAAGGTGCAGAAATATAACAGTAAGTGGGTAAAAAGGAAAGAAATCATATGCGTCTAAATATACTGTCTCTAGCTCACTATCTGCAGTGGCCTTAGACTACTCACCTTTCTTTCAGGATGAGGTTTTCTTCCTGCAGCAGCCTTCCTTCTGGTTCTGCCCTCTGGGAAGAAGAATAGCTTTTCCTGCTGCTCCAGTTCTTTTATTCCAAGCCTTCCTCTTTTCCTATTGGTCAATGTTGGCTCTAAAACCTCTCAGGGGCTTCTGGGAGTTGTAGGCCCAGCCTCACCTACTGCTAGTCAGGCTCCCTGGGCCTAGTAGGCCTCTGGTGGCACAGCCCAGATCATGACAGAGGTCTTTCTTCACACACTTACCAGCAAGAGCAAGATGTAGGAGAAGGAGAGGGCGGCCATGACGAGGAGCACAATGGACCAAAGGAACCAGACGCCCAGGTTGTTATGGTTGAACCTGCAAAGAAATGTAATAAACCAGTCGCTTATATGGGAAGGAAGTGCGCACATGAACTGTTAATGGCAACCATTCCCTTGAATTTCTTTCTACTTGGAATGCGTAGACCCAGGGGTCATTTCGTAGAAGAAGAGGTGCAGGAGCTCATTAGCATAACTCATTAGCATAACTCATTAGCATAACTTATTTGCATATGCAACGCCCCTGACATCACCGGAAGTGTGTCAGAAGGCAACACCCACCGCTCAGGTTCCACTGAACTGTTTTGGATTGCTAGCTATTGGGGGAACACACAGATCTGCCCTCACAGAGGAGGGAGAGCTTGTACCTGAAGGCGGGCCGGGGGGGCCGCTCTGCAACTTACCTGGCTGCTTCTTGTTCCTTATGGCCCGACTGAGGGCTGCTGGGAGCAGGGGGCGGGGCTTGTTGCATGTGCCCGCCCCCTGGGCTCCTTACTTCCGGAGCTCCGCTCCTGTGCGCTCCCGCAGGAAATGACCCCTGCGTAGAGCATGCCTAAGCTGGTGGTACATGGACACAGGGCCACGTCTCACCAGCTTAGGTATCGTCTACACATTCATTATTTGTTTTGTAAAAAAGTGACTCTACTATTCTAAGCGAGGGTTGCCAGACCTGTGGACCCGGATTAGAGACTCCGACACCCTGACCTGGATAGCCCGATCTCATCAGAGCTTGGAAGCTAAGCAGGATTGGCTTTGGCTAGTGTTTGGATGGGAGACCTCCAAGGAATACCAGGGTGGTGATGCAGAGGCAGGCAATGGCAAACCACCTCTGAAACATCTCTTGCCTTAAAAACAAGTCTATCTCGCCACCTAGTGGTGCACAGCGCTAAAGGAGCTAGAACTGCTGGCTGCCAGACAATCTTAGGATATCCTGGCTATACTACAGAAGAAGAAGAAGAAGAAGAAGAAGAAGAAGAAGAAGAAGAAGAAGAAGAAGAAGAAGAAGAAGAAGAAGAAGAAGAAGAAGAAGAAGAAGAAGTTTTATATCCCACATTTCACTACCCGAAGGAGTCTCGGAGCAGCTTACAATCGCCTTCCCTTTCTCTCCCCACAACAGACACCCTGTGAGGTGGGGCTGAGAGAGCTCTAAGAGAATTGTGACTGACCCAAGGTCACCCAGCTGGCTGCATGTGGAGGAGTGGGGAATCAAACCCAGTTCTCCAGATTAGAGTCCGCCACGCTTAACCACTACATCACAGCTCGCTCTTTGGATGCAGGAGTTCCCAGGTTCAATCCTCAACATTTCCAATTAAAGGCTCAGGCCGTGGGTGATGCAAAAGACCTCCACCTGAGACCCTGGAGAGATGCTACCTGTGTGAACAGCTAATAATGACCTTGATGGACAGATGGACTGAATGGAATGAGGCAGCTTCATGTGTGCACTGTGAGGAGGGGCTGTGGCTCAGCAGCAGAGCATCAGCTTTGGACGCAGAAGGCCCCAGGTTCAATCCCCAGCATCTCCAGTTGAAAGGACCAGGTAGTAAGGTGATGTGAAATAACTCCACTTGAGACCCTGGAGAGCCATGGAGAGGGGCTGTGGCTCAGTGGCAGAGCATCTGCTTGGCATGCAGAAGGCCCCAGGTTCAATCCCTGTCATCTCCAGTTTAAATGGACCAGGCAGGAGGGGATGTGAAAGGCCTGAGACCTTGGAGAGACATAAATGGGAGCTGTGGCTCAGTGGAAGAGCCTCTGCTTGACATGCAGAAAGTCCCAGGTTCAATCCCCGGCATCTCCAGTTAAAAGGACCAGGCAGTGGGTGATGGGAAAAACCTCAGCCTGAGACCTTGGAGAGCCATGGAGAGGGGCTGTGGCTCAGTGGCAGAGCATCTGCTTGGCATGCAGAAGGTCCCAGGTTCCAGGCTTTACTCTGCTCTGGTTATATCCGTGATTGACGGAGGATTGGTGAAGTGGTTAAATGCACAGACTCTAATCTGGGAGAACCGGGTTTGATTCCCCACTCCTCCACTTGCACCTGGCTAGATAACCTTGGACAAGCCGTAGTCCTGTCAGAGCTGTCCTTGAAAAAGAGCAGTGTCTGTCAGAGCTCTCTCAGCCCCACCTGCCTCGCAGGGTGTCTGTTGGGGGGAGGGGGAGGGAAAGGACTTTGTAAAGCCGCTCTGAGACTCCTTTGGGGAGTGAAGGGCAGGGTATAAATCCAATCTCTTCTTCTTCTTCTTTTTCCTCACAGGGTGTCTGTTGTGGGGAGGGGGAGGGAAAGGAGTTTGTAGGACGCTCTGAGACTCCTTTGGGGCGTGAAGGGCGGGGGGTATAAATCCAATCTCTTCTTCTTCTTCTTTTACCTCACAGGGTGTCTGTGGCTAGGCTTGCCAAGTCCCCCCGGGGGGCGGGGAAACCCCTGCCCCAGAGGCCTGTTCCTCACCGGCGGCAGATCAGGCCCCGGGGGGAACCCCACCCCGACGTGCGCGTCACCCGGAAGTGACGCGACCACGCTGGGCCACGGTCATCCGAGGGAAAACTCTTCAAGAGGGCCACTTACCAGTCGAAGTTATCGTAGTCATTCTGCCCTTCCCCCCATAAGTACAGAAAGACGAAAGAGAAACAGAACGCGGCAGCCAACACCGGGTAAAATGCACACTCCCGCTGTAAGAAAATGAAACGGGGACAGGTCAGGAAGCTTCTCTCCCTTACAGGCCTCCGTAGGGTCGCCAGACCCGGCCCTCCCCGGGCTCCATCCCCAAATCTCCAGGAATTTCCCAACCCAGAGCTGGCAACTGTAGACCTCAGTGAGCCCTTAACTTATCAGCTGAGTCCTTTCTGTATATTCAGTCCTGTGCCCAGTTAAGGCTACGGGAGACACACGGCGGGGCCTTCTCAATCATGGCACCAATCCAAGTTCTCTTTCAAAGGGAAAGCTGGAATTACTTAGACTATTTATTTTTAATTTCTTTGTTTCTTACAGTATAGTGTCCATTAACCAAAACTGTAAACAGTAATACAAAATCATCACAAAGCAGTTCGTCTTATCTTCCGTGAGCAGGTATATCTGTATCATTATCCAGAAACAATGGTTTGCATATAAATCAATATCCAAATGTTATCAGAAGAAGAAGAAGAGATTGGATTTATACCCCGCCCTTCACTACCCAAAAGAGTCTCAGACCGGTTTACAATCTATCTCCTTTCCCTTCCCCTCCCCACAACAGACACCCTGTGAGCAATGTTCCCTCTAAGCTGTGGAGTCCTGTGAGCAAAAATTCTACTTTGTCAGCTACTGGCATTAAAGTTGTGTGTGAGCAATTCAGCTGCTGCTGGATAAATTTAGTTTGCTCTGGAGCCATCCTTCCGGAGCTAAGACAAATATGTGTGAGCCAGACGCTAAGAAACTGTGAGCTAGCTCACACTAATTCAGTCGAGAGGGAATACTGCCTGCAAGGTAAGTGGTGCTGAGAGAGCTCTTTTGAGGACTGCTCGTGAGAGAACAGCTCTGAGAGAACTTGTGACTGACCCAAGGTCCCACCAGCAGCTGCATGTGGAGGAGTGGAGAATCCAACCCAGTTCTCTCAGATTAGAGTCTCCAGAATAATAATTCAGAATACTATGTTTGTTAAAATGCGTAGCCCTATTAGTCTGTCTGTAGCGGTTTAAAAGAGCAAGAGTCCAGGAGCACCTTCAGGCCTAACAAAATGTGTGGCAGGGGAGGAGCATTTGGGAGTCACCGCTCACTTCTTCAGACACAGCTAGAACGAGAGTCCATCGGTCCTTATATCTCAAGGTGGATGGATTCCCATTCTGTGCGGCTAAACGTGGTGCCTTCCATGGAGACAGATCCAGATGGGCAGCCTTGCTAGTCTGTCTGTAGTGGTAGAAAAGAGCAAGAGTCCAGGAGCACCTTCAGGGGTCATTTCACAGAAAAAGAGGTGGAGGAGCTCATTAGCATAACGCATAAGCATAATGTATTTGCATATGCCACACCCCCTGACATCACCGGAAGTGTGTCAGAAGGCAACACCCACCGCTCAGGCTCCACTGGACTCAGGGGTCATTTCCTGCAGGAGCGCACAGGAGCGGAGCTCCGGCAGTAAAGAGCCCAGGGGGCGGGCACATGCAACAAGCCCCACCCCCTGCTCCCAGCAGCCCCGGGCCATGAGGAGCAAGAAGCAGCCAGGTAAGTTGCAATGGGTGTTGCCTTCTGACACACTTCCGGTGATGTCAGGGGGTGTGGAATATGCAAATATGTTATGCTAATGAGCTATGCTAATGAGCTCCTGCACCTCTTTTTCTACAAAATGACCCCTGACTGGACTGTTTTGGATTGTTAGCTTTTTTTGGGGGGGGGGACTTGCAGATCTGTCCTCGCAGAGGAGGGAGAGCTTGTACCTGAATAAAACATGGTCTTAAAGGTGCCACTGGACTGCTTTGGTTCGGGGAGCCCAGGGGGGGGGCTCTGCAGCTTACCTGGCTGCTTCTTGCTCTGACTGAGGGCTGCTGGGAGCAGGGGGCGGGGCTTGTTGCATGTGGCCGCTCCTTGGGCTCTTTACCGCCGGAGCGCCGCTCCTGTGCGCTCCTGCAGGAAATGACCCTTGAGCACCTTAAAGCCTAGCAAAATCTGTGGCAGGGGGTGAGTTTTCGTGAGTCACCGCGCACACTTACCTTGGAGCAACACCATTCCCCTGGCTCGACCTTTTGCCGCTGGTACCTCCTCCAGCGACAGCCGTACAGCCCGGCCAGGCAGGAAACGAGGGGATGGTGCTCATAGCGTTGGAGCAAGCGCTGGCGAGCGACTTTCAGCTTCCTGAGCTTGGACTTCTTAATGGTGACGGCGCCACTGTCCATCGGCGGGGCTTCTATCTCATGTTCCCTTCTGGAATGAGGACTTCAGAGCAGCGAAGGCGCTCGCTTGAGGGGGTTGCAGGTCCTGGAACTCTGCAGAATCAGCGGGGGGGGGGGAGAACCACAATGCAAAATTGAGAATCGGATCCAAAAGAGGCTTCCGCAATCGACTAGGATGGACGTTACGGGCGACGTGAGCTGGGACACATACGAACATAAGAACATAAGAGGAACCCGAACCTCAGCAGGTAGGCGTCCCAGTCCTCGGTCGCTGGTTCGAATGCCTCGAACTTTGGGCTATTGGCCATAGCTGCGATCGCTGCCACCGGTGCTGGTGGTGCCTGTCGCTGCTCTGCCACGGCGAGCTGCTGCTCTTGGTTGTCCGTCGTTGGTTCGGGACCAGCGGGGCTGCCTACCCGCTCCTGGATCCCACCTTCGTCGCCAATTGTTAAGTCCGTACTTAACAAAGTAGTCAGAGAGTGATTTCAGAAAACTCAGGTTTATTCAGCTCTTCAATCGACTTCTTCTGACACGGTACAACTCCTCATAGCCCGAACAGCTTGTCCATTTCAGCTGCTCGGTATTTAAACATTCCGGGCTAATGTAGCCACACCTACTGTACATTAAACCAACCTATCAGGTTGTGTGCATGAACGACCAATCATAAGCGGTCCCGCTTACATACATTCAAATCTGATTGGCCACAATACTTTTCGGCGCGAATCCCTGCCGAAGCTTGAAGCTGTGCATGGCTTCTCTATGGGACGATTCACATACCTCCTAATGCATTCAGGGCAGCATCTGAATACATTACATTATCTAATTCTCTTTTGAAGCCGTCCATGCTTGTAGCTGTCACCACTTCCTGTGGCAGTGAATTCCAAGTGTTCATCACTCTTTGGGTGAAGAAGGACTTCCTTTTATCCGTTCTAACACGACCGCTCAGCAATTTCATGGAGTGCCCACAGGTGCCTGACCCGACTCACCGTCACGGCAGAAGATCTGGGGAACTTACCTGGAGCAGGATTCAGTTGTTCCATTTGGCCCTGGAGCGCCTCTAGTGTTGCCAGCCTCCAGGTGGGTGAATGAAAAATAAAGGCTGCGGTCACACGGAGCATTAGCCATGCTACAGAGACGGAAGATAGGCGGATTTTCCGGGCGCGATCAACCCGCAACATCTGGGAAGCGTAGAGCTCCCGTGGCTAACCCAAGGCTTCCCGCCGAAGATGCGCCGTGAAAAACTACTACCTCCGAGGTACGAGTTTCCGGAAACCGCGGGGCAACGGCAGGCGTCTGATCACGTTTCCGGTCGTAGCTCGTGGCATCCGGCGCCCGCCCATGTCCCGTCGCGAAAAGGTGGGAATTTTCCCAAGTCTCCACGGGATGCACACAAGCACCCAACGGCGCATGTGCACACTTCGGTTAAAAAAACAACACAACCTCCACCGCGC
>NW_015168217.1:8989-9800 GCF_001447785.1 Gekko japonicus | reverse complement strand
TCAGTAACAACTGTGATAGGATTATGAAAAGTGAATTCAATTTTTCAAGTGTTTGGTAAATATTAATGCATTTCTGTGGAATCATAGGGACATACATATCTTTCACAATAAGAATAATCCAATGACATAATCCTGTACTCTACTGCAGGAGGAGGGGGAGGAGGAAGAGAAGAGAAGAGAAAAGAGAGGAGAAGAAGAAGACAGAAGAAGAGGAGATATGGGATTATACCCCGCCCTTCACTACCTGAAGGAGCATCTTACAATCTCCTTTCCCTTCCCCACAACAGACACCCTGTGAGGCAGGTGGGGCTGAGAGAGCTCTCTCGAGGACTGCTCCTGAGAGAACAGCTCTGATAGAACTTGTGCCTGACCCAAGGTCACACCAGCAGCTGCATGTGAAGGAGTGGGGAATCGAACTCGGTCCTCCCAGATTAGAGTCCGCACTCCTAACCGCTACACCAAACTGCCTCCTCTTCACTGCCTGGTCCTCTTCACCTCAAGTGTCTTCGCATGCAAATAAAGTGCAACAGCCAATAAAATGCCCTTTCTATAGCTATTCATGCTTATGAGAGAGAAACGGAGAAACTAAGGGGATTTCACCACCCAAAGATGTCTCAGAGGGGCTGACAAACTCCTTTCCCTTCCCCTCCCCACAACAGACACCCTGTGAGGTAGGTGGGGCTGAGAGAGCTCTTGACAGAAACTGCTCTTTTTCAAGAACAGCTCTTATCAGAACTACAGCTTGCCCAAGGTCATCCAGCCAGGTGCAAGTGGAGGAGTGGGGAATCAAACTAAGAAGAGGATTTGTGAA
>NW_015168217.1:5196-7320 GCF_001447785.1 Gekko japonicus | reverse complement strand
CCGGAAGTGACGTAGGCACGCTGGGCACGCTGGGGGCGGTGCCACGGCCATACAAGGGGAAACCATAGAGTTTTCCCTTGTATGGCCGTGGCCCCGCCCACAGCGTGCCCGGCGTGCCCACGTCACTTGCTAGTGACGCGCACGCCGGGGGCGGGCTTCCCCTGGGTCCCGATTCCGCCGCGTCGGAAATCGGCCCTTCAAAGCGGGGTATTCCCCGCCCACATTTGGCAGCCCTAATTATTGATTCCATCAAACTTTGTCATTTGTCAGTCACAACTCTGACTGGGCCTGGACCTGGGGGCTGTGGTTTCCCAGGCAAAACGGTACCTCCGTCTATCATACAATAGGCCTTTCTCTGTTCGGGCCATGAGGTTTGTAAAAGTATCTAATATAGCAGCGATGGGTACATCTTGTAAATCCACTAGCGTCATGAAAATGCGCAGTTAAAGCTGGCTGTATCAAGCAAGGTCGCGGTTAGCATAACTGTCTATCAGCATTTTAGCTTCCTTCCCAGCATGCATCTTAAGCAACGAACCAAAGACAACACCTGAATATAGGCTCATGATTGATTTCAGTTTCTGTGATTAGAATCATCAATGGCACTTCACATATCTGTATGTCTGTGCATGTCAGAGGTGCTAACTGAGTCCACGAAGGTTAGCCCACTAAGTCAGACAGAGTGCTGAGTGCATAACAGTGTCTCATAAACTGTGAGCCTAACAAGACTGAGTTAGGAAGTTTGCCGCAACCCACCTGCGAGCAGTCAAGCACTTCAATGCATGGGGGAACCCTCCTGTCACTGTAGCCAGAGGTCCTGCTGGGACCGAGCAGAGAGGAGAAATGCTCCTTCGTGCTTCGAGGCACAGGTGACAGGTGTTTGCTGGCCCAGAGACAGGTACAGCCTCCCTGCGGAAGCTGGAGCGCACAAGGCAACTGGCCTCTCTTAAAGATACAGTTCAGGCTGTCTTCTCCCTCGCCTGCAGTGAGTCGGGCTGCCAGCCTCCAGGCGGGGCCTGGGGATCTCCTGCTATCAAAACTGATCTCCAGTCTACAGAGACCAGGTCCCCTGGAGAAAATGGCCGCTTTGGAAGTAGGGATCCCAAGTCCCCCCGGGGGGCGGGGAAACCCCCGCCCCAGAGGCCCGTTCCCTGGCGCCGCCGCATCGGGCCCTGGGGGAACTCCACCCCAACGTGACACAGGCACGCGGGCACGCCAGGGGTGGGGCCACGGCCATACAAGGGAAAACTCTGTGGTTTTCCCTTGCATAGCCGTGGCCCCGCCCCCAGCGTGCCTGGCGTCCTCCCGCACAAGACGCCGGCCGGGAGCCCCCTGCTCCCGGCGAAGATAGACTTAGCAACCCTATTTCGAAGGTGGACTCTACGGCATCGTACCCCGCTGAGATCCCTGTCCTCCCCAAACCCCGCCTTCCTCAAGCTCCGCCCCCCAAAATCTCCAGGTATTTCCCAACGCAGACCTGGCCACCCTACTGGTGAGGAGGATGACGTACATTACTTGCCATTTTGTGGGGCCACTTCGTGCATCTTCAGTCATTTCCCCTGGGGATTTTGTGATCGGCTTGCCAAGTCCCCCCAGGGGGCGGGGAAAACCCTGCCCAAAAGGCCCATTAGCTGCCGCTGGCGGATCGGGCCCCAGGGGGAACCCCACCCCCAAAGCACGCGATGTGCCCGGCTTCAGCACGTCACCCGGAAGTGACGCAGTCGCGTCGGGCGCGTTGGGGGTGGGGCCGCGGTCATTCGAGGGAAACCTCTATGGTTTTCCCTTGGATGATTGTGGCCCCGCCCCTGGCGTGCCTGACGTGGTTGCGTCACTTCCGGGTGACGTGGTTGTGGCCCGCACGCACTTTGCGCACGCGCACGGACTCCCGAAGCAGCGCTGGAGTCCCCCGCTCTACATACAGCGAGGACTTGGCAACCCTATTTTGTGATGTGATCTGAAATAAGTCGGTTGACTCCTCTGGTGTGGAATTTAGCGCCGTAAACCTTTGACCGGTGCAGGAATGCTCTACATACAGCGAGGACTTGGCAACCCTATTTTGTGATGTGATCTGAAATAAGTCGGTTGACTCCTCTGGTGTGGAATTTAGCGCCGTAAACCTTTGACCGG
>NW_015168217.1:4919-5160 GCF_001447785.1 Gekko japonicus | reverse complement strand
GATAAAGGCCGGCTCTTACACCTGTCTTTTGTAGAGACGTTTAAAATATTCTGGTCTAATCTAATGGCATGGCAGCCCTAACAGAGGCTGCTAAGGGCTGTGGCTGACAGTGATTATGTCATCAGTAAGCGTCAAGGTTTCCATCAAGGTATAATGTTAGCAAAATGCTGGAAAACAGATAAAGTACCCTCAAAAGAGGAACTGATAGGAAAACTGTTAAGGTTTTTGTGATAGGCTTGCC
>NW_015168217.1:4613-4797 GCF_001447785.1 Gekko japonicus | reverse complement strand
GCCTGAAATGGATAGGTTAAGTTTGATATTACAAGGGAAAGACCAGGAGTCATATGAAAAAAGATGGGGGAAATTGTATATATGGCTGAACAATACGATATTAAAAAGTGACTCACAGAAATATAAATGTAAAATGCTAAAGGCTGTGTAAAATTATGGGGAAACTATAAATAAAAATTTTAAA
>NW_015168217.1:0-2643 GCF_001447785.1 Gekko japonicus | reverse complement strand
GGTAACTCCAGTGTGTATCTACTAGCGATGGGAAGCCATACTCTAGCCCTGACTAACTACGATTAAAGCTGGGCGGCTTACAACCTCCTTTCCCTTCCCCTCCCCACAACAGGCACCCTGTGAGGTAGGTGGGGGCTGAGAGAGCTCTCTCGAGAACTGCTCATGAGAGAACAGCTCTGAGAGAACGTGTGAGTGACCCAAGGTCACACCAGCAGCTGCAAGTGGAGGCGTGGGGAGTCGAACCCGGCTCTCCCAGATTACAGCCCGCGCTCCTAACCACTACACCAAACTAGGGATGCCAGCCTCCAGGTGGGAATCCGGGGATCCCTTGGAATTACATTTCATCTCTAGACTAGAGAGATAGGTTCCCTTGGAGAAAATGGCTGCTTTGGAGGGTGGACTCTGTGGCATTGTACCCCACTGAGGTCCCTGTCCCTCCCAAGGCTCCACCCCCAAATCTCCAGGACTTTCTCAACCAGGAGCTGGCAACCCACCACCACCACCCGCTGATGGCCATGAAAGATCTGGCTCTCCTAGTGTAAAAAGTACTTAGCAAGTACATCCCTCCAACAAGCCTCTAGTTTTTCTTCTAGCTTTGCAACAGATCAGCAGCAGAAACCCAGTCCGGTCTTTTTCAATATCTGTCCTATTAAGGCAGATTGACCCTTGTGCTTAAATTTATAACCCAAGGTGGGATTGGCCGGAAGTATAACTGCACCGCATAATTATCGGCTTCGATTTGACGGCCTTGAGAAGCAGGTGGGGAGACTGTACGGCTTTTCCCACCTGTTAATATTTCACAGATGATTTCGCCCTGCCCTCAATTACTTCTGTGTCGTTTTAAAAAACAAGTCAGCAGAAGGCTCTCTTGCTCCGCGTTTTTCTCCACACTCCTCCACTGGTTTCCATCTTACCCACTTCCACCAGCAAAAAACCAAGCTGACCAGACAATCCGTCACTTTAGATTTGCATTCGTGCCCCTGTTACGGGAAGAAATCGGCCCAGCGACCCTCCCAAGCCAGGTCTTTTGAACGCCAGAGATTCGATGCACTGAGCCGGAAACCTCTTTCATAAAAACGCTTCCATCTGTGCCAAGGATAACCCGTGTGTCCCCCAAAGCGCGGAGGGTTTTGCCGTGCTTCCATCCCCAAAGGATTTCCTCCTAGCAGTGCGCAAAAAAGGCAAAAGGTCTCCCCATTAACACTCTGCTCACATCCCCTCTTCTGTAAAGGAACTTCTGCCAGCCCGAAAACTACGGGAAACTTTAATAAGTACATTCGCAAGCCGGGATCGCTTCCAAGTGCACTCACCTCGGAGGGGGGTATATTCCGCAGAGAAGCTCAGCTCTTCAATGGTTATTTTCGTCCGATGTGTGCCTTGGGTTCCGATGACCTTTTCTCGCGACACTCCTGTCACCGAATGGAAGCGGTGTCCCGAATGTCGAAAAGGATCCAAGAAGGGCTGGGGGGTTAGCTCCTCCCCCAGTGGGAGGGGCCTCCGCCATCTGTGGTTTTCTTCTTTCCTTTTCGGAAAAAAAAAGCAACAACCAACTAAATTAAGTCCAGGAAAGGCTTGGAAAGATTGAAGCGTAATCCAGACGTAGGAAGCGGCTCGCCATATGTCTTGTGGGGAAAGACAGAGGAGGGGAAGGGGGGGAATTGGATTTAGTTCTCTGCGTACACCCCCACGAAACAGAGGGAATTTGACATTCAAGAATCTGCCGATCTGCTATATGAAGTGTCTGCCCTTGGAACATGTCACGACGGAGAGTAGGGGAAAGTGATCGTTTTGTTTTTAAAAAATTGGATTTGTTCTTGCATCGCTTTGTCCTGCTCTGGTTGGGATCTCCGTGTGTTCTCTCTCTCTCTGGTTTTGAAGCCCTTCAAAAGGAGAGATCCGGAGCAGACAGAGGCCTTTGTCGGGTAAAAAGAAAAAGTAAATCAGATTAGGGGGGGGAGGCTCCGTAGGACGGAGAGGGCCGAGTAGGAAAAGAGAGGGGTCAGCCACACAAAAGGAAGTTTGTTTGCCGCTGCACAACACACACACACACACACACACCGCCCGGGATGTTCTTGGATGTGAATTTGGGCCTGGCTTTCAATTTCGTCTCTTCCTTTTCGCGAGGTGCCCCTTTTAGAAAGCTATGCGGCTCACCCCTCGGCGGCATGAGAAACGCAAGAAACTCGATCCTCGTGGCTGTAATGTGTTTTTTAAAAACTGGCCAGACGGCCCTGCTGTCACCTCTGCTCTGCGGCTCGGGAAATGGGTGGGAGCAGGGGTGAGGATCGGCCCCGAAGACTGTCCTGAATAGTCGGCCTCAGGGCAAGCAGGGTTACCAGCAGCCTAGGCCTTTCCAGGCCTCAGCAGAATTGTCTCCCCTCTTGGCCTCTTGCCGAATTGCAAAGCAGGAGGGGGGGGGGAATATCCCCGGCTGGCTGAGCCGTGCAGATTGTCGGGGCCACTTTGCCAGCATGCCCGCTAAAGCATCATGCGGGGCGGAGAGCTGCAGCTATAGTGTAGTCTGCGTCCACGTGGCGTGCGCTGG
This sequence comes from Gekko japonicus, assembly GCF_001447785.1. Classification (NCBI taxonomy): domain Eukaryota; kingdom Metazoa; phylum Chordata; class Lepidosauria; order Squamata; family Gekkonidae; genus Gekko; species Gekko japonicus. The sequence goes on along the minus strand of NW_015168217.1, from coordinate 98 downwards.
GAAAGCATGGGAGGCAGGGGTGACAGGTGACAGCCGGGTACCCCCAGGAGGAGCAGTTTACAATCTCCATCCCCTTCTGCTTCCCACAACAGACACCC
>NW_015168216.1:41817-45873 GCF_001447785.1 Gekko japonicus | reverse complement strand
CCCCCCCCCACTCCTTCCTTTTAAAAACAGCATTCACATTCCCCACTCTGCCCTCCCTCCCACACACTCACAACCTACAATTTGGCTCCAGTGGCTTCTTCACTAGAAGCCTGTCTGAATTTGAAAAATAGCAAAGAGGAAAATACGTTGGCGATGAGATAAGTGGTCTCATGGGGGTGTAGGGAGAGGAAGCAGAAGAGAGACAGACGCATAGAGCAGAGTGACAGAGGAGAGAGAGACAGAGAGGCAGTCGGGAAGATGCAGCGGTTCCCATGACTTTTGGATAGATAAGCAAATGTCTCCTTTTTCCGGTTGAGGCGAACGTGCGTTTGGGTGCCATTTGGACTTTGGGAACCGCGGAACTCTGGAACGCAGATCTCCAGGAGCCCAACACAGCCGTTAAGCGTTTTGACAAGCAAAATCTGCCATATTTAAGCAAAGAAGCACCACTCCCCTGCCCCGGGGACCTTGAGCAACATGAGATGGGAATCAATGAAGAACCCCGAGCCATTCGAGTTAATTGGCATTTCCTTACAGAGAGAGATCCTTTGGTTTCAGTTGGCCGGCCACCCTCTTGGAACAGGTGTGGCTTTCTTTGAGGCTGTCGGCCAATTAAGGGTTCCAATTGATTAACTGCCTCACGTTGATTGATTAATCAATCAGATTTAAATATATATTAAATGTTGCGAAAACCCCAGTGGAGGTGCCTTAAAGGATCCTGATGGGATGGGTTATAAGGGTGCAAACGTACAATTGCACAGAAACGTTCCTAGCATTACAGTCCAAAAGAGCGTCACAGTAAACAAGTTCAAGACCCATCAGCATCGCAAGACGTTTTGATACTCCACAAATTAGAGAGAATGCTGCTATGCGAGTCCCACATCCTAGGACTTCCCCCAAACCTTGGCATTATAATAATAATGCAATGAGTAATAATGCACAGGATAGATTCAGGTGGGTAGCAGTGTTGGTCTGAAGCAGCAGAACAAAGTTTGAGCTCACCCTTAAGACAACGTTTTATTCGGCGTAATAGTGCACAAGTAAGATCTGGTATATTTGTGCAAGGATGTTTGAGATAACAAAGGGGAGTAGAAATGAAGCGAACAAATAACCAAACAAAAAGCTGATCTATAATTATATTCTCTAAACAGCATAAACTCTTATTCCTGTCAAAATAATTTATGACTGCAGGCCAAGAGACCATGAAGAACTGCATGGGGACAGCACAATTTGGTGTTGTGGTTAGGAGCACGGACTCTGATCTGGGAGAACCGGGTTTGCTTTTTTTTAATTAAAATTTTTTATTTTCAAAAAACTATAAGAAAATAGGGAGGGAAAAACTATATACTATGGGAGAACGTAAAGATAACTACTAAAACCCCAAGAGGTGGTGGTTATATAATGCTTACATTAACATAACTTAGATTTTAAAAAAGAGAGATAATTGGTTACATTAAAGGTGATCATTAACACCGCTTAAATGTTTCAAGTCCAGATATTCTGACTTATTAAAGAACAATACAGATAATTGATTATGGATTAGCAAAAAAAAGAAAAAAAGAAAGCGAACTTCAGAGAAAGTTAGCATTTCATTTTTGTTTGTTTGTTTCTTCTTTCCTTCAAACAATATCCTCGCTTGGGGGCCGCCGCCCCCCCATGTTCCGAGTCCGAGTCTTCTCCAGTAAGTGTTTCATCATCACTTCCCTTATAGCTCTCCTTGTCATCTTCCCCTGTTGGTCCACTTTGCTGCCGCAAGGGACAACCGGGTTTGATTCCCCACTCCTCCACTCGCAGCTGCTGCAAGCTCATAGCTATACTGGGGTATTTGGGGGCCGGGCCCCCGACTTCCTAACAAGCCCCCCCAAAACTTCTATCTAATTCGAAAGCATCTATTCTTCGGCGCTCGGCCTTCCTTACGGTCCATCTCTTGCAGCCCTATGAATGAATGTCCTCCAAAACGTCCTGTCGTTAACAACCTCGCTCAGGTCTTGCAAACGGAGGTCCTTTGTGGCTCCCTTGACTGAGTCCATCCATCTTGGGTTGGGTCCTCCTTTTCTCCTGCCGCCTTCAGCTTTTCCTAGTTTGATTGTCTTTTCCAGCGACTCTCGTCTTCTCATATTGCGACCAAAGTATGAGAGCCTCAGCTTGGTCATTTTCGCTTCTAGAAAGAATTCAGGCTTGGTTTGATCTGTGGAGGGTGGGAGTGAAAAGTGCCATTGAGTCACAGCCGACTTATGTCCGCCCCATGGGGTTTTCAAGGCAAGAGACGTTCAGAGGTGGTTTGCCATGACCCTGGCATTCCTTGGAGGTCTCCCATCCAACTACTAACCAGGGCTGACCTTGCTTAACGTCTGAGATCTGACAAGATTGGGCTCGCTTGGGCCGTCCAAGTCAGGGCTAATCAGATCTAGAAACCCACTTATTTCTCTTTTTGGCAGCCCGCGATATCTGTAAAATGTTGAGTCAGTTTTCTTCCTGTGAGCTTTCTTCGCTGTCCAAATTTCACATCCATGTACATTAATCGGAAGCACCATAGTGTGAATGATCCTGGTCTTGGTCTCCAGGACCAGTTGGGTGCTGTGGTTCAGAGGGGTGGACTCTAATCTGGTTTGATTCCCCACTCCTCCACATGCAGCTGCTGCCAGGACCTTGGGTCAGTCACAGTTCTCTCAGAGCTGTTCTCTCATGAACAGTCCTCGAAAGAGCTCTCACAGCCCCACCTACCTCACAGGATATCTGTTGTGGGGAGGGGAAGGGAAAGGAGATTGTAAGCCGCTTTGACACTCCGAGTGAAGGGTGGGGTAGAAATCCAGCACTTCTCCTTCTTCTTCCAGTCACAAATTCTCTCAGAGTTTTTCTCTCAAGAGCTGTTCTCCCAGAGCTCTCTCAGCCCCGCCTACCTCACAGTGTCTGTTGTGGGGAAGGGAAGGGAAAGGAGTTTGTAAGACATGCTGAGACTCTGAGTGAAGGATGGGGTATAAATCCAATCTCCTCCTCCTCCTCCTCTTCCTCCTCCTTCTCTTCCTCTTTCATGGCTGCCCTTCCCAGTCCTCAGTTGACGATTGAAACAAGGAACAGAAAATCTTTAATTTCAGTGTCTTCTTCATCGTTACCCTCAAAGTTGCCTCATTCCCCAGTGCTCATTACTTTTGTCGTCTTGACGTTCCACTGTAATCCTGCTTTCGCATTCGCTCCTTCAGCCTTCGTCAAGAGTCATTTCCAGTCTTCCCTGTTTTCTGCCAGTAAGGTGGTGTCATCTGCATATCTCGTCTCACTCCACGTGGGTAACAGCCCGGTTTAAACGAGATGTTGCACGTTGCCGAAAGGCCCGGGAATTGGACCAGAAGATCCAGTGGATTCCCCTCCGGTCCTATGGTCCTTATTCTCCCGTCTCCCCCTGAGTAGGCTCTGAGCCAACACATTGGTCTTCCCCTCAGTCATCGTGGCCAAGTTCCTGCCTTCCCATCACCTTGCTATCCAGTCTCCAGAAATCAGCAGCTCCGAGAAGGCTCTTGGCGGTTCCTCCATCCTGGATGAATCATTGTGCTCTTCTCCGTGCCCTTTAAAATTGAAGTGTGTTGCGAACAAACAGCAGATGGCCAAATGAACTGTGGGATGCCTTCATGCTGGAGCTACGGTGGCATCCCCACCCGGTCGAGCTGGCACCGGTTCACGACTGGTGAACATTTGTGGGCTGGCTAACGACGCCATGCATTCCATTCAAGTGTACCTGTGAACGTAAGAACATCAGAAGAGCCCTGCTGGATCAGACCAGTGGTCCATCTAGTCCAGCATCCCATCTCACACAGTGGCCAGCCAGTTCCTCTGGAGGGGCAACAACAGGGCAGAGAGGCCGAGGCCTTCCCCTCATAAGAACATCAGAAGATCCCTGCTGGATCAGACCAGTGAGGGTCCATCTAGTCCAGCCTCCTGTCTCACACAGAGGCCCACCAGTTCCTCTGGAGGGTGAAGAATGGGGCATAGAGGCCAAGGCTGGCTAATGACGCCATACATTCCATTCGAGTGTACCTGTGAACGTAAGAACATCAGAAGAGC
>NW_015168216.1:38874-41611 GCF_001447785.1 Gekko japonicus | reverse complement strand
TCCCCACAACTAGGGTTGCCAAAAACCCCAGTTTGCCAGGGGTCCCCCGTTTTCTGGGGGGGTTCTACCCGCTGCCGGCCAGATGGCCGGCATGGGAAGCCCCACTCCCAACACCCACAGCCACCCCTCTCTCTCCCTTTAAGTGTGTGGAACCCGTGTTTTCTCCCAAACCCGGTCTCCGCTTGAGATCAGGCTTGCAGGGAAATGCCAGCTTCGTGCACTTAAAAGGGAAATGCGGCTGCTCTTAAAGGGGAAACGCCGGCTTCTGCATTTAAAAGGGAAACGCTGGCTCCTTTAAGTGCAGGGAACTGCCATTTCTGGAGATCTGGCACACGGGCGGGGGGGGGGGCGATGTCCCCAACATGATGTCATCATGTCGGGGATGCCCTGCCCCCTCCAGGAACACCCCCAAAGTCCCCCGCTGGGGGTGGAAGATGGACTTGGCAACCCTACCCACAACAGACACCCTGTGAGGTAGGTGGGGCTGAGAGAGCACTTGACAGAAACTGCTCTTTTTCAAGGACATGCGGTCTGGTCTAATTGTTCCAAAGGGGCAGCTAACCACAACAGAGTTGTGGTTTGAATCCTATTACTGTTAGGCAGCCCCGTAGCTAGGGAATTCTTTGGGAGGGGGCCTCGGGGGGGGCGCCAGCTAATTAAATGAAAGTACAGTGCAGGTGGTAAGTTGGAGCACTTTGGGAGCAGCCCAGGAGGGAGGGGGCCCAGAAGAAACACTAGGGGGCCGGGCCGCGTGGGCCCCATGTTAGCTACAGGACAGCTGTTAGGTGGATCTGTGACCGGTTGACAGATCGCACCCAAAGAGTGCTTGTGAATGGTTCCTCATCCCCTTGGAGAGGAGTGACAAGCAGTGTTCCCTCTAGGCTGAGTGAGTGTGAACTAGCTCACAGTTTTTTAGCCTCCAGCTCACCCATTTTTGCCTTCGCTCAGGAAGGAGGGCTCCAGAGCAAACTGATTTATGCAGCAGCCAAATCGCTCGCTCACAAAGTAGATTTTTTGCTCACAAGACTCCGCAGCTTAGAGGGAGCATTGGTGACACGTGGAGTGGCTCAGGGATCTGTCCTGGGTCCAGTTTTGTTCAACATCTTTATCAACGATTTGGATGAAGGGGTAGAGGGAATGCTTATCAAATTTGCAGATGATAGTAAATTGGGAGGGGTAGCAAATACGGTAGAAGGCAGAGTCAGGGATTATGGTTGCCAGGTCCAACTCAGGAAATACCTGGGGACTTTGGGGGTGGACCCTGGAGACTTTCCCATTCCCTTAAAAAAAATACAGTAGTGCAGTTCCCCTGAATATGGGCGTCATTTCCTCATCCTCTTTTTTTGCCTTCAAAGGGTTCCCCCAGCAGCTGTACTTCCACTAAATGAAAGTGCAATTTGTCATACCCCCACAAGTCCCTTGTCAGGCATCGGTAGCATTTCCAAGCACGGCCTTATTAAGGGATACACACACATACACTCACAAAGCAGCCAAAATAAACAATGGATCCTTTCCCAAACACAAACAGTTTGCAAGCCCACACTTTTGTGATCTCACTGGGGCAGCAGTGGTATAAATCGCTTTACTCACGGGCGCTGCCGACTGTAACCATCTGCTTTATTTCAACCACCTTCTTCAGACTAACACAGAAAAATGAAAGCAAGAGAGGAGTCTAGGGGGTGGAGTTTTCCACCATCCCGTAATCAGGTTCTCGTTAACTCTTTACTATCCATTTTACTATACACATATGACTTCTGAAACAAATGCAAAACAAACAGAGGGACTGAGCTCTCTTCCTCTCTCACACACTCACCGGGAAGAGCCACGTGGCTCGTGCCTGCTCCCCCCACCCCCATGCAGCTTTCATTCAACTGGATTTTATTTATTTATTTATTTAATTTCTACCACACCCTCAACCACTGTAGTAGGCTCAGGGCGGCTTACATAGGATATTACACAGCTAAAAGAGAGCCAGTTTGGTGTAGTGGTTAAGTGCGCGGACTCTAATCTGGGAGAACCGGGTTTGATTCCCCACTCCTCCACTTGCACCTGGCTGGATGGCCTTGGGCAAGCCATAGTTCTGGTAAGAGCTATTCTTGAAAAAGAGCAGTTTCTGTCAAGAGCTCTTTCAGCCCCACCTACCTCACAGGCTCCAGGGGGGGGGGGGTGGAAAGCTGAAGTCAGAGGGGCAGATAACAGTATGTTGATGGTTGGCTGGGAAGGAGATAGGGTTGCCACCTCCAGGTTGGGAAATTTCTGGAGATTTGAGGGGTGAAGCCTGAAAGGGGTGGGGTTTGAGGAGAGGTGGGACCTCAGACAGGTACAGTGCCATAGATTCCACCCTCCAAACCAGCCATTTCCTCCTGGGGAACCATTTTTGCCAATCTCCATGGGAGAGCTGGAGATCACTCAGAATTATAACTGCTCTTTAGATGGCAGAGATCAGTTCCCCTGGAGAAAACAGTAAGCTCTGTGTCATTATACCCTGCTTAGGTCACCACAGCAAATTGATGCTGAGTGCCCAAGGCCAGGGCACCCACCCAGAGCCTTTTTTATTCTGAGGTAACATATGTCCTCACTCACAACACATCACTTCCCCTTTAAAAGAAACAAACCCAATAACACAATCACACCACACCACAAAGAAGACAGATCACACCACAAGCAGAATACCTCAAAGCAAAAAATGATAGGAAAAGGTGCCAGCAGTCACCCCATTACTGCCACAGATGGTGTG
>NW_015168216.1:37637-37752 GCF_001447785.1 Gekko japonicus | reverse complement strand
TCGCCCAGCCCTCTACAGAATCCACCCCCCAAACCTCCAGGTATTTCCCTCCTTAGAGCTGGCAACCCTACATTCCCCTCAGTGCCTGTTGGTAGGCAACTAAGCTTGGTCCTGT
>NW_015168216.1:35409-37179 GCF_001447785.1 Gekko japonicus | reverse complement strand
TTTGTCCTGGGTAACAATTGCTGCCAATCTCCAGGTAAGGGCTACAGATCACTCACAATTACAACTGCTCTTCAGGTAGCAGAGATCAGTTCCTCTGGAGAAAACAGTGGACTCTGTCATTATACCCTGCTGAGGTCACCACAGCAAATTGATACTGTTTGCCCAAAGCCAGAGCACTGCCCCAGAGCCTCTTTCTAGATCTCGTTGTATTGCTTTCACAACAGGCTTTACTGCTAGTAACAATATAAGTATAAAAGGCACACACACATTCCCAAACACAAACAGTTTGCGAGCGTCTTCTAAAATGTCCTGCTGAGATTTTAAGGCACTTTTATGGCTGTTGGGGCGGGGCTTCCCCCCACCAGACAGCTGACCAGGCAGCAGGGAGGAGCCTGCAAAATAAGGGGACCCCCCACCCGGACCTGGGGGCTGGTAAGCCTAGTCTGGATACAGGATGGTCTCTTGACAGGCTGGAAAACTTGGCTAAAACAAATAAAATGAACTTCAAAGGGAGAAATGTAAAGTTCTGCATTTGGGTAGGAAAAATCGAATACATAAATATAGGATGGGGGGGACTTCTCTTGGCAGTAGTGTGCGTGAAAATGATCTAGGGGTCTTAGTAGACCATATACTGAACATGAGTCAGCAGCAATGCTCCCTCTAAGCTGTGGAGTCTTGTGAGCAAAAACTCTACTTTGTGAGCCGCTGGCATTAAAGTTGTGAGCGAGCAATTGGGCTACCACATAAATCAGTTTGCTCTGGAGCCATCCGTCCTGCGCTAGGACAAAAATGTGTGAGCTGGAGGCTAAAAAACTGTGAGCTAGCTCACACTAACTCAGCTTAGAGGGAACACTGGTCAGCAGTGTGACACGGTAGCGAAAAAGGCAGTGGGGGCATGATGCCATGAAGTCCGCCCTCCGAAGCAGCCATTTTCTCCAGGGGAACTGATCCCTGTCACCTGGAGAACAACTGTAATAGGGGAAGGTCTCCAGGTGCAGCCTGGACGGTGGTAACCCTACTGGTATGCCACACCAGCGCACAAAAAAGGCCCTGCCTTTAGCCAATTAGATAGACCTGGATGGCCCAGGCTAGCTTGATCTCGTCAGATCTCGGAAGCTAAGCAGAGTTGCCAGTTTGGTGTAGTGGTTAAGTGCACGGACTCTAAACTGGGAGAGCCAGGTTTGATTCCCCACTCCTCCACATGCACCTGGCTGGATGACCTTGAGCAAGCCATAGTTCTGATAAGAGCTGTTCTTGAAAAAGAGCAGTTTCTCTTTTCTGTCAGAGCTCTCTTGGCCCCACCTACCTCACAGGGTGTCTGCTGTGGGGAGGGGAAGGGAAAGGAGTTTGTAAGCTGCTCTGAGACACCTTTGGGTAGTGAAGGGCGGGGTATAAATCCAATCTCTTCTTCTTCTCTTCTTGCCCCTGGTTAGTACTTGGATGGGAGACCACCAAGGAAGCCCAGGGTCGCCACGCACAGACAGGCCATGGCAAACCCACCTCTGAACATCTCTTGCCTCAAAACCCCTGCAGGATCGCCATAGGTCAGCTGCAACATGAGGGCACCTTCCACCGCCAACAAACGTGCCCACATATGAAAAATTCACTTAAAACGTTTACATACCCCCTTGCCACCCAGGTAGAGTCTTCAAGACAGACAGGATAATCTCTTTGTTGATCATACTGGTGCAGTAACAATAAGCAGGGCTCTTTTTGTAGAAAAATCCTAGCAGGAACTGATTAGCATAATAGGACACACACAACAGCAGG
>NW_015168216.1:14083-35138 GCF_001447785.1 Gekko japonicus | reverse complement strand
ACTTTTAGCTGTAGTGGGCATGGCCAACTCTGAAGCCATCCGGAACTCCGTTCCTGCGTATTCCTGCCCCAAAATAGCCCTGAAAATAAGGCATTAAAAAGGAGTCATAAAAGTTATTCTAAAGAGAGGCTGCTTGTCCCCCAATTTAATCTTGACGATGTTGAATAGCGAGCCTGAGAACGTTGGTATGACTCTTGCTCCCCAAAACTGGGATCTGGAATGGCCCCCCTGAACACCAGGAACATCCCGCCTCTCCTTTGGAGGCCAGTAATAATGGTGGCGCCTCCAGAACCCTGTCTTCTGTGTGTACGGTTGCCAATCTCCAGGTGGAGCCTGGAGTCCTCCTGGACGTACAACTGATCTCCAGACGAGAGCAGTTCCCGTTGAGGAAAACATGGCTGATTTGGAGGGTGGACTCTCAGATGTTTTACCTCACCGAGGTCCCTCCACTTCCCAAGCCCTCCCCTCCTTAGGCTCCGCCCCCAAATCTCCAGGAATTCCCCAACCCGTAGTTGGCAACGCTATGGTGTTTGTGGAGGGGGATGAGAGAGACCAAATCCCCTTGGCCTTCTCCCCAAACGGTTTGGTGACTCATTTAGAGTCCAGGGGGCAGTGACGGTTGTTTTAAATTGAGACACATCCCGTATGTTTCTTAAAATTCCCCTCCCACCCTTTCCTTATTGCTTCCCCCCACACTTTTTTAAATGACACCCTTGTGAATTTTGGGCCTCTTCGTCCTAAATGGCCCACCCCAGCTCCCAGACAATAATATTTAGCCAGTTTTGACCGATTTATTGTTACAACAACTCCAGTCGGTGAAGTCGGAAATTCTTCCTCGGGAGCCGTTTGTAACGCGGTCAGTTTCCACAGCGCCCAAAATAAAATGGATATTTTCTTTTCTTTCTTTTTTTAAAAAAAGCGCACACACACAACTGTTCTGGAGTAACACTCGAGCCAGGCAGCTTGACGCAACCCACCCTGCCGATCCCTTATAATTTCTTTTCCAGAACGTTCATTTTGAGAAGTGCCTCATGAATCATCGGACAAGGGCTCTCTCCCACGTCAACTCCTGATGAGTAAAGCCTTGCGCTGAATTCCCCTCGCCTCTTTTGTTTTATCTTTTTAAAGAGATGTGCTACAGAACATGGTTTCTAAAATAGTGATGAGGCACCACAGCCGCTGTCTTGAACCAGGGACCACGGCTCCCTAATCCCGGCCACGGGAAGGGGTAAACTCCGGAGGAGAAACAAAAATGTCTTCCACATAGAGAGCGCCTGTGTTGCTAGACAGTTAGACTGTCAGTTGGGATGACTGGAAAAGGTGCAGAAAAGGGCAACTAAAATGATTAAGGGAATGGAACACCAAGAAGAAGAAGAGGAAGAAGAGGAAGAAGAGGAAGAGGAGGAAGAGGAGGAAGAGGAGGAGGAGGAGGAAGAGGAGGAAGAGGAGGAGGAAGAGGAGGAGGAGGAAGAGGAGGAGGAGGAGGAGGAGAAGAAGAAGAAGAAGAAGAAGAAGAAGAAGAAGAAGAAGAAGAAGAAGAAGAAGAAGAAGAAGAAGAAGAAGAAGAAGAAGAAGAAGAAGAAGAAGAACCCCACCCTTCACAACAACATGGCTTACAAACACCTTTCCCTTCCCCTCCCCATAACAGACACCCCGTGAGCAATGTTCCCTCTAAGATGTGGAGTCCAGTGAGCAAAAATTCTACTTTGTGAACTACTGGCATTAAAGTTGTGAGCGAGTGATTTGGCTACTGCAAAAATTAGTTGGCTCTGGAGCCATCCTTCCTGAGCTAAGACAAAAACATATGAGCCGGAGGCTAAAAAACTGTGAGCTACCTCACATTAACTCATCTTAGAGGGAACATTGCCCGTGAGGGGGGGGGGGGCTGAGAGAGCTCTGACAGAAACTGCACTTTTTCAAGAACAGCTCGTATCAGAACTATGGCTTGCCCAAGGTCATCCAGCAGGTGCAAGTGGAGGACTGGGGAATCAACCCTGGTTCTCCCAGATTAGAATCCACGCACTTAACCACTACGGTACACCAAACTGGCTGTCTAGGAAGGTTAAAGAGGTTAGGTTGGAGAAACGATGACTGTGGGGTGACGTGATAGAGGTTTACAAAATTATGTCCGGAGTGGAGGAGGCAGAGACAGAAGTAAGTTTCTCCTTTTCTCACAAGACAAGAACTCGTGGGCACTCAATGAAATTAATGAGCAGAAGGCTTCAAACTGATCAAAGGAAGTCCTTCTTCACCCAAAAAGTCATGAACATGTGGAATTCTCTGCCGCAGGAAGTGGTGGCGGCTACAAGCACAGACAGCTTCAAGAGGGGATTGGGCGAACATATGGAGCAGAGGTCCCTCAGTGGCTCTTAGCCACAAGGTATAGGGAACACTCTGACGGGGGCAGTGGTGCTCTGTCTTCTTGGTGCTTGGGGGGGGGGCAACAGTGGTAGGGCTTCTGGAGGTCTGGCCCCGCTTGCAAACCTCCTGATGGCACCTGGGTTTTGGCCACTGCGTGACAGAGTGTTGGACTAGATGGGCCATTGGCCTGATCCAACCTGGCTTCTCTTATGTTCCTATGATTCATGTTCAGATCTCCACTCTGCCATGAGGCTTGACATGTGACCTTGGACCAGCCAGCCTGTCTCTCAGCCTAGCCTACCTCACACAGTTACTGTGAGGATTAAAATGGAGAGGAAAGCTATGTATGCCATCTTGAGCTCCTTGAAGGAAGGATGGGATAGAAATCAAGTGAATAGATTACTACCCTGTGAAGGGACAGAGTTCTTTAGGGTTGCCAGGCCCAGCAGACCAGGTGAGATGGTGATATGGGGAGATGGTGGCTTGACATCATTTCCGGGAAAACCCAGAAGTGACATCACATCTCTCTAGGAATTGCTGGGAACTCCATGGAAAACCATAGAGTTTCCTGCAATTCCTAATGAGGCATGATGCCAGTTCTGGGTTTTCCTGGAAGTGACATCACACTGCTGCCAACAGCATTTTTTTCTTTCCCCTGTTGGCCTTTGGAGTGCCAGCAAGGCCCACTGGGAGTTGGAATTCCCCCAAGGTTTATTCAGGTACAAGCTCTCCCTCCTCTGTGAGGGCAGATCTGCACATTCCCCCCCTCCCAATAGCTAGCAATCCAAAACAGTCCAGTGGAGCCTGAGCGGTGGGTGTTGCCTTCTGACACACTTCCGGTGAGGTCAGGGGGTGTGGCATATGCAAATAAGTTACGCTAATGAGTTATGCTAATGAGCTCCTGCACCTCTTTTTCTACGAAATGACCCCTGCACATACCCAATGTCGATGTGTCTGGGACACCCTCCTCATCCTTTGGCGGGATGATGCGGACAACCAAACTATCTTGGCATGAGAGCCTTCCCCTCAACACTGGTGAAATATTTGCACCTCCCCTAAGTAATCACGTGGGGATTGGGAATCTGAAACAGCGGGGAAAATCGGGGGCAGTGGATCAGGAGAGGGCCTCCCCCGTGGCAGGGTGAGGGAACCGCCTGCCCCCTGGATGGCAAACAGACGCCTCAGGCAGGCTAGAGGGCATTCAAGTGTCCTTGGTTATTCTCTTACAGGCAGGATCTGTATGCGAAACGCGATGGAGCGGAATCCGAAAGAAGAGGCTTTCATTTCCCTGCTAAGTAGGTCCCCCCTGCGGTTTGATGGCCAGGTTGGTGTGACGGGCTGTCGGGTGTGGGCCACGATTCCACGTCCCTGCGTTTGATTTGCACGGCTCCTTTGCCTTGGAGCAGGGAGGGGTATATACAATCCCTGCTCGTGTCTTTTCTTTTCTAAGCGTTCTTTTAAAATTAAACACAGTCTTACACCACTATGCATCAGTAACATTTGGCGAGCACAGACAGTGTAGCGAGATGCTCACTGCTGGCTGTCTCTGTGAAGAAAGATCGCCCCCTTTCATTAGTCCCGGCATTCAGCTGCGCATTATTGATATGTGGCGTTTAACCCTTCTCGTCCACCCCTAGGGTTGCCAACGTCCAGGCGGGGCCTGCAGGTCTCCCCCTTTTACAATCTATCTCCAGACTACAGAGATCAGCTCCCCTGGACAAAATGGCTGCTTTGAAGGGTGGACTCCGTGGCATTGGGCCCTCCCCTCCTCAAGCCCCGCCTTCCCCAGGCTCCGCCTTCAAAATCTCCAGGTATTTCCCTATCTAGAGCTGACAACCCTGCCCATCAGCAACCTAAAGACAGGCTATGAATGGGAGAATTATTGGGCAGGGTGACGTGACTGTGACTTACAGAAACTATCTTCAGGACCTGTGAGACCAGGGGCCATTTCCTGCGGGAGCGCACAGGAGCGGAGCTCCGGCAGTAAGGAGCCCAGGGGGCAGGCACATGCAACAAGCAGCCCTCAGTTGGGCCACTGTTAAGTCGCTTGCTTAACAAAGTAGTCGGAGAGTGATTCAGCAAAGATTCAGCTTTATTCCACAACTCCAACACAACTCCAACACGGATCAACATCTGATAGCCAGAACAGCTTTTACATTGTAGCTGTTCTGCTTTTAAACTCTCCCGGCTAATGTAGCCACGCCTACTGCACATTTACCAACCAATAAGGTTGCATACATAAGGACAAATCACGGACGTTCCCGCTCAGGGAGCTTGCTGACAAGTGATTGGTTAGGTGCTTCCTGGGCTAGCAATGTGATTGGATGTATTTGGATCCTAGCCCAGGACGAAGCTTAACATAGCATTTCAAATAGATGTTTTCATAACACATTATGCATTCAGTGGCAGCTTATTGAATAGATTACAGCCATGAGGAGCAAGAAGCAGCAAGGTAAGTTGCAGTGCCCCCCCCAGCCCGCCTTCAGGTACAAGCTCTCCCTCCTCTGTGAGGGCAGATCTGTGCGTTCCCCACCACCACCACCATAGCTACCGTAGCAATCCAAAACAGTCCAGCGGAGCCTGAGCGGTGGGTGTTGTCTTCTGACACACTTCCGGTGATGTCAGGGGGTGTGGCATATGCAAATAAGTTATGCTAATAAGATCCTGCACCTCTTTTTCTACGAAATGGCCCCTGTGTGAGTCCATTGTATCCCAACTCCATTAGGGATGCCAACCTCCAGGTGGGGCCTGGAGATCTCCCAGAATTACAGCTCATCTCCAGACTACAGAGATCAGTCCCCCCTGGAGCAAACGGATGCTTTGGACTTTACAGCACTGCACTCCGCTGAGGTCTTTGTCCTCCCCAGGCTCCGCCCGCAAATCTCCAGGAATTTCCCAACCCGGAGCTGGCAACCCTACCCTCCACCCACCATCAATGGCAGAGGAACCCAGCAACCCTATAATGTCAGCGACCATGCTTTCCCAACATTCCATACTTGACCTTTCCCCCTCAGTTGTTGGAGGTTTTATAAAAACGTTCCACAACATGACAGAAGAAGAAGAAGCGATTGGATTTATACCCCGCCCTTCACTACCCAAAGGTGTCTAAGGGTGGCTTACAGACTCCTTTCCCTTCCCCTCCCCACAACAGACACCCTGTAGGCGGGTGGGGCTGAGAGAACTCTTGACAGAAACTGCTCTTTTTCAAGGACAGCTCTTATCAGAACTATGGCTTGCCCAAGGTCATCCAGCCAGGTGCAAGTGGAGGAGTTGGGGAATCAAACCTGGTTCTCCCAGATTAGAGTCTGCGCACTTAACCACTACACCAAACTGGCTTGAGCGTGGGCTGGAGTGAGGCTCACAGGTTACAGCCAGCATGCCCTTTTGCTAGTAATACTCATGTCAGGGAACCCAGTTAGGGGAAGCCAAATAAATCATGCAAAGTTCACATGTGCAACTCTTGCATATTTATATCAGATTGTGGGGTTCATCTTTTCTTAGCCAGTTTGGTTAAGTGTGCAGACTCTAATGTGGGAGAACGGGGTTTGATTCCCCCACTCCTCCACTTGCACCTGGCTGGATGACCTTGGGCAAGCCATAGTTCTGATAAGTTCTTGAAAAAGAGCCGTTTCTGTCAAGAGCTCTCTCAGCCCTGCCTACCTCACAGGGTGTCTGTTGTGGGGAGGGGAAGGGAAAGGAGTCTGTAAGCCGCTCTGAGACACCTTTGGGTAGTGAAGGGCGGGGTATAAATCCAATCTCTTCTCTTCTTCTTCTTCTTAGAGCAGAATATAATTTTTCTTGGCAGTCTATCCATTCATGGACTGGTTAGCCCAGGCAAGCCTGATCCGATGGCGACGGCGGCAGTGGCGGCGGAGTAACGGCGCAGTGATCCCTGGTGGCCAGAAGGAAAAAGCAGAAATGTTCGGCACTCAGCGACGGCAAAAGGTGGAGGTGGAGTCATGGAAGAGCACATGGTGATGTAAACAGCACAGGCGCGGCGGAACCGGATGTGGACATAGCCGGGCCGGGGCTGCTACGGGCCCCGCACCAGAAGATCGCGGAGCTAAGAAGACTGGCCTTAGACAGCAAAAAGAATGGGACGCCGACCCCAGTGGACCGCCGGAGGAAGAGAGCCGGGGAACAGCTAACCCATCACCTGGGTGCCGGTAGGCTGCCCCACCCCCTGTAACATATGTGGCCATAGTCTAGGGAATTAACTCGCACTTGCAACCAGGGGTCATTTCGTAGAAAAAGAGCTAGGGGAACTCATTAGCATAACACATTAGCATATGCCACACCCCCTGACATCACCAGAAGTGTGTCATAAGGCCACACACCCCGCCCCCAACGGTCCCGGCGGGAGCAACTTACCCTCCCTCTTCTCCTGCCTCCTCCTGGCTGAATGAGGGCCGGAAGCGGGGCGGCCGGAAGCAGGGGGCGGGGCTTCATCATGTGCCTCCCCGTACCTCACCCAGGGGAACTGCGTTCCCCCGCGTTCCCCCCCGAAATGACCTCTGCTTGCAACATATCTGTAAACCGCTCTGACACCTTCGGGTCTGAGCGGTATAGAAACCAAATGTAATGGTGATGATGATGATGATGATGATGATGATGATGATGATCAGATCTCAGAAGCTAAGCAGCGTCAGCCCTGGCTAGTATTTGGATGGGAAGACCACCAAGGAAGACCAGGCAATGGCAAACCACCGCTGAATGTCTCTTGCCAGACGGAGGAGGAGGAGGAGGAGGAGGACGCCCTTCACTCAGAGTCTCAGGTCGAATCTGCATTTGCATTTTTAACTCAGTTTCGTGCGGCTGTGACACTGTCTCTCTCTATGCTTGTTTGAATGCTGTTTGGAGAAGATTCATTTAAAGCAGCGCAGAAGCGCAGTGACAGTGGAGCCGCCACGAGAGGGTGATGAAAATATGCAGACATGCAAAGGTATGCTAGCACTGTTGAGGTTTGAAAACGAAAGCAAATGTAGTGAAGCCTTTTTGAAGACGGAGTCAGAAGGCTGGGACCCCGGTGGGAAAGACAAATGCAGATTCGACCTCAGAGTGGCTTAAAAATCTCCTTTCCCTTCCCCTCCCCGCAACAGACATCCTGTGAGGTAGGTGGGGCTGAGAGAGCTCTGAGAGAACTGCCCTTGAGAGAACAGCTCTGAGAGGACTGTGACTGACCCAAGGTCACCCAGCTGGCTGCATGTGGAGGAGTGGGGAAATCAAACCTGGTTCTCCAAAATTAGAGTCCGCCGCTCTTAACCATACACCAGACTGGCTCTCAAAAGTCAGCTGTGACTTGACAGTTTAAAAAAAATCTATTTATCAATACTATTGCCAATTACCTGTTCCATAATTACATGGAAAAGTGAAGCACAGACTACCTTCCTCCTCTGGGTGATGCCTGGATCTCCAGGCCACAGCGATCAGTTCGCCTGGAGAAAACGGCCACGTCCTTCCCATCCCCAAACCCCACCTACCTCATGCCCCACCCTCCACATTTCTAGGTATTCCCCAACCCGGCACTGGCAGCAACCCTACTGCCTCCCCAGTCGGGGGCTCAGCGGTTAGGGGGCTGATCTGTATGACTGGCAGACTGGAGAGCCATTGATCAGACTTGGGACCCATGAGACATGGTTGGATTCGCCACACTGTCATGAGGCTCTCCTAGTGAATTTGAAGAAGAGGGGATTGGATTTATACTCTGCCCTTCACTGCCTGAAGGAGTCTCAGAGTGGCTTACAATCTCTTTTCCCTTCCACTCCCCACAACAGACACCCTGTGAGGTAAAAGAAGAAGAAGAGATTGGATTTATACCCCACCCTTCACTACTCAAAGGTGTCTCAGAATGGCTTACAAACTCCTTTCCCTTCCCCTCCCCACAACAGACACCCTGTGAGGTAAAAGAAGAAGAAGAAGAAGAGACTGGATTTATACCCCGCCCTTCACTACCCAAAGGTGTCTCAGAACGGCTTACAATCTCCTTTCTCTTCCTCTCCCCACGACAGACACCCTGTTGAGGTAGTTGGGGCTGAGAGAGCTCTCTTGGGGACTGCTCGTGAGACAACAGCTCTGAGGAAACTTGTGGCTGACCCAAGGTCACACCAGCAGCTGTATGTGGAGGGGTGGGGAATCAAACCCAGTTCTCCCAGATTAGAGTCCGCGCTCCTAACCCCTAAACCACACTGGCTCTCTTGGGCCGCTGACAACCTCTTAGCTTAACCGACCTGACAGAGTTTTTGTGACTACTGGACGGGGAAGGAAGAACCACGTCCACTGAGTTTCTGGGTAGAAAGACCGGATAAATAAAACGTGCTCAATAAAGATGTGCCCCAGAGAGCACACCCAATTGCGCCTCTCCACCTGTTTATCCATAAACGCATGTCCCCACGGCAGAATGTTCCAGAACATTGTCTGCTCGACAGCATTGTCTGCTCAAACAGCTTGTTTACCCCAGGAAGAGTTTGCCACTTCTGTCTCCTTCCACCCCCACCCTTTGCAGAATTTGCTCTTTATAGCCTTCCGCCTGAAACGCAGACACCTATTACAGTTCGAGGGACAGGCGCTTTCCTTCGGAAAGGTCAGACATGTTTGCTTCACCACAGCCTGAGTTCTGGAGAACAGGCCTATTTCTGACAAACTGTAGCAACATCTCTCGTTGTTTTGTTTTGGGGTTTTTTCTTCCCCTCCCCGTTCCCGGAAAAAGAAATTGAGGAATTATTATGGTAGCACAAAAGACCTGGGAATGTTGTCCAACTGCCCGGCGGCAAAACACAGCTGAATATACATTCCTAGAGGCCTCTTGGTTCTATTTCTTTGCTGCTGTTGTTGTTCAAAAAGGTTAGAGTTATTTCGAGATCTGCTTTCATGATAGCACATACTGGAGATCCGCCGCGGGTTTTTGTTCCCTTCAGGCTGCAAATTGTAACCTTGTCGTTGCTATGTGCGCCGTTCCATAGCACCGGGGAGAGAGAGAGCGAATGGGGGACCCATCTGGCCTTCCGACAGTACTGGGTGGAGGGATGCGGCGAGGCCGGCGCATCGGCAAACACATTTCCTCGTGGCAGAATGTTCCGGAACATTCCCTGCTCTGCCACCTCCATTGTTTACGCCCTGTACCCTCGAGCGCAAATCAAACGGCTCCAACCACAGGAATTGAGCGGGTGGATTCAGCCCCTCTGCCCACCGCTAGTCAAAACCTGGGGGAACTCAACTCAGACAGGTCCCTGTCAGTCCACACGGGAGACCAACATGGAACCCGCTGTCATCTGCATCCTGGAGATGTGGGGGTGGAGACTGGGGAGGGACTTCAGTATGGTATAATGCCATAAAGTCCACCTTCCATAGCGACCAGAGAGCCAGTTTGGTGTAGTGGTTAAGTGTGCGGACTCTAATCTGGGAGAACCGGGTTTGATTCCCCACTCCTCCACTTGCACCTGCTGATGTGACCTTGGGTCAGTCACAAGCTCTGGCACAGCTGTCCTTGAAAAAGAGCAGTTTCTGTCAGAGCTCTCTCAGCCCCACCCACCTCACAGGGTGTCTGTTGTGGGGAGGGGAAGGGAAAGGAGTTTGTCAGCCGCTCTGAGACTCCAAGTGAAGGGTGGGGTATAAATCCAATCTCTTCTCTCTTCTCTTCTTCTTCTTCTAAGCAGGGCTGCCAACTCGGGGTTGGGAAATTCCTGGAGATTTGGGGGTTGGAGCATGGGGGGGGAGGAAGAAGGAGGAGGAGGAGGAGGAAGAAGATGAAGAGGAGGAGGAGGAGGAGATTGGATTTATACCCTGCCTTTCACTACCCAAAGGCGTCTCAGAGTGGCTTGCAAACTCCTTTCCCTTCCCCTCCCCACAACAGACACCCTGTGAGGTAGGTGGGGCTGAGAGAGCTCCTTCGAGGACTGCTTGTGAGAGAACAGCTCTGAGAGAACTTGTGACTGACTCAAGGTCACACTGGCAGCTGCATGTGGAGGAGTGGTGAGTCGAACCCGGTTCTCCCAGATTAGATTCTGTTCTCATTGGGGAGGGGAGGGAGCTTAGCAGGATATGATGTCATGCAGTCTACCTTCTGAAGCCGCCATTTTCTCCAGGGGGGCTTATCTCTGCAGTCTCCTAGAATCGATGGCATACTGTAGACTCCACCAGGCAAAGCAACCATTTTTTTCCAGGGGGATTAATCTCCGTCATCTGGAGATCAGTTGTTTTTTTGGAAGACTCCAAACCATACCTGGAAGCTGGCAAGCCTATTGTGTCTAGCTACCTACAGGGACATCCAGGATGAACAAAAGGGAATCCTTCTTCGTTCAAAGTGTAGCTAAGCCTGCGGAATTCACTGCCACGTGATGCAGCGATGGACTTTATTTTAATTGGCATTTCAAGAAGGATTAGGTTAATTCATGGCTGAGATACTCGGGTAGGGTTTCCAACCACCAGGTAGCGACTGGAGGTCTCCCGGAATCAGGGCTATTTCTGGGCCGGAATGAATAGTTCTGGCTGGCTCCCGAGTTGGCGACGCCCAGCAGGAACTCATTAGCATAACAGGCCACACCCAACAGCAGAAACTCGTTAGGATTGGCTACGTTAGGGGTGTGTGGCCTAACATGCAAAGGAGTTCCTGCTCCAAAAAAAGGCCCTGGGTTTTGACAACAAACAAGGTAAACAGAATAAGGTGGGTGTGGCTGGATGAGCACACTTCTGGTAACATGGGGGTGCGGCCTAATGTGCTAATGAGCTGTGTCGTCAGGGGTGTGGCCTAATATGCTAATAGTATAGATAGGGGCTATGGGGCAAGTGATGCTTTGTCTTCTTGGTGCTTGGGGGGGGGGGTCAACAGTGGGAGGGCTTCTAATGTCCTGGCCCCACTGGTGGACCTCCTGATGGCCCCTGGTATTTCTGGCCACTGTGTGACACAGAGTGTTGGACTGGATGGGCCTTTGGCCTGATCCAACTTTGGCGTCTCTTATGTTCTTATGTTCTTAATGGGTTCCTGCTGTTGGGTGTGGTCTATTATGCTAATGAGTTCCTGCTGGGCTTTTTCTACAAAAAGAGCCCTGCCCGGAATTACAACCAATCTCCAGACGACAGAGATCAGCTCCCCTGGAGGAAACGGCTGCTTTGGGGGGCGGATTCCTTGCCCCAACCATGGGAATGGCATCCCTTCCTTGCAGGGGCATCTGACGGGTGACTGTGTGAAATAGGATGCCGGATTGGATGGACAGGTGTTCCGATTCTGCACAGTGGCTCTTATGGAGTACCTGATAGGGGCATATGTGTGCAGGGCCGGCTCACTCACTAGGCGAACTAGGCGGTCGCCCAGAGCAGGACGGCCCTTAGGGGCGCCAAACTGAACCCGGCCCCATACTCTGGGAGTTTCTTGATTATTTGTGTTTTTCATTCTTCCTAAAATGCATTTATTTTTGAAAATTGGTGGGCACACCGGGGGGGGCGCCAGAAGGGATCCTCGCCTAGGGTGCAAAATAAGCTGGGGCCAGCCCTGTATGTGTGAAACTCCTGCCTTTCCCCTGCTGCCGACTGGACCTCGTTTGAATTCGGCATGCACATACTGAAGCCCCTGCATGCAAAAAGAAAGCAGGCCAGGGAAATGGCTAGGCGGAACCTATCTCCCCGTGTTGTAAAATAGTCAAAAGTGTTTAATACTCAGACTCTCAATGGATCTTGCTCTATTGGAAAGAAGAGATTTCTTTGCTTTTAAAAACCTTTATTTCTAAGGGTAAAAGGTACACGGGATTACTACAAATAAACATAACACTAACAGCTACGTTTTCTAAGCTGCCTATAGTCAAACCTAGCACACAGATAATGGAGAATCTCTCCTTCTTCTTGACCCCTAAAAAGGAAGTCACCTGAAACAAATGACCAATCTGTATCACAGTAGAAAGCTACTTTTCCCGGGCTAATTCCCCATTGGCCCGGTGCCAGATATCCCTTCCAGGTCAGTCTAAACAATAGCAATACTAGGCAAACAAGTTAACCCTATAATGACTGAATTGTCAGACCTTGTAAACACATACATTTCGAACACCCGAAATATATGGGTTTTTAGTAAACAGAGCCTACAGCCAAACCACCCTGAACACGCCCGATCTCGTCTGATCTCGGAAGCTAAGCAGGGTCGGGCCTGGTTAGTACTTGGATGGGAGACCGCCTGGGAATACCGGGTGCTGTAGGCTAATGTATACTGTTGGTTGTGCTTTGATTTATTTTGTGTTGTTATGGCCAATGGCTAAGACAATAAACTAAACTTGAAACTTAGTAAACAGAGGGGTTTAAAAAAAAATGGGGAGTGAGCATTCAAACCCCCCAGGTCCTTTCCTAAAAGTTCCATCTGGGGGTGTTTGTTGGCTGACTTATGGCAACCCCATAAGGTTTTCAAGGCAACAGATGGCTTGCCATTGCCTGCCTGTGCATCACGGCCCCGGTTTTCCTTGGAGGTCTCCCACCCAACTACCGGCCGGGGCTGACCCTGCCTAGCTCCTGAGATCTGACGAGACCGGGCTACCCTGAGATATCCAGGTTACGGCACCCGTCTGGGGGGGGCAGGACAGTGATGTCACGGTCCTGAACTGTCTCCGTGGAAGACCCTCTTGAGCTGTGGAAGAGCAGGACAGAAAGGGTGAGCACAGAGTTGCCAATGCTAGGCTGGGAAATCCCTGGAGATTTTGGGGTGGACCCTGGGGAAGGCAGGGTTTGGGGTGCGGAGGGACCTCAGAGCCAGTTTGGTGTAGTGGTTAAGTGCGCGGACTCTAATCTGGGAGAACCGGGTTTGATGCCCCACTCCTCCACTTGCACCTGGCTGGAGGACCTTGGGCAAGCCGTAGTTCTGATAAGAGCTGTCCTTGAAAAACGAGCGGTTTCTGTCAGAGCTCTCTCGGCCCCACCTACCTCACAGGGTGTCTGTTGTTGGGAGGGGGAGGGAAAGGAGTTTGTAAGCCGCTCTGAGACACCTTTGGGTAGTGAAGGGTGGGGTATAAATCCAATCTCTTCTTCTTCTTCTTCTTCTTCTTCTTCTTCTTCAGTGGGGTATAATGCCCTAGAGCCCACCTTCCAAAACAGCCATTTCGGTCAGGGGAACTGTGGCGGAACTGTCCTGCTCTGACCTCCGGGACCTGTCCCCCAAGCCCTCTAAGGTTTCCCCAGCACCTGGAGGGGTTTTTCAGTCTCCCTGCTCAACCGCTGCCACCACCTGACCTTTACAGGAATCGCCCCCTGGAAGGCCCAGGACTCCCAGCTTCCCTTGCCAGCTCCGAGGTTTCGCCTCCGTGTCTGGTTATTACGGGGTTAGGGTTATGGCCTTGTGCACCACTGGGGGAGTAGCCGCTCACCAACTGACTGCCCCTCCCCTTCCCTCAGCACTCGTTTTAAAACAGCATGTCCAAGACGATAGAGGTCTATGTGGTACAGATGGGTGAGCTGGGAACGGCCAGGAGATAGCGGGGAGGTATGTTAAATGCCTCCCCATGCCTTCCCCAGTGGGCAGGAAGGGAAGGTATTTAAAATTAAAACACTTTCCCTTGCTTCTGGGGCTCGTGCCAGCTCTGTGCACAACACCCTGGCCAAGGGGGACTGGGGGCAGTTGGGAGGCTGACTGGGGGGGGAGAAAGAGGCGGCGGCGGCACCCCTCAGAATGAAGCTGGCCCATAATGGCCATGCTAGCAGGACCCTTCACCCTCCCTTTCTCCCCCTGCCCCTCAGCGTCAGATGGCCTAGCGAATAACAAAGCCGCAGCCTCTATTAGGTGGTGACGCCACGGAGGGAGGGAGGTGTCAGGGTCCTTAGTCAGGTCACACAACACAGGGCTTCATGAGAAGAGAACTGTTTATTGGTAAATCCAGTACTAGAGACACGTGTACAGCTTGTGACAGGAATGGCCGCCAATACTAGGGCCTCTGACTTATACTAGAATCAAACATCCCCCGGTAAGCATGAGCCAATGGATACATCTCATGCGGGCGGGCAAAGCAAGCAGACAAAGCAAAAGCCGTTAACTTTCCCAGCCGAGTAAAAGTGCAGCTGGAGCATCTACAAGGTCAAGCATAAGATAGCTAACAGGTGGTGAGCCAGAGAGAGCTGAGACAGAAAACGGGAGTGCACCCCTCCACATTCCAGACCTATGACAGGCTACCTGACAGGAGGGAGCTGGGGCACTCCTGGCCTAGTCAATTTTAAATACCTTCCCTTGGCCGGGGTGTTGCGCTGCAGAGGCGGCACGAGCCTCAGAAGCAAGGGTAGGTATTTAAAGTTTAAACACCTTCCCTTCACTGGAGAGACGTGCCTGGTGCCTCCCCAGCGAAGAGAAGGTGTTTAAACTTAAAACACTTTCCCTTCCTTCTGGGGCTTGTGCTGCCTCCGTGGCGTGACTTCCCCGGCCAAGGGAAGGTATTTTAAATACCTTCCCTTGGCTGGGGAGTTACGCCGTGGTGGCGGCATGAGCCCCAGAAGCAAGGGAAAGTGTTTTAAGTTTAAACATCTGCCCTTCAGTAGGGAGGCACGCTGCTCCCCAGCAAAGGGATTCCCCGAATGGATGCCAAATATGTGGCATCCATTCGGGGAAAACTTGTTCAGCCAGCCGAATCAGATTAGGGAATCTGATTTGGCTTTCGGCATGTCCATATAATGCCGAATAGGCATTTTTCGGTATTTTTTCCCCCAGTTCATCCAAACTGAATGCACATCCCTAGTGGTGACTAAGGGGCCGGGGGAGGTGAAGGTTCTTGGAGAGGGAAACACATTATAGGTGTCCCTGTGCTAATGCTAGAAGTCTCTGAGCCAAGATGGGGGAGCTGGAGTGCTTGGTGTTCAATGGCAATTTAGATATAGTAGGTATCTCAGAAACATGGTGGAATGGGAAAAGTTTATGGGATACAGTCATTCCTGGCTATAACCTCTACAGGCAGGACAGGGAGGGACAGGTAGTTGGTTGTGTTGCATCATACATCAAAGAGGGCATAAATTAAATAAATTAGAAAACATCAGGGGGATTAATTTCCCAACAGAAGTGGTATGGGTGGAAATACTGGGCCCTAAGGGTTACATAAAAGTGTGGGGGGGTACTATCACCAACCTGATCAAACCCTTGATGTTGATCTTGAGATGGAGAAGGAAATAAGGGAGGTGACTAAAGCAGATAATGTTATTACACTGGGAGACTTCAACTACCCTCACATTGACTGGGTAAATGTGCTCGATTCATGCTGTAGAAATGAGATTCCTAGACAACATAGATGACTGTGTACTGGAACAGTTGGTCACAGAGCCAACCAGAGGGGTGGTGATCTTGGACTTGGTTCTGGGAAGATCTCAAGACCTTGTGAGAGATGTAGAGGTTTTTACACCAGTTGGTAACGGTGACCATAATGCTATTAAGTTCAGCATTCAGACTTTCCTTTATAGGTATGGAAAAAGATAGAGCTAGACTATAAAATAAGGATGCACAGAGGGAACCCAGCAAAAGAAGTATAGAATTTTTGAGTAACTTAAAGAAGAATGTAATAATGTTTAGATCATGAATTAGAGGAAGTTGTACAGCGGTTTGGGCAAGCGGGTAAAGAAAGGGAATAAGATAACAAGGATAGAGAGTACTTATATGCTTTCAATGTTTAATTTGATTCTTAGAAAGAGGAGAATATGAAAAATGAAGTGTTAAGATATGCATAAAAATATGTGTGTGTGTGTGTATATGTATGTATATATATGTGTGTGTGTGTGTATACACACACACACACTTAATAAAATATCAATTTTTTAAAAAAAATTCAGCATTCAGGTCAAAGGAAAGTTACCTCTAAAGTCCAGAACTGTAACATTTGATTTCAAAAGAGGGTACTTTACAAAAATGAGGGGGATAGTAAAAAGGAAGGTGAAGGGGAAACACAAGAGAATCACACCCCTGGAAGGTGCTTGGAGACAATTCAAAACTGCACTAATTGAAGCCCTGGTGGATCAGACCGGTGGTCCATGTAGTCCAGCATCATGTCTCACATAGCGGCCAACCAGTTCCTCTGGAGGGCCAGCAACAGGGCATAGAGGCTGAGGCCTTCCCCTGATAAGAACACCAGAACAGCCCTCCTAGTTCAGACCAGTGGTCCACCTAGTCGAGCATCCCGCCTCTCACGGGGGCCAACCAGCTCCTCTGGAGGGCCAATAACAGGACATAGAGGCCGAGGCCTTCCCCTGATGTTGCCTCCTGGCTCTGGGATTCAGATGTTTAGTGCCTCTGAATGTGAGGGTTCCCCTCAGTCACAATGGCTAGTCGCCACTGATACACTTATCCTCCATGAATCTATTAAATCCCCTTTGAAAGCTGTCTGTGCCTGCAGCCACCACTTCATCCTCTGGCAGCGAGTCCCACATTTTCATCACTCTTTGTGACAAGCAGGGGTCATTGGGGGGGGACACGGGGGGACGCCATCCCCCCGGGTGAGGTGCGGGAGGGCGGAGCCTGGAGCTCCCTGCTGGTGCCCGCTGGAGGTCGCCGCTGGCTGTGGGGAGGACACACTTCCGGTGATGTCAGGGGGTGTGGCATATGCTAATGAGTTATGCTAATGAGTCCCCCTAGCTCTTTTTCTACGAAATGACCCCTGGTGACAAGTAGTATTTCCTTTTGTCCGTCCTGAACCTCCTGCCCATCAGCTTCATTGGATGCCCTCTGGTTCTCGTATTTGGGGGGGATGGGGGGGGATGTGTTGCTTTTTAATGACTTGTGTTCTAATATACCCCACTGGGGAGGGCGGGGTATAAATATGAAAAATAAATAAATAATGTTTTTCCCGGTAATCCCACTCAGGAAGGTACCCCGAGAGAGAGAGCATTTTAAAAATCCCCTAAATAAATATATTTGAGGCCATTCCATCAGTCGGCGGAGGGCCACGACGACAGGGAAAGGCTCAGGAACAAAAATGCCTTGTTTACCTACGAGCGGCTGTGCAGCGATCAAGGTACTTGAATGAGGAGGGCTGAAAATAGACCTGCTTCCAAAAAGACTTTGATCAACAGGGGAAGGGGAGGGGAGGAACAGTTGGCAGCTCAGCTAATGAAGTGCAGGGCTTTTTGTGCCAAGGCTCAGGATTACGCGGCTTCCATACAAATGTTCTGATGGCGGCAGTGACGGGCCTTTGGGTCCGGATGCTCCTGGAGGTTTTCGGCCACACCAACTCCCCGTCCTCCCCCCACTTCCATTTATTTGCTGCTTTCTCACCTGTGGCCAAAAGGGCTCCGGCCTGGAAGGGAAGAGGAGGAGATTGGATTTATACCCCGCCCTTCACTCGGAGCCTCAGAGTGGCTTACAAACTCCTTCCCCTTCCCCTCCCCACAACAGACACCCCGTGAGGTAGGTGGGGCTGAGAGAGCTCTTTCCAGAACTGTCCTTGAGAGAGCAGCTCTGACAGAACTACGGCTTGCCCAAGGTCATCCAGCCAGCTGCAAGTGGAGGAGTGGGGAATCAAACCCGGTTCTCCCAGATTAGATCATCTTAAGGACGGGTCGGCCCCACCTGACCCTGATAGAATGGCAGATGCTCCCACCCACCTAATTTCAGAAGCCAGTGTAGTGGTTAGAGGGTTGGACTAGGAACTAGGAGACCCAGGTTCGAATCCCCACTCATGCCATGGAAGCCTGCTGGGTGCCCTCGGGCCAGTTGCATGCTCTCAGCCTAACCTACCTCACATGGCTGTTGTGGATCAAATGGAGGAGAGGAGAATGACGTAAGTCGCTTTGGGTCCCCATGGGGGAGAAAGGCGGGATATAAATAAATAAAGCAAATTATATATAATGATGGTGTCACTTTGCTCTGGTTAGACCTCACCTAGAGTATTGTGTTCAGTTTTGGGCCCCACAATTTAAGAAGGATATAGACAATCTGGAACGTGTCCAGAGGAGGGCAGCGAAGATGGTGAAGGGTATGGAGACCAAGTCCTATGAGGAAAGGTTGAAGGAGCTGGGTAGGTTTAGCCTGGAGAGGAGACGACTGAGAGGGGATACGATAACCATCTTCAAGTACTTGAAAGGCTGTCATAGAGAGGATGGGGCGGAATTGTTTCCTGCTGCCCCAGAAGGTCCAACCAGAACTAAGGGGTTGAAATGAAATCAGAAGAGTTTTTGGCTAAACATTAGGAAGAACTTCCTGACAGTTCGAGCGGTTCCTCAGTGGAACAGGCTTCCTCGAGAGGTGGTGGGCTCTCCTTCTTTGGAGGTTTTCGAACAGAGGCTGGATAGCCATCTGACAGCAATGCGGATTCTGTGAACTTAGGCAGGTCATGAGAGGGAGGGCAGGAAGGGTTGCATCAGTGCTTAGTACTCTCATGGCCCTTTCTTACCCACCCAGGGAAATGCTGATCACCACTTTGGGGTCAGAAAGCAATTGTTCTCCTGGCTAGTTTGGCCGGGGATCCTGGAGATTTTTTGTCATCTTCTGGGCATGGAACAGGGGTCACTGGGGTTGTGGAGGGGTATTTGTGAATTTCCTGCATTGTGCAGGACGTTGGACTAGATGGCCCTGGAGGTCCCTTCCAACTCTGTGATTCTATCCTCTATCTATCTATCTATCTATCTATCTATCTATCTATCTATCTATCTATCTATCTATCTATCATCTACCTACCTATCTATGCATACATACACACGTGTGTGCGTGTGTGTATGTATATCTTAAAAGGATCTATAGAAGATGGTGTTCTCTAGTTCTAGATTCTTCAGGGCTGGGAAGGTGAGGGTCAGCACTTTGGTTTTATGCGCAGAATCAGATTGGCAGCGGGCACAGAGCTTTCGGAACTGCCAAGATGTGTTCCCGGGAACTTGTGCCAACCTGCAAGTTGTGCAGCTGCAGTTGCTATTGGCTGATGCTTCCAAACCGTCTTCAAAGACAGCCCAATGCATAATGCATGGCTGTCCTCAAAGCCATAGACAGACAGACAGACAGACAGAGCATGAGGGACATGCATGGCCACATCTTTTACTCAACGCAGATCGGTGCATCAGTTTTAAATGATGTCAAGATTTGCTTTCAGTGTGCGTTCAACGTACTGCCGTGAGTTCCATGGGGTGGTGGCAGCAATGGTGGTGGCAGAACGCCGTTATCAAAACTCCTCCAATTTAGTGTTGGAAATCGCAATGTGGGAAAAAATGGAATGTGTTATAAATAATGGAACATTGCTGCACGGCGGCTATTTTTATCCTTGGATCATTAGACTGTTCTGCTCTCTTTGCTCTCAGATCAAACCAAATTGATCTCCAAATGTGTGAGTGTATAAATACTGGCTGTTTCCCAAGACAGCCTTTCCCCTTATCAGCCTAAGTGCTGAATGTCAAAAATAAGTCTGTGAAATTTCTTCTGCCTATGGGAGCTCATTCCACACATTGGATGCCTTAAGAACATTGGAAGAGCCCTGCTGGATCAGACCAGGGGTCCATCTAGTACAGCATCCGTTCTCACACAGAGGCCAACCAGTTCCTCTGGAGGTCCAACAACAGGGAATAGAGTCCGATGCCTTTCCCTGATAAGAACATAGGAAGAGTCCCTGCTGGATCAGATGACTGCTCTCTTGAAGTATCTGAAGGGCTGTCACATAGAGGAGGGCAGGGAGCTGTTCCTGTTGGCAGCAGAAGGTAAGACTGGCAATAATGGGTTGAAATTAAGGGCGGGAAGGTACCAGCTGGATATTAGGAAAAACTTTTTTACAGTAAGAGTTGTTCAGCAGCAGAATCAGCTACCTACAGAGGTTTAGAGCTCCCCCTCCCTGGCAGACTTTAAGCAGCGGCTGGACAAACACTTGTCAGGGATGCTCTAGGCCAGGGGTGTCAAACATACGGCCTGTGGGCCAGATCCACCTCCTGCAGGGCTCCTTTCTGGCCCGTGAGCGACTGGCTCCCTCCTGCTTCCTGCTTCCTGTTTCCTGCATCGCAGCTCCTTTTGCCTAGTCTCTCCTGTTTCCTGCTTCGCAGAATAGAGAAAGAAAGCCAAGCCTCCCTTCCCTCAATTGACTGAGGGCTCCTCCCCCTCCTCTGGGGAGGGAGGGGAAAGGAAAAAGCCAGAGAGAGAGAGAAATAGAGTGCCCTGGCACTTTTAAGACCAACAACGTTTTATTCCAGGTATAAGCTTTTGTGTGCAAGCACACTTCAGGAGGGGGGAGCCAGAGAGGGCAGGGAGGAGAGAGAGAGAGAGACTCCCGTGGCATTTGGAGAGATCCCCCTTTCCAGTTCTAACAGATTTGGCGTGGCGGGGGGGGGAGGAAACCTAACAGTACAGCTTGCATTCTTTATTAGCGGAAGGATAAAACGGTTGAGGGAAGACCAACATCTGCTGCTCCTGAGCTCTTTGAACAATAAAGTGTGCCATCAAGTCACAACCGACTCATGGCAACAACCCCATGAAGTTCCGCCTCGTGGGGTTTTCAAGGCAGAGGTGGTTTTGCCACGGGTTTCCTTCCACATAGCAGCCCCAGTCTTCCTTGGTGATCCCCCATCCAAGTACCAGACCTGCTTAACTTCCAAGCTACTGCAGGATCAGGTTATTTTGGGCTACTGTGGCTACTACTCTTTGAAGGATAGCAGAGGTCGATTCGGGGGGATCGCCGTTCCCCCAGGTGAGGGGCGGGGGCGGGGCGCACGATGAAGCCCCGCCCCCTGCTTCCGGCTGCCCCGCTTCCGGCCCTCATTCAGCCAGGAGGCGGCAGGAGCAGAGGGAGGGGAA
>NW_015168216.1:0-14003 GCF_001447785.1 Gekko japonicus | reverse complement strand
GCGGGGGATCGCGGGGGATCGCAGTTCCCCCGGGTGAGGTACGGGGGGCGGGGCACATGACGAAGCCCCGCCCCCCGCTTCCGGCTGCCCCGCTTCCGGCCCTCATTCAGCCAGGAGGAGGCAGGAGAAGAGGGAGGGTAAGTTGCTTCCTCCCCGCCTCTGATGTCAGGGGGTGGGGCATATGCTAATGAGTTATGCTAATGAGTTCCCCTAGCTCTTTTTATACGAAACGACCCCTGAAGGATAGTAAACGCCCCTAAGGTAAAGGTAAAGGTTTCCCTTGCTTGAAAGCCAGTCGAATCCGACTCTAGGGATGCGGTGCTCAATCCCGTTTCCAAGCCAAAGAGCCAGCGCTGTCCAAAGACGTTTCCGCACGGAACACTGTTACCTTCCCACCAAAGCAGTACCTATTTATCTACTTGCAGTTTCTTGCTTTCGAACTGCTAGGTGGGCAGGAGCTGGGGCCAGAGACGGGAGCTCACTCCGTCATGCGGCACACTTGGGTCTCAAACTGCCGACCTACCGACCTTCCGGTCTGCAGTTCAGCGTCTTAACTACTTGAGCCACCACAGCCCCTTTGAAGGATAACAGTGCAATAAATGTGGGAAGGAGGTCTGCAAACCAAGGGCAAAGGCTTTTATCTGTGCTGGTTCAGAGCAGACCAGGGTACCAAACAGATGTGGTGTGAAGATCATGGACATTTTTACGATAGAGTTTTCCCCAAAATTCCAGGGCATCCCCAAGTCGAAAACATCAGTTCTGGTGCACGTCAGAAGTGACATCACTGTGTTGCTGGCAATCTCGCTGAGATGCTGGGCTACGGCTTCCCCACTGCCGTGAAGTTCCCCGGCTGGCCAGCCGATTGGTGGCGGGGGACAGCACCCAGGGGATTCACCACCACCCCGCCGGGGGCCAGCAACCCTATCACAGATCCCCATCTATTCACAGAAGGTAAATTGGGCAAGCATGCAGCTGTGTTTTCAATTGAGGCCATGCAGGAAATGAAGAAGGAACTGAACCTCCCGACCCCTGCTTGGCTTTGCTAATTGAAACTGAGCTCCCACGCTGTTATTAGCTGTCTGTAATGTGCGGGGGGAGAGATCTGCCCTTTCAACCCCTTTTGTCCCTTCTGGGCATACTATGATTGCAGTTCAGCCAATGGTAGGGATGCCAGCCTCCAGGTGGGACCTGGGCAGGGGTCATTTCCTGCAGGAGCGCACAGGAGCGGAGCTCCGGCAGTAAAGAGCCCAGGGGGCGGGCACATGCAAGAAGTCCCACCCCCTGCTCCCAGCAGCCCTCAGTCACAGCAAGAAGCAGCCAGGTAAGCTGCAGAAGCACCCCCCAGCCCCCTGGTCCAAAACAGTCCAGTGGCACCTTTAAGACCGAGTTTTATTCAGGTACAAGCTCTCCCTCCTCTGTGAGGACAGATCTGCACGTCCCCCCCCCAATAGCTAGCAATCCAGAACAGTCCAGTGGAGCCTGAGCGGTGGGTGTTGCCTTCTGACACACTTCCAGTGATGTCAGGGGGTGTGGCATATGCAAATAAGTTACGCTAATGAGTTATGCTAATGAGCTCCTGCACCTCTTTTTCTACGAAATGACCCCTGGACCTGGGGATCCCCCGGAATTACAGCTCATCTCCAGACTACAGAAATCGGGTCCCCTGGAGAAAATGGATACTTTGCAGGGTGGACTCTATTGAGGTTAACTGGTACGGTTAGTCCAGTGCTTAAATAAAGGTACAAATGCAGTTTACCAGGTCACTCAGCTTACAAAGCTACACAGAGCCACATTGCAAGTTTAGCAGAGAAATAGATTCTTTTGAATTATGGTGCTGGAGAAGACTCTTGAGAGTCCCTTGGACTGCCAGCAGATCAAATCTGTCAATCCTAAAAGAAATCAATCCTGACTGTTCCCTGGAAGGCCAGAGACTGAAGCTGAAGCTCAAATCCTTTGGCCACCAAAGGAGAAGGGAGCCCTCACTGGAGAAGACCCTGATGCTGGGAAAGATTGAAGGTCAAAGAAGACAGGGACGGCAAAGGATGAGATGGTTAGTGTTATAGAGGCAATGAACATGAAATTAAGCAAACTTCAGAGCACGACGGAAGACGGGCGGGCCTGGCGTGATCTGGTCCACGGGGCCATGAAGAGTAGGACTCAACTGTGCGACTGAACAACAACAAACAACAAAAACACTTTGGATAGGAAAGAGCAGGGACAGGATAGTGTACTAACTTACTAGCTAAAGGGTGGAAGCGGATGGCAAGAGGCCCATCTGCCTCATGGTGCCAAGAGAGGGCCGCACGCCTCTCTCTCGGTGCATGCAGGAAGAGAGCTCGTCCTCATCGGAGTGAGAGAGAGGAAGGAAAAGGAAATGGTCCCTGCGAACACAATCTGCATTTCAAAGGGGACAATGGCGGAAGAGTAAAGACAGGAAGCGAGGTCAGTGTGCCCATCTAGCTATCTCGTCTCTCTTGCCACGCAGTCTGGAGGTCTGAGACAGGGGACCTCGCACCTGGAACTCCCAACAGACTCTGTGTGGCATTGTCCCCCACTGCGGTCCCTGTCCTCCCCAGACTCCACCCCCACATCCCCAGGAGTTTCTCAATCTGGATCTGGCAATCCTACCCCCCCTCCCCTGTTAAGAGCGGTCATGTGCAAGACACCCCTTTTCAAATACATTTGAACGGTCGGTGAGGTTCAAACTTACAGACAGGGA
Organism: Gekko japonicus; assembly: GCF_001447785.1. Lineage (NCBI taxonomy): Eukaryota > Metazoa > Chordata > Lepidosauria > Squamata > Gekkonidae > Gekko > Gekko japonicus. Next base: position 11,284 of record NW_015168216.1, on the reverse strand, counting down.
CGTAACAGCAAAGTAAGGTGTAACATGAGGATGTTTTTCACTCTGCGTACCTTAAACATCATCATGTTACACGTTAACTTGCTGAAGTCCCTGTCTATAAGTTTGAACCCTGTAATGTATCCAGTCCAGACAAGTCCAGACAAGTTCAGAGACAAACGCAGAGCTTCGCTCCAAGAGACAATGGACTATGCGGATCCTAGCCTGCTCCAATCAGGGGGCTAGGTTCCCGGCCGAGAGCCTATGGGACTCTCAGCCACTCTAAATAACCTATAGGGAAGTAGGGGTGTGTTTTGAGTGGCGGTTTCTTGGGGGATATAAGCCGGCCTGCGAGCCGGCCAAAGTCGTCTTGTTCCTGATCGAATAAAGTACGCTTTGCTGAAATCGCTTTCCGTCTGCGTACTTTTCAAACCCCACCAACCATTCCAATGTATCTAAGTGTGCCTTGCCCACAAAAGCTCAGACCTCGAGCATGTTCTTTTGTATTGTGATTATTATGCTGACATTCGTGTTAAGTATTTAGATCGGTTGCTAATGGATTTAATGGGCCAATCTGATCATTATAAGTCCTTTTTTCTTCTTTCCTCAAAAAATGCTGTAACCGTTGAAATAGTGGCAATTTTTTTTTGTATCTGGCTTCTAAAGAGCGAGATATGTGTTAACTGGATTGAGTACTCCTTATGTTTTGGACAGGAGCTGCGGTGGCTCAAGTGGTTAAGACGCTGAACTGCAGGCTGTGGAAGGTCGGTAGTTCAGCAGTTCGAGCCCCGGGTGCCGCATGACGGAGTGAGCTCCCATCTCTAGTTCCAGCTCCTACCAACCTAGCAGTTCGAAAGCAAGAAATTGCAAGTAGATAAATAGGGACCACTTCGGTGGGAAGGGAACAGCGTTCCATGCGCCTTGGTGTTTAGTCATGCCAGCCACATGACCACGGAAACGTCTTCAGACAGCGCTGGCTCATCGGCTTTGAAACGGAGATGAGCACCGCAACCCTAGAGTCGGATTCGACTGGCTTTCGAGCAAGGGAACCTTTACCTATTACCTATGTTTTGTATACTCCTTAGTGCATAATGCCAATCAAGGTTGTTGTATCGTATCGACCTTGAATAACCCCCTGTTGGTCTTTAAAGGTGCCACTGGACTCTAAATTTGTAAATGAATATATTTAACGACATTTGAAGCCAGACCAGGTTAACATAGCCCAGGAGTTAACAGCGCAATAGGGGTTTGTTAAACAGAGGGAGGTGTCTATGCAAACAGGGCTTTGGCCCGCGTTCTGTCCCGAAGAGACCAAAAACGCCTCTAGGCTTTTGGAAACTTCCTTCTGCAAATCAGGTCTCTGGCTCCCCGTTCCCACCCCACCCTGGAGGTGGTTCCAAACAAACCGTTCGCTGTTCCCGATGCCTTTGGGGGGGGGGTTATCCTCCCCCCCTTTGACATGCATCTGACATGGATCCATGGAAACAGCTAAGCTGTTTGCATGGACGGGGTGGTACATGCAGGGTTTGTACCACCAGCAGTCTGGAGAGGAGAAGCGTCCTGTGACCGCAGCCAGCTGTGTGGTGTGCTCGTAGCCGTGGAGGAGGAAGAAGAACCCGGGCCAGGCCGGGCTGGGCTCTGAGACCGGCTCCGACATCTGGGGGCCTCTCGCAGGGCCGGTTCTACTGTAAGCACATCTGCCAGCTGCCTCTCTCTCAGCCAGCCAGCCAGCCAGCCAGAGAGTACATCTTGTTTGTGTTTTTCGGCAAGAACGCTCCCAGTGGGTTATGTCAGAGGTGAGGAATGTGGGCCACCCTCGGTCATGAGATCAGAGGCGTATTTTTAGGCCGGGCGGGCCGGGCTCCTCTCCGAACTACAAAACCACACAGTTTGCGTTCGGGATTTGGGGAGTCCCGGGAGGAAAGCGGGCGGCACGGGCGCCCCTGCAGTGGGACGAGACTTGACGTGGGTAAAAAGGTAAAGGTAAAGGTTCCCTTGCTCGAAAGCCAGTCGAGTCCGACTCTAGGGTTGCAGTGCTCATCTCCGTTTCAAAGCCGAAGAGCCAGCGCTGTCCGAAGACGTTTCCGTGGTCATGTGGCCGGCATAGACTAAACACCAAGGCGCACGGAACGCTGTTCCCTTCCCACCGAAGTGGTACCTATTTATCTACTTGCAGTTTCTTGCTTTCGAACTGCTAGGTTGGCAGGAGCTGGAACTAGAGACGGGAGCTCACTCTGTCATGCGGCACACTCGGGTCTCGAACTGCCGAACTACCGACCTTCCACAGCCTGCAGTTCAGCTTCTTAACCACTTGAGCCACCGTACGTGGGTGCGGCTTTGCAAATTAGGGTTGCCAACTCAGGGGTGAGAAATTCATGGAGATCTGGAGGTGGAGCCTGCAGAGGGAATAAGGTCTCCAGGTCCCCCCCTGGAAACTGGCGGGAGATGGGAGGGAAGGGGGCCTGACCGGGGTGTGATGTACGGTTGCCAACCTCCGGGGGGGGCTGGGGATCTCCTGGGACTGTGACCAATCTCCAGGTGACAGGGATCGCCAGGAGATGGGGTTGCCAACCTACAGGGGGTGGCTAGAGGCCTCCCAGAATTCCAACTGATCTTCAGACTACCGTGATCAGTTCTCCTGAAGAAAATGAAGGCTTTGGAAGGCAGACGGTGGGTAGGGCTATTTTTGGGCAGGAACGCACAGGAACGGAGTTCCGGCTGGCTCCCAAGTTGGCCACGCCCAGCAGGAACTCATTAGCATAATAGGCCACACCCAACAGCAGAAACTCATTAGGATTGGCTACATTAGGGGTGTGTGGCCTAACATGCTAAGGAGTTCCTGCTCCAAAAAAAGGCCCTGGGTTTTGACAACAAACAAGGTAAACAGAATAAGAGGCAAAATGTGGGTGTGGCTGGATGACCACACTTCTGGTAACATGGGGGTGTGGCCTAGTGAGTTGTGCTATTGGGGGTGTGGCCTAATATGCTAATGAGTTCCTGCTGTTGGGTGTGGTCTATTATGCTAATGAGTTCCTGCTGGGCTTTTTCTACAAAAAGAGCCCTGGCGGTGGGTGTTGCCTTCTGACACACATCCGGTGATGTCAGGGTGTGTGGCACATATAAATGAGTTATGCTAATGAGTTGTGCTAATGAGCTCCTTGCACCTCTTTTTCTACAAAATGATCTCTCTCTGGGGTACACTTCCTGGTTGGCCCCACCCACTGATCAGTTGGAAGCTGAGCCTCTTTGCACCTCGCTTCCCATCTGTTCCACTTGATATAGGACCTCTCTTCTTCTTCTCTCTTATCTGGGCTTGGAGCTGTACCAAGTTAACCATTCTGAAGTTCATCTGTTCACAGTACTTTAAACGTACCTACATGAATATGTCATGTAAGATGTGCTTCTGTTTTTCCTACGTAAAATTCCTTTCTCTCGTTCCCATTGGAGTCAGGTCATCGTTGCCATTTGTTCGGACCGTCGAACGGCATTTTCCCCTTAACTGGGAAATGCAGAGGATCGTGGATACTGCGTAAAACTTCTGTGCTTCCAAGAAATATGATTTTTAAAAAACATTTAACCCAATACGAAGTCCTTCCCCTCCCCGGACCCCACCCTCTTCAGGATCTATCCCCCCCACCCCAAATCTCCAGGTATTTCCCAACCTAGAGCTGGTAACTCTGGTATGAGGCCACAGAGTCCACAGTCCAAAGCAGCTGTTTCCACCAGGAGCACTGACCTCTATGGTCTGGAGATACGTTGTGGTGCGGGAGATCTCCAGGCCCCACCTGGAGATTGGCAACCCTGCTTTGCGTCCTTGAAAGCCTTCTGGTAAACTTGGGAAGGGCCAGGCTGTTTACCAGACTGTTGATAACCCCACCCCTGTCAGACCAGCTCCCAAAGTCCAAGAACTGCACTCAAAATATCCATTTGCGAGCAAATGCAAAGCAGAACAATAAAAATCTCCAAAACTGCAGAGCCATCCCCAGCAATCCCCAACTGACAGCCAAGTGCATCCTCATTAAAAATAAAATCGCCATCAGCACAAACATAGAAAATCTAGCGGCCACTCAGGGTTTAAACTGCAGCGGGAAGCAGAGTAAGGACTGGCAAAGCCCCACATCGGCCATCGCTGCAATCGGTTCCAATGGCCCAGTTGACAAAATCCTCTGGTGAACAGAGACCTCTTTGTCTGATGGTACACAGGAGAGGTCTGATTGTTTCTGAAAATCAGGAGACTGTTCCATGCTTCTGTTGGGATGTTTGGTTAATCTAGCAGAGTTTTGCCCAGTCACAGGTAATGTTCCCTCTAAGCAGTGGAGCCTTGTGAGCAAAAATTCTACTTTGTGAGCTACTGGCATTCAAGTTGTGAGACAAAAATGTGTGAGCCAGAAGCTAAAAAAACTGTGAGCTAGCTCACAGTTTTTTTAGCTTCTGGCTCACACATTTTTGTCTCACAACTTGAATGCCAGTAGCTCACAAAGTAGAATTTTTGCTCACAAGGCTCCACTGCTTAGAGGGAACATTGGACTCACAGGAACATGATACTGAGTGCAGTAAATAAATCTCCCAAGCAGTATATTGCAATAATCCAAGTAGATCCAGTTCACATCCAGGTTGCAGTCGAAAGGAGAGATTTTGCGTTTATCTAATTGTTTTTAGACTCATCGGTGCTAGTGGCCCCCACCCCATTGTGTTGTCGCGTATCCTTAATTTTGCATTTTGTGAAAAATCGGCTTTCTGCTGTTTACATTAGATGAACTCCCCCTCCCCCCTAAAGTGAATTATGGAATTCGCAAGATTGCCCTCCACTTCACTTCTGCAGTCCCGACTAGCGATGAATTTCCTGGAAAGCACGAGAAGGCATTCGCTTTGACATAAAGGCTGATGCTTGTTTATTTACTGGCCTGAACATTATTTGCTTTATTTTGTTTGCCTTATTTATAGCTCCCCTCCCTGAAAGCCAGCGTGGTGTAGTGGTTAAGAGCGGCTGACTCTAATCTGGAGAGCTGGGTTTGATTCCCCACTCCTCCTCCGTGTGAAGCCTGCACGGTCCCAGTTCTCTCCGAACTCTCTCAAGCCCCACCTGCCTCACAAGGTGCCTGTTGTGGGGAGAGGAAGGGAAGGCGATTGGATGACTCTTTGAGACACATGAGGCCTGCCGGGTGACCTTGGGCCAGTCCCAGTTTCTCTCTCAGGACTCTCTCAGCCTGCCTCACAAGGTGCCTGTTGTCGGGAGAGGAAGGGAAGGCGGTTGTAACTAGGGTTGCCAAGTGCGTCTTCGCTGTGAGCGGGGGGCTCCTGGCCGGCGTTTGGTGCGCACATGCGCAAAGCGCATGCGCGCCGCACGCACGTCACCTGAAAGTGACGGGAGGACACCAGGCACGCAGGGGGCGGGGCCATGGCCATACAAGGGAAAACCATAGAGTTTTCCCGTGTATGGCCGTGGCCCCGCCCCCAGCGTGCCCGGCGTGCCACGTCACTTTCTGGTGACGCGCACGCAGGCGTGGGGGCCCGATTCCACGGCGTCGGAAATCGGGCCTCCAAAGCGGGGGTTTACCCGCCCCCCGCCCCCACTTGGCAGCCCTAATTGTAAGCCACTTTGAGACACATGAGGCCTGCGGGGTGACCTTGGGCCAGCCAGTCCCAGTTTCTCTCAGAACTCTCTCAGCCCCACCCGCCTCACAAGGTGCCTGTTGTGGGCAGAGGAAGGGAAGGCGATTGTAAGCCAGTCTGAGACACATGAGGACTGCTGGGTGACCTTGGGCCTGTCCCAGTTCTCTCTGGACTCTCTCAGCCCCACCTGCCTCACAAGATGCCCGTTGTGGGGAGAGGAAGGAAAGGCGATTGTCAGCCGCTTTGAGACTCCTTAAGACAGAGAAAAGTGGGATATTAAAAACCCACTCTTCTTCTTCTTTCTCAGTGAACCATATAAAATACCCTGCTTTTGTGACCAAGAATTCCAAAGAAGCTTCTACAATACTGGCTCGCACACTTTTGTCTTAGCTCAGGAAGGAGGGCTCCAGAGCAAACTGATTTATGCAGTAGCCAAGTCGCTCGCTCACAACTTTACTGCCAGTAGCTCACAAAGTAGAATATTTGCTCACAAGACTCCACAGCTTAGAGGGAGCATTGCTGGGCATCTGGCAAACAGCAAAGATGAAGTCCTGTCTTTGAGTGATTCACTTGTGATGGCTCATTAAAGCCATCTGATGCACCATTCAATGGGGTGATGGACATGGGAGTGTGGTCCAGCCCTGCTAAATTCCATGATACACAAACAGCTTCAAGAAATTCTTTGCAGGGGTCGAAATGGACCAAAATTTGCCTTTCTTTAACATCCCCTTGGGGAGGGGAGGCTGCATGGAATGGCCTGATGCCATCATATCTTATAAGCTAAGTAGGGCTGGTACTTAGGAGGGAGACCACCAAGGAAGGCTCTGCAGAGGAAGGCCATGGCCAACCCCCTCTGCTTCTCACTTGCCTTCAAAGTCCCTTGCTGGGGTCGCCATAAGTCTTGGATGGGAGACCACCAAGGAAGACTCTGCAGAGGAAGGCCATGGCCAACCCCCTCTGCTTCTCACTTGCCTTGAAAGCCCCTTGCTGGGGTCGCCATAAGTCTTGGATGGGAGACCACCAAGGAAGGCTCTGCAGAGGAAAGCCATGGCCAGCCACCTCTGCGTCTCCCGTGCCTCGAAAGCCCCTTGCTGGGATCACCATAAGTCTTGGATGAGAGACCACCCAGGAAGACTCTGCAGAGGAAGGCCATGGCCAGCCACCTCTGCTTCTCCCTTGTCTCGAAGGCCCCTTGCTGGGGTCACCGTAAGCCGACCTAATGGCACTTTAAACACACAGCATCCCTTTCTCGGCTTCCGATCTTTTGAATTGCCTCCTGGATTGTTTTCCCTCTGGGTGAACCAGATTGCTGACGAACGCCCCGCGTGACTTTCTTGCACACACATATGCGCATCCCTTATGGGTCTGTGCTTGATCCAGCCCCTCTTCCCTGTTTGAATCTGGCATGCCCTTTGCAGGAAGGTACTACGGGCTCCGAACAGATGGTGATGATCACTGAGAAGTCGCAGGATCGGTGGCATACCTGTGCATCGGAGCGCCAGAGCGTGGCGGGGGGTCTCGGATGACCATCCAAGTATCTCTCACTGGCGCTTTATGTGAAAGGGTTACGTCAGCGCCAGCACAGATGACTGCAAAGCTAAAAATACCTGGATCCCTGTCCACGCCTGGTTCGGAGAGGTCCGGGAGTGTCTGGAACAAGGCCTAGTAATTTGGGTGATGGGGTGAATGGCCTATTGGCTGGTTAAGACTGGAGAGGGGAACGTTAGAGGTCGTGCCTAGTTTGAATTTCACTCGCTCAACGCTCAGGTCCTACTAGTGGGTCTCCGAGGACTCTCGGGGGGAACAGGTGTCACGCGCCAGAAGGATACGAGCCTCACGAGTTGGAGCCAAGTTCATTCAGCGCAAATTATCACTGGCGGGTCATTACAGGTTAGGGAATGTTTCCAGGGAAGAGGGCCAAGGCCGAGAACAGCAAGCCAATGAGGGAGGGAGAGGAGGTGTGAGATAAGGCAGGAGAAGCGCACGGGCTCTGTGTGTGGAAGGTCCCCCACTTGGGTTTTGGCATCTCCAGTTACAAAGGTCTCAGGGAGGAGGTCTGGGAAAGGTGCCAGTCCGAGGGCATTTGAGAAGACACGCTGTATGAGTGGGCTTTAACCTGACTTTTGTTTTAGGAACCAGATAGGAGCTCCCTTACCTGCATGTCCCAGGCTAACCTGATATTGCCTGATCTGGGAAGAGGAGGAGGAGGAGGAAGAAGACGAAGAGATTGGATTTGTACCCCGCCCTTCACTACCCAAAGGAGTCTCAGAGCGGCTTACGATCTCCTTTCCCTTCCCATCCCCACAACAGATGCCCTGTGAGGTAGGCGGGGCTGAGAGAGCTCCTTTGAGAACTGCTCATGAGAGGACAGCGGTGAGAGAACTTGTGACTGGCCCAGGGTCACACCAGCAGCTGCATGTGGAGGAGTGGGGAATCAAACCCGGTTCTCCCAGATTAGAGTCCACACACTTAACCACAACACCAAACCGGCTCATAGGAGATAGGAGTTCCCTTGCCTGCATGTCCCAGGTGAGCCTGATCTTGCCTGATCTGGGAAGCTAAGAGGGTCAGCCCTGGCAAGTCCTTGGAAGGGAGACCCCCAAGGAAGTCCAGGGTGACCCTGTAGGGGTTTCTAGGCAAGAGCCATTCAGAGGCGGTTTGGCATTGTCTACCTCTGCAGAGCAACTCTGGTGGGGTCTAGGGAGGGAAGGGACCTCAGGAGTGGATAATGACCTAACCTCCCAAGCAGCCATTTTCTCCAGGGAAATTGATTGTGATCATCTGGAGATCAATAAAAGGAGATCTCCAGGTGCCGCCTGGAGGTTGGCCACCGTACTCCCTTTCCCAGACTCCATTTTCCCCTGGCTCTGCCCCCAAACCTCCAGGAATTTCCCAACTCAGCGATGACAACCCTGCCTAGGAAGGAAATTTGGAGGCAGAGAAAAGAAAAGTCCCCCCCCCCCCGTTTGCCCTTTCCGCTGGCAAAAGTGGAGGGGGGGTGGGGACGGGACCGGAAACTCCTTCTCCACTTTGCAGCGCTGAGCAAACGAGCGCTATTTAAGGTGAGGTCCCCTGATGTCATCCGACTGCCAGTTCAGTTGCGCTCCTGTCACGGCCCAGGTGGGGTGTCACCTGACGCTGCCACCACTCTGGTTTTGGGATCCCTTGAGAAGGCCCAGAGCACCCTCTAGGGTTGCCAAATGGGGCCGGAGGGCGGGGAATCCCATTTGAGGGGAAAACTCTATGTTTTCCCCTCAAATGGCTGTGGCCCCGCCCCCAGTGTGCGACGTCACATCCGGGTGACGTAGATACGTCGCGCACACGCGCGCACCGGGAGGTTCCCAGGAGTCCCCCGCCGAGGAGGTGAGTACCATTTGGCAACCCTAGCACCCTCCCAAACCTTCAGACCTCCCTTGGTTGGCCAAATAATAGACATGAGGACCAGGCAGAGTAAACAAGAAAGAAAAGGTTTGTTTTTACAGGAGGTCAGCCCAATATGGGAAGCAAACAAGGTGCAAGAACGATATCAGTAAGGGGGTGAAAAGAAAAGAAACCACATGCCCTAACGCGTCTAAACGTACTGTCCCTAGCTCACTGTCTCAAGTGGGGCGCAGTCTGCTCACCCTTCCTCTCGGGATGAGGGTCTCTTCCCTGCAGCAGCTTTCCTTCTGACTCTGCCCTCTGGGAAGAAAGAACAGCTCTTCTTCTGTAAAGGTAAAGGTTCCCTTGCTCGAAAGCCAGTCAAGTCCGACTCTAGGGTTGCGGTGCTCATCTCCGTTTCCAAGCCGAAGAGCCAGCGCTGTCCGAAGACGTTTCCGTGGTCATGTGGCCGGCATGACTAAACACCAAGGCACACGGAACTCTGTTCCCTTCCCACCGAAGTGGTCCCTATTTATCTACTTGCAATTTCTTGCTTTCGAACTGCTAGGTTGGCAGGAGCTGGAACGAGAGACGGGAGCTCACTCCGTCATGCGGCACACTCGGGTCTCGAACTGCTGAACTACCGACCTTCCACAGCCTGCAGTTCAACGTCTTAACCACTTGAGCCACCGCAGCTCCTTCTGTACCAGCTCTTCTATTATAAGTCCCCTTTCTCTGTGATTGGCTAAAACTGGCGCCAAAATAGGGCTGCCAAGTCCTTACCTTATGAAGAGCGGGGGAGTCCAGCACTGGTCCGGGAGTCCATAGAGTTTTCCCTTGGATTATTGTAGCCCCGCCCCCAACGTGCCCAACGTGATTGCGTCACTTCCGGGTGATGTGCTGACGCCGGGCATGTTGCTTGCTTTGGGGGTGGGGTTCCCCCCAGGGCCCGAACCGCCCCCTGCGGGGACTTGGCAAGCCTATGCCAAAACCTCTCAGGGATTTCTGGGAGTTCTAGGCTAGGCCTCCTCCCACTGCTACTCAGGCTCCCTGGGCCAACTAGGCCTCTAGTTGCACAGCCCAGATCATGTCCGCTCCCGTGACCCAGGACTTCTCAGGGGTACCATGTCGCTTGGCCCTGAGGGATGGATTCAAGAATGCAAAATGCTCCCTCTAAGCTGTGGAGTCTTGTGAGCAAGAATTCTACTTTGTGAGCTACTGGCATTCAAGTTGTGAGTGAGCCATTTGGCTGCTGCGTAGCTTAGTTTTCTCTGGAGCTCTCCTTCCTGGGCTGAGACAAAAATGTGTGAGCCGGAGGCTAAAACCCTGTGAGCTAGCTCACACTAACTCAGCTTAGAGGGAACACTGTACGGCCTGGCCGTTCTGTCCAATGTTCCCTCTAAGCTGTGAAGTCTTGTGAGCAAAAATTCTACTTTGTGAGCCACTGGCATTAAAGTTGTGAGCGGGCGATTTGGCTTCTGCATAAATTAGTTTGCTCTGGAGCCATCCTTCCTGAGCTAAGACAAAAATGTGTGAGCTGGAGGCTAAAAAACTGTGAGCTAGCTCACACTAACTCAGCTTAGAGGGAACACTGGTTCTGTCCCCGACCCAACTGCAGCAATGAGCTTTCCATCAAGACTTTCAGACCGGTTTCTGATCACTATAAGCTCGGTGAATTTCTCCCTGGGTTGAAGTCCGTGCATCTGCAAGCAGCTTATGAAATCTACGGCGATACGGTTGGTTGGCTGCAAAGTTATGCCATCGCTGGGAGGAAAAACATAAATCCAGTTCTCCCCAAAATGAATAATAGAGAAAAAAAGCCATAAAGAAGATGGCAGAGAGAAAGGGAGAGGGGGAAAAAATTAACCTTACTAACTCCGGAGACGGCAGCTAGCAGTTCCTGCAGAGTTAACCGTGTTATGAGAACGAATGGGACGCCACGGACATAAAGGGGTAATGAAGCGGAGGGCCATACCTTCTGATTGAGCACTGGGGAGCAATATCCGTGCCGGACATAAATCTCGCGCAAGGTGAGAAGCAGTGATGACATTAAGGTGAAGGTGGAAATGATTCTCTTTAATATGCCGCTCGAAGGATGCTGCAGCGGTGTGATGGATTGGGAAGGTAATCGCTCCGAGAAAGGGAAGTGACTGGCAGAGCAGGAAACACCCCCCCCCCCCCCCCAAGCTTCCTTTGCAAGAACATATTGAAATTTTTAAAAAATCGATAAACTCGACCCGGTTCCCAGGACAAAAGAACGGAGAATTTTTCTCTTTTTTTTGCACTCTCCTATAATGTCAGAGCTTGGGGGGGGGACATAAGAACATAAGAGAAG
>NW_015168215.1:41898-45990 GCF_001447785.1 Gekko japonicus | reverse complement strand
ATTGGCCTTCTGTATTGCAGTCACACACTTTATCCAGGCATACTCTCAATAAGTTAGGAGTACAGTCCCATCGAATAGTGTGTGTGGGGGTCTTACTCCCGAGTAAACACGCCGTAGTTTCGGACTGCCATTTGTGTTCTGCACCGGAGCCGATTGTTGTTGTTGTTTTTTTTTGGGGGGGGGTGTCTGAACGCACACGCGTGTCCTCCCACTGCGCGGAACCGGCAATGCAAAGGTTTCTCTTTGGGCAGGTTGGCAAGAACGTCTGGGACTGGGGGGGGGGAGGGAAGAGGCGCCCCCCCACCGTCGTCCCTGTGCATTTTCATAGGGACCACACCGCAAAGGACGCCCAGCGAGCCGATCTGAGCGAGGAGGGGCGCTTCGTTCGCGGCCTCACCTCTGCCCCGGCCCTGCTGAGATGGACCAGAACCGCCGAGGCCTCGTGCACTTCGCTGCCATCGAAGACGCCGCAGCCGGCCAGGATCAGGGCCACTCGCTTCCCCATGGCCGCCTCCTCTTCCACCGCCGCCGCCTCCCCCTGCGCCCCTTCTTCTGGCCACTGCGCAGCCGCCGTGCTTAAAAAAAATAGTACCGTGACACGCCCACCCCCGGTTCGGGTGGGGGGTTATGGGGGGGGGGGTCTCCCTGGCATCCGTCACCTGAGCCGCATGATCCCGGTGCAGTGTCGTGGTTAGAGTGCTGAACTAGTATCCGGAAGAGCTGCGTTCGAATCCAATGCAATGAAAGCCCGCTGGGTGACCTTGAACGAGTCACATTCTCTCAGCCTGACCTAACTCACGGAACAAAGTTTGCGTCCAGTGATACCGAAGACCAGCAAAGTTTAACTTAAGGCATAAGCTTTTGTGTGAATGCACACTGCACACGAAAGCTTATACCTCGAACAAAACTTTGCTGGCCTTAAAGGTGCCGCTGGACTCCTTCTGTTGCTTCAGACCAACACGACGACCCCCCCCCACCCCACCCCCAATCTACCTAATGGGGTTGTTGTGAGGATAAAATGCAGGCGAGGAGAAGGACGTAAGCCCTTTTGGGTCCCCATTGGAGGAGAAAGACAGCCAGTTTGGTGTAGTGGTTAAGTGCGCGGACTCTAATCTGGGAGAACCGGGTTTGATTCCCCACTCCTCCACTTGCACCTGCTGGTGTGACCTTGGGTCAGTCACAAGCTCTGTCAGAGCTGTCCTTGAAAAAGGGCAGTTTCTGTCAGAGCTCTCTCGGCCCCACCCACCTCCCAGGGTGTCTGTTGTGGGGAGGGGAAGGAGTTTGTAAGCCGCTCTGAGACACCTTTGGGTAGTGAAGGGCAGGGTATAAATCCAATCTCTTAATATTATTTTACCCCACAGGGTGTCTTATTGTGGGGAGGGGAAGGGAAAGGAGTTTGTAAGCCGCTCTGAGACACCTTTGGGTAGTGAAGGGCGGGGTATAAATCCAATCTCCTCTCTCCCATTGCCTCGAACGGGGCCCACTCCCCAAGATACGAACGCACAGGGCTGCAAGCGACGTCGGCGCATTGCCCGCCGCAAGAAGAACCCCTTCTCCCCTTCCCTGCTTCAACGTCCGCAAAGAGCCTGTGCTCGCGGAAAGGCCCCTTGTCATGTGACTGGCTGGATGTCAGCTGATGGCAGGGCGTGCCCTCGAAATAAACCAGCCTCCGCGAGCGGTGCTGGAGGAGTCGGAGTGCTGCCTTCTTCGGGAGGATGGTGGTGGTGGGTGCAAGCGGGGGAGGGCCGCGGCCGTGGCTGGTCTTCTGCCTGAGTCCGCTGCTCCTGGGCTTGGCGACGGGGTGCTCGCGGCCGCCGCAGTGGCCCGTGCCTTACCGGTGAGTCTCACACCTGCGGGTGAGTCTGCTGCGCCCGGAAGGGGGTGTGTGTGTGGGGGGGGAGGCATATCCGCAGACCCAGCAAAGGGGCTTCTTTGGCCGGCTGGCGGGTCAGGAAGGATCAATGTTCCCTCTAAGCTGTGGAGTCTTGTGAGCAAAAATTCTGCTTTGTGAGCTACAGGCGTTAAAGTTGTGAGCGAGCGATTTGGCTGCTGCATCAATCAGTTTGCTCTGGAGCCCTCCTTCCTGAGCGGAGACAAAAATGTGTGAGCCGGAGGCTAAAAAACTATGAGCTAGCTCACACGAACTCAGCTTAGAGGGAACACTGGTCAGGATGCGGCTCTGGACCTCGGATCGGCTGGTTGGTGCAAGAGCAGAGACGCCGGCCAGCAGCGGGTACTCGATCACTGGGCCCCTCTGCCCGCAGCAGCCATCGGGCAGGGAGAGGGTTGCCAGGGTCCCCCTGGCCACCAGCGGGGGATGGGGGTTAAAGCTGTCAGAGCCAGGTTGGGGAACTCCTGGAGATTTGGAGGTGGAGCCTGGGGAGGGCGGGCACCTCAGCCGGGTACAGTGCCATACAGCCCACCCTCCAGAGCATCCGTTTTCTCCAGGGGAACTGATCCCTGTAGTCTGGTCTGGAGACGAGCTGTAATTCCCCAGGTCCCACCTGGAGGCTGGCACCCCTAGCAGGGACCAAGAATCAGCAGGGACTGAGGGAGGCCTAAGGTTGGGGTGGAACAGCCAGACCCTCAGTCTAGGCCAGTTTGGTGTAGTGGTTAAGTGTGCGGACTCTAATCTGGGAGAACCGGGTTTGATTCCCCACTCCTCCGCTTGCAGCTGCTGGATGACCTTGGGCAAGCCGTAGTTCTGTCAGAGCTGTTGGATCAAGGCAGTTCACAATCATATTCATAGAATTGACTTCTCACCTCAGCTACTCTTATCCTGTGGATCTGAACAAGCCAAAGGGCTAATTAAACAAAGAGTTGAGGATATTGAGCGACAATCTGACATCTCGAAGGCTTCCAAACTCGGGGTGTTGTTAAATATCAAAAGCACCATTGAGCCGGCAATATATTCAACTTCAGTGGAGGGAAAGAATTCTAGAAGGGCATTTGCCCTAGCTAGATGTTCTGCCCTTCCATCTGCGGTTATTCAAGGCAGGTACAATAAAAAAACCCTACTCTGAAAGGCTATGCCCATGCCTTTTAAGCGAGGTTGAATCGGTAGAGCATATGTTCTTCAGCTGTCCATTTTACAGGGAGGCTCGTCTTAAAATTATTACCCCAGTAGTCGATAGGACACCTGGGCACATTAACACAAACAAAGCAAGGCTTCACTGGCTCCTATCAAATAAGAATGCAGAGATTACACATTCAGCCGCTGAGTTTTGTGCATTAATTCTTAGATTGCGGGAATTGCATTTTAAAAGTTCTTAAATTCAGACTTCTATTTTTGTATATTATGACTGGGTTTTTTTCCTCTCCCTTACATATTATGCTTACTCTGTATGTTGGTCTTAAGACCGTAATAATACAACTAAAACTAAAACTCAAGGACAGTTCTCTCAGAGCTCTCTCAGCCCCACCTAGCTCACAGGGTGTTTGTTGTGGGGAGGGGAAGGGAAAGGAGATGGTAAGCCCCTCTGAGACTCCTTTGGGTAGTGAAGGGCTGGGGTATAAATCCAATCTCTTCTTCTTGGTAACTGGCATTTGTTACTCATGTAAAGCATTTGTTACTCATGTAAAGCAGACAGACTGACTTTGAACGGGTGAAGGGGGCCCGTACTGACTCAGACCACTGGTCCATCAAGATCAGACTGACAGCAGAGCTCCCGGGTCTGCCTGGTCCATGAACTGAAGATGTCAGAGGTTGAAACTTGGGATGCTAAGGAGACGCTCTACCGCTGAGCCGTAGCCCACCCCTCCTAGCTTAGAGTGCTGCTGCCCTCCTTTGCCTTGCACGTGCAGAAGGGGGGGGAAGGGTTTTTTTATTGACTTTAGTGCGTTTTTTAAAAAACGTTCTTCCAGAAAATTCCAGGTAGGTTTACCTTCTGCTTTGCATAATCACCACAACCCTGTGAGGAGGTATGTTAGGTTGAGTGTGCGCGAGAGACCCTGCCAGGGTCACCTGGAACGCTTTGTAGCAGAGGCTGGATTTGAGTCCAGCTCTCTCGGGTCCTAGTTGTGGAGTTGGGTCCCTCTACGCTGTGGAGTCCTGTGAGCAAAAATTCTCCTTTGTGAGCTACTGGCATTAAA
>NW_015168215.1:5837-41694 GCF_001447785.1 Gekko japonicus | reverse complement strand
CTGGAGGGAAAACTGCCTATTTAGTTTGAATAGCCTGCCATGAACCCTGGGCATCCTGAAATGGCACATGAATATTTAGCACGGGATGTGTGGAGGAGCCCCGGCGTGGCTTGCTCTCCTCAGCGTTTCCCAGGAGGAGTGGTTCATGCTGCGTGTTCAAGTTACCGTACGGGCATGTGTGAGGTGGCCAGACGGGAACTCGTCGCCGGTGCAGGGAGGTTCCCGCTGCGAGCTTATTGTGTCCTAATAAAAGTGCCTTTTTAAACATCGCTATCTCAATTTAATGCAGGCGCTTTGATCACCGGCCTCCGGCAGATCCTTACTGCCAGGCTCGTTACACCTTCTGTCCAACTGGCTCTTCCATTCCGGTAATGAACGACAAAGACGTCTTCGAGGTGTATCGGATGCAAGCGCCCGTCTGGGAGTTCAAATACGGAGATCTCCTGGGCCGCCTGGTAAGCGGCTGTCTCTTCCCCCTCCCCATCCTTAGACTTTTACCACCGCCCACGTGAAGACACGTGGAGCTGCCTTACACTCGGGGGTCATTTCGTAGAAAAAAAGGTGCAGGAGCTCATTAGCATAACTTATTTGCATATGCCTCACCATCTGACATCACCGGAAGTGTGTCAGAAGGCAACACCCACCGCTCAGGCTCCAATGGACTGTTTTGGATTCCTAGCTATCGGGGGGGGGGGACATGCAGATCTGTCCTCACCAGAGGAGGGAGAGCTTGTACCTGAATAAAACTTGGTCTTAAAGGTGCCACTGGACTGTTTTGGACCGAGGGGCCGGGGGGGGGGCTCTGCAAATTACCTGGCTGCTTCCTGCTCTGACTGAGGGCTACTGGGAGCAGGGGGTGGGGCTTGTTGCATGTGCCCGCCCCCTGGGCTCTTTACTGCCAGAGTCATTAAGATGAGGAGAAGAAACATGAACGCACGAAGATGCCTTAGAGCGAAACAGATCCATCAAGAACAGTCTGGTCTACCCTGCCCAGCAGTGGCTTTCCAGGGTCTCAGGTTGAGGCCTTTCACTTCACCTGCTGCCAGATCTTTTAACTGGAGAGGCCGGGGGCTGAACCTGGGACCTTCTGCATGCCAATCAGAGCCATGGCCCGTTGTGACTGCCTTCCCCTTGGTCAGTATTGTCTACTCAGACGGACAGCAGCTCTCCAGGGTCTCAGGACGGAGGTATTTCTCGTCACCCACTGCCAGATCTTTTAACTGGAGAGGCCGGGAGTTGAACCTGGGACCTTCTGCGTACCAAGCAGGTGCCCTACCACTGAGCCATTAACCCATTGTGACTGCCTTCTCCTGGGTTAGCCAACTGCTCCAATCAAGGTCAGGATTGACCACTCAGACTGACAGCGGTTCTCCCGGGTCTCAGCCTGAGGCCCCTCCCCTGAAAAAGTACACCACATCAGCCTACTGGTATATGCACTCCCATGCACCTGATAAAGTGAGGCCTGATTCTCAAAATGCTTGTGCGGGGGGAAATTGTTAAGTCTCTAAAATGCCAGGGGACTCCTGGTTCTATTCCTGCCTTTCTCCTGGCCTCTTTGGGAATCTTCCTCACACTTTGGGATTATAAAAACCCAAAGCAATTCTTCACGCTTTATAACACTGAACGTTCAAGACAAATCAAAGCTGTTCTCCTGGGCCATGGTAACTACTGGCAAGGTACGATAACAGCATTAGTTTGTTTCTCTGGTTCTTAAGGTATCAAATCTATACAGTTTGTTTTTGCTTAGGGCTTGTCTACACATTAACAGCATGGTACAGCCTTCCAAGGAGCTGCGGTGGCTCAAGTGGTTAAGATGCTGAACTGCAGGCTGTGGAAGGTCAGTAGTTCAGCAGTTCGAGACCCGGGTGCCGCATGATGGAGTGAGCTCCCATCTCTAGTTCCAGCTCCTGCCAACCTAGCAGTTCGAAAGCAAGAAATTGCAAGTAGATAAATAGGGACCACTTCGGTGGGAAGGTAACAGCGTTCCATGCACCTTGGTGTTTAGTCATGCCGGCCACATGACGACGGAAACATCTTCGGACAGCGCTGGCTCTTCGGCTTTGAAACAGAGATGAGCACCGCAACCCCAGAGTCGGATTCGACTGGCTTTCGAGCAAGGGAACCTTTACCTTTACTTTACAGCCTTCCAAGAACCCTGCCGCTTTAGATGAAAGTAGCAGGAGGGAAATGCTATGTTATCGTACCTTTCCCATCATCCTTGACATCCTGCAATAAAACACCGTATTTATCCCAGTACAACACAATTAGTGCTCTGGCATTGCCAGTCCGGAGACTGTTTTTCAGCTGAAGTCCTGTGTGCGCGTCTCCGGTAGCGGAGTCCTTTGACTTCACTGAGAGGGTAGCTTAGAACAAACTTACGCAGTATCAGAAAATGGAGGTGCAGACAACTGGCATTCCGGCAATTCCAGTTAAAAAGATGACCTTGGAAAGGCCCTGCCGGAGATGGTCTCGGACAGATGCTGCCAGTTGCCGGGGGAGGCCGTCCTGGGCTCGATGGCCGGACACTGTGTAAGATTGCTTTGTACGGAAGTGGTTGCGTATTGTGAATCCTGATTATAAACTGGCTCACTCTTTCATCAGGCGTGCATTTAAATTCTGCATTTTAGAAGAAGAGGAGGAGATTGGATTTATACCCCGCCCTTCACTACCCAAAGGTGTCTCAGAGCGGCTTACAAACGCCTTTCCCTTCCCTTCCCTGCAACAGACACCCTGTGAGATAGGTGGGGCTGAGAGAGCTCTTGACAGAAACTGCTCTTTTTCAAGGACAGCTCTTGTCAGAACTATGGCTTGCCCAAGGTCATCCAGCAGGCACAAGTGGAGGAGAGGGGAATCAAACCCGGTTCTCCCAGATTAGAGTCCGTGCACTTAACCACCACACCAGACTGGTTTTAATTCCTTAATGAGCCCCTGTTTTGCAGCGCTGGCGTGTCTAAACCGGTTCTAATTTTAATGTATTTAGGCATGCTTAATTTGGCATCAGAATGGGCTGTCGCTTGCTGTTGCTTTGATCAATAGCTTTCTTTGGGCCGAGCATTTAAGCATACAAATATAAACAGCAATGGAGTCCGAGAAACGAGAAACTTGCAAATCTATCTGGTCTGTCCACTGAGAAAATGCAAGGGAAAGTTTTGGTCCACATTTCTGCTGAGAGCCAGTATGGTGTAGTGGTTAAGTGCACGGAATCTAATCTGGGAGGACCGGGTCTGTTTCCCCACTCCTCCTCTTGCAGCTGCTGGATGACCTTGGACAAGCCGTAGTTCTGGCAGAGCTGTTCTTGAAAAAGAGCCGTTTCTGTCAGAGCTCTCTCAGCCCCACCCACCTCACAGGGTGTCTGTTGTGGGGAGAGGAAGGGAAAGGCTCAAAAGAGCTCTCTTAGCCCCACCTACCTCACAGGGTGTCTGTTGGGGGGAGGGGAAGGAGTTTGTAAGCCTCTCTGAGACTCCAGAGTGAAGGGCGGGGTATAAATCCAGTCTCCTCCTCTTCTCCTCCCTGTCATGGGTGAGCCATAATGGGGGCAAACACACTGGCCTGGGGGCTGAAACCAAGCTGTGGGAGGAGGGAGGGCAAATGCCTCTGCCAGGGTCCCGGGGCGCCCATCCCAGGCTGAAGCTTCATTAGTATGATTTAAGACTTCAGAAACGATAGCGCCCAATCAGCCGTGCATGGTGAGTGTTTATGAGAAACACAGAAGAGTCCAGTAGGAGCTTAGAGAACCAACAAGATTTTGGGCTGTAAGCTGTCCAGAGTCAAGACTTTCACATACCTTCGGGACCGTCTCCTCCCACATGCCCCCAGAAGAATGCTGAGATCAGCTGATAACAATCTGCTGGTGATCCCCGGCCCTCGGGAGGTCCGGCTGTCCTCGACCAGGGCCATGGCCTTCTCGGTCCTGGCTCCGACCTGGTGGAACTCTCTGCCAAATGACATCAGAGCCCTGCGGGATCTTACACAATTCCGCAGGGCCTGTAAGGCAGAGATGTTCCGCCAGGCTTTTGGTCGAGGGCAGCAACGGGAGATTAAGACTGGCACCCTCTCCTTTTCCTTCTGTGGCCCCCCACATTCCCTACCCTGCCCTGCGAGAACAGCGGCGTGACCAGCGATGGGACGTTTATATTGCCATCTTGATGGGTTTTAATTTCTTGTTCCGATCAGTCATTTTAATTACAGATTAATGTATTTTTAAACGTCTAAAAGGTGGTTAGTCGCCCAGAGCCTGCTCTGCAGGGGTGGTTCATAAGTTTAATTAATTAAATAAATTAATTAATAAAAGCTCCCTTCATCAGATGCAAGTGGGAATGGAGATCCCGGAGTCCTTATCTTCTAGTCAGAAGGTGGGAGGGTTGCTGCCCCAGGAGGAAAACAGGATGCAGAGCTACAGTGCACGTTGTAATCCGCTTGACTAAAGCAGAGAAGAAATGCTTGGGGGCAGAAAATTAGCATCTGCAGTGAGACAAGAATCCGATGTCCCTGTTCTGCCCTGGGGGAGGTCCATTGTTTTAAATCCGTGAATGAACTCAAGCTCAGCGAACTGCGTGAATGAACTCGGGCTCGGCAGTCTATGAGAAACAAGTTCCTGGTCAAGGCTTACCAGGGCACAGTGGGTGAAGGACCACCAAATAGGAAGGCGCAACTGCTCCCCTTTGGGTGTGCACAGCGGCGTCTCTGAGCAGGAGTTCCCAGTTCAGCATGATGCACAGAAACCACTGCGTCCTCTTCTGAGAATCTTTCTCTGGGAATCATTTTTGGTCCATGGCTACAGAGGACCGGCTGTTCTCTTTCTTTTCAGAGAGTCATGCACGATGCGGTTGGTTTCAAGAGTTCGCTAACGGGGAAGAACTATACGATGGAATGGTACGAGATGTTCCAGCTGGGGAACTGCACGTTTCCGCACCTCCGCCCTGACGTGCCGGCCCCCTTTTGGTGCAATCAAGGGGCTGCCTGCTTTTACGAAGGGATCGACGACGCCCACTGGAAAGAGAATGGGAGTTTGGTTCTGGTTGCCACCGTTTCAGGTAAAAAACCCCAAACTTGCGCATTTAGGAGATATTTTTCTGGGGTTATTATTCTGGGGTTAACACACACAAAACACAGGCATTGTATCCACGTGTCTAGATCAGTGATGCTCATTCGGTGGCTCAGGATCCACCTGTGGCTCTTCTGAGCATTGTTCCCCAACATGGCACTTGCCCCATGGCTGTTTGAATTGATGGCAATTGCCAGTGTAGGTCTCTGTGAGCTGTGGAGTCAGTCCCACGGGTACAGATGATCTTAGGGCCCTTTTGTGTTCTGTGGAACTGTCAAGTTTGTATATTTTTAATATGCTAGTTGTGATAATTTCATGCCAAGTAAAAATGTCCATAGTCATATTTTATGTTCCTAAAGCAACAGAATGACTTTCAATCTAGAAAAAACAAAAGAAATGCTAATGTAGCATTTTTTCAATTTTTCCGAAACTTTCCGTTTTTTTTCTGAGCTTCAAAATTTCCGAAAATGTTACATCTCTAGTTTGGATTGATGGCAATTGCCAGTGTAGGCCTCTGTGAGCTGTGGAGTGAGTCCCACAGGTAAAGATGATCTTAGGGCCCTTTTGTGTTCTGTGGAACTGTCAAGTTTGCCTCCAGAAGTGTGTTTAGTGCACACGGACCCCTTCTCAACAGGAGCAATTTTCCTCTAGGAGTAAGGCTTTTTACTTTTGTGTTCTTCTTGACTGCTGTGCAAACCATGTAACAGCAGACACAGCCCGGACAGATGTGAGCTCATCCAAGTCTGGAAGCTGAGCAGGATTGGCCATAGGCAGGCCTTAGATGGGAGACCACGGATGAAGGCCAGGGTTGTTACACAGAGGAAGGCAGTGGCAATCCACCTCTGCTCGTCTCCTGCCTTGAAACGTCCAGCTTGATAAGAACATAAGAACATAAGAGACGCCAATGTTGGATCAGGCCAAAGGCCCATCCAGTCCAACACTCTGTGTCACACAGTGGCCAGAAATACCAGTGCCATCAGGAGGTCCAGCAGTGGGGCCAGGACATTAGAAGCCCCCTCCCACTGTTGACCCCCCCCAAGCACCAAGAAGACAGAGCATCACTTGCCCCAGAGCCCCTAGCTATACCTTGTGGCTAATAGCCACTGATGGACCTCTGCTCCATATGCTTATCTAATTCCCTTTTGAAGCCATCCATGCTTGTAGCACCCACCACTTCCTGTGGCAGTGAATTCCATGTGTTAATCACTCTTTGGGTGAAGAAGTACTTCCTTTTATCCGTTCTAACCCGACCGCTCTGCAGTTTCATGGAGTGCCCACGAGTTCTTGATAGTACTCAGTTATTGCCTGGAGCGGGGTAGCCTAGCCTAGCCCAATCTTGTTAGATCTCAAAAGCTAAGTAGGGTCGGCCCTGGTTGGTATTTGGATGGGAGACCACCAAGGAAGTCCAGGGTTGCTACGCAGAGGCAGGCCACAGCAAGCCACTTCTCTTGTCCGGAAAACCCTGCGGGGCTGCCATAAATCGGCTGCAAGTCACTGGCCAAAAAAAAAAAGAAGAAAGAAAAGCAAACCATTCCTGTTTCTTGCTGATTTTGGCCCAGAAGAAGGGTTGGCTGTCTCGCGATCCTAGTAGATACGGCAACCTAAAAAAAAATTCTGCATTTCAAAGCAGCGTTTTATGCAGTGGATCTAGCTCAACTCCTAAACTGTCTGCACAGTCTTTCAAGCGCCCTAGAGGTAACATAACGAAATGACTTCTGGAGTAGAGTTAATCAGTGGCAGCAGACACTCCGGGTCCCTTTAAACCCCTGCTTTCTGTTCTTCATGAAAGCTGCAAAAACAGCTGAGCGGCAGGGAGATGCTCCCCACCTTTCACCTGTTTAAGGGGCTTGCAGGGCCACAAACCAAATTCGCAACCAACCAAACCACATTTCCCTAGTTCGTGCCCATCCCTAGTTGGGACACAATCTCGTGTTTGCCTGTGTTAGGAGGGAATAAGAGGAAGAACCCTGTGCTTCCCAGAGAGGCAGAGGTGGCATCAAGGGATTGTGGAGGGGAGGGTACATGAAAAACAGGGCCAATCCACACACTTACGACGGCCTCAAATCCACAAAGTGCAACTTTTCCTACCGTCACTTAAGTCTTTCTGTCTTGGTCACCTGTAACTTCTCTGTTGTGTGGCGCAGCTCGAACAGGAGGTCGGGCAAGCTGCTCGTGCGCAAGGCATGGTTACTCAGTGGCAAAGTGCCAGGCTTGTCCTCAGACTGCTATTTGGCCTTTGGCTCATGCTAGATTACCTGTCAGCCACACTCCAATCAGAATTATGCATCCAGTTCTTTGGAGATGCAGAATAAAAGTATTTCGTTCAGCTGGTTGAGAATTTCAGCTTTTATTTATTTTTATTTTTTAAAGCAAGCTTCTAGTCTTTATGGTTACAAAGACTAATTTGCTGATGCACCGCCAGTCACATTTTCCACTTAAAAGACACAGGCGAGAGAAACAAAGCCAACAGCCGGCCATTTGCTGTTAAACCTCATGCATGCAAAAGGGTGGCTGAATAAGATAATAGGCAGGGTTTTAATGCCTGGCATAGCTCCTGCCACCTCCCTGTGACTGGAAAAAGCAGGCCTCATGCAGATAAAGAAAAATTGCAAACTAGCACACTGCTAGACATCCGCTACTATTAGGGAATGGATGCTGCCTCTTCTCCCTCTCAGGTGACACTACTGAACTGTTTTTTTTGTTTCTCTCTGCCCAACCCCACCCCCCTCTCTAGGTGCTATGTTTAACCAGATGGCAAAATGGGTGGATTACGACAACAGAACTGGAATTTACTATGAGACCTGGGTGGTCAAAGAGAGTCCAGAGGAACAGGCCAGGGTATGGTTTGAGGCCTACGAGTGCTCCAAATTTGTCCTAAGGCTGTATCAACAACTGGCGGACATGGGAGCAGTTTTCAAAAAGATACAAACCAATTACACCACCCTTACGGTCTTCAGCGGAGAGCCCACTTGTCTCGGGAACGAAACCTCCATCTTTGGACCCCGAGGCGACAAGACGCTCGCCCTGGCGATCAGAGACTTCTATTCTCTCTTCACACCCCATCATTCAGTCAAAGAATTCTTGAGAAACTTCTGGAGAATAGTCAACGAAGTGATTCTGAAGCGTCACTTCTACCTGTTCTACAACATGGAATACTGGTTCTTACCCGTGAAATTTCCTTTTGTCAAAATAGCCTATGAGGAAATCCCCTTGCCTAGTTCAAAAGCCAGGAGACTGAATCCCCCATCACAAAGGACATCGGCAGATACAACCCGGTTGTGAAAACAGTCAACGCTCTCGTGAATGTCTTTTATTTCTATCAGGAGAGCGCCCCCAGGAAGATTTAATTTACAATCCATCCTGTCTTGTCTTGCACTGAGTAAGAGCAGGAGAGTCTTTTATATACTGAGTTGATTCACGTCTACAGCAATGTTCCCTCTAAGCTGTGAAGTCCTGTGAGCAAAAATTCTACTTTGTGAGCTACTGGCAGTACAGTTGTCAGCAAGTAATTTGGCTGCTGCATCAATTAGTTTGCTCTGGAGCCCTCCCTCCTGAGCTAAGATAAAAATGTGTGAGCTGGAGGCTAAGAAACAGTGAGCTAGCTCACACTAACTCAGCTTAGAGGGAACAGTGGTCTACAGTACTGTAAGACAGTAAGCAGCTGGGCGTGCTCCTTGGGCGTACTCTTCCAAAGTGGTGCCTTATGCCTGGTGGAGACCAATTGTTTAATTAAGCATTCAAACCAGAAGTGGCCGGTGTAAATACCGTGTGACAGCACTTCCTAAGCAACGAAGTCATCAGAACTGTTCACAGTGGACAACTTGGCACAGAAGGAGCTATGCGAGTTTTGCTTCTGCACCAGGAGTATATGGATTTGGACATTTCTGTGTGTGCAAGGATACCCCTGTGGAGCACAATTTTCTTGCCTCCTGTTCCTGTGGCAGCCACAGATCCCCCCCTGAAGTCTTGTTCTCGGGGGTCCTCTCTGTGGGAGGTGGGATAATGAGGCTCTCCTTCGTGTAGAGGTGAAAGAACAATCTGGGTCTAGACAAGAAGGCCGACAGAAATAAGTTCCCTTAATTGTTTTAGATCCAGAGGGGTTTGCCGTGTGAGTCTGCTGCTGCAAAATAGTAAAAAAAAGCCCAGTAGCACCTTTAAAATTAACAAACTTTATTGTAGCACAAGCTTTCGAGAAACACAGCTCTCTTCACTGGCCAAGAGAGCTGTGTTTCTCGAAGGCTGATGCTACAATAAAGTTTGTTCATCTCAAAGGTGCTACTGGCTTTTTACTTAATTATTTTGTAATTTATGGCCAGGTTTGCCTGTTCGTGTCACATCTCGGAGGCTAAGCAGGGTCAGCCCTTCTTAGTTCTCGGATGGGAGACCACCAAGGCAGGCCAGGGTTGCTTAGCAGAGGCAGGCCGTGGCAAACCACCTCTGAACGTCTCTCGCCTTCAAAACCCTACAGAGCTACTCCAAGTCAGCTGCAGCTTATCTTCCACCATCCATTTAGAGCCACTCTGTTGACTGAAAGTGGTGGTTTGGATCTTACAGAGTGCGCTCGTTTAGAAAAAGCTTCTCTATGAACACGCCCGTAGGTTGATTAATAGGTAAAGCCGACTCCCCAGTTGCTCTTCACGGCAAAGAGGGCCTTGCTTATAAAATGCAACTTCCCGCTCAGCCATGCTCACACAAGTTGATTTCTGCATAACTCTGTTGAACAGATTCTCGGAAGTTTATGCCTTGAAACTCTTGTTGGTCTTCAAGGTGTTACTGTCAAACCTAATTGTCCTATGCAGACCCACATGGCTGACCTCTGGAACAATCTGCCACATGGGCATCAGGAGAGAAAACTATGAATAAGGAATTTAGAAATTTAATGGGGGTTTGAGTGTTTTTTAAAATTAGAAGCAATCATTCTTCAGGTTTTGATTCCATTGTGTGGAAGAAAAATGGATGCCTTAAAACCTCTTCGGTGCCTCTCCTCCCTTCCCCCAAAATCTGGGATTAGGATATTAAAGGACAGAACAGGTGTAATAATCCAGCAGGTTTAAACTCCAGAAACTTTCACTACGGCAGAAGTAGGAGACCAAAGGGAGGGGGCAGAATATCCAGGTAGTGGTAAACCTAATCCCCTCATTTACAGACAGAAGGTCTTTGGCACGACCTCAAGAAAACTGTCCAGGATAATTTTCTCCAGCATACCTTTCCCTCGCTAGGCAACAACAACAACAACACATTTAACTACTGTGCATTTCTAGGTTAGAGGAAATGATTTGCAGGAAGGCAGCAGTTTAGGAATCTGCCGTTTTGACAATTAAGGCAACAAGTAATTGGTCTCCCTCGCCCCACCCTGCCTCCCCAACAGTTTTGAATTTTACCCGTGTCTTCTGCTGTGAGGCATCTCTTGAGATAAGGAAGAAGCTAATTAAAGCAGCAAAGGTATGGCCATAAATCACTTCTCTCAGGACAGCTGGAGCTGTGCTGTTTTGCAGATAGGTGGCTATTTCAAAGATTCCAGTGCTGGCCTGCTTGTGATAATTTACGGCACATGTAAAAAGGTACTCAAAACTCAACTACTTTTTGCTTTTTTAAAAAAATAGTGCACCCCTAAGCCGAGTTACACCCTTTTAGGCCTATTGACTTTAACAGATATAGAAGGAGATAACACTGTTTAGGATTCCACTGGGTCTGGCAAATATCTCATTTCTCCAAAGCTACACAATTACAGCTACACACAGATACTATGTAGAACTAATACTATTAATGCCGCTGTTCAGTGTCGTATCACCAGGTTCCCCCACATGACAGCACTGACCCCAGTCTATGACACCTTCACGCTCTAGCCAATGAAGCGCGTTTGTGATCAGAACCTTGGTAATCCTTGTATTCCCCACCCACCCCAATCATGAAGTCATGTACGCCCCTAACCATCCTAGTTATGGGCCTAACCCCTGGACTGTTCCACACCTGTTCATAACAATCAAGACGGGAGGAACTGTCTGAAGCTCTGGCACAGCAGTCACCAGCCTTTCCGGATCCATCCCTACCCCCCCGCCCCCGGGGGAAGCAGTATGGGGCCCACCGGGCTGCAACACGTGATAGGAAGTCATGTGACAGGAAGGGGAGCCAGTTATAACCTGGTTGGCGTCAAGGATAGCCGCAGCAGACCCAAGAGGCAGGAGACCCATGGCGAACAACAAGTGTGTTGTAGGGAGGGGACAACCCAACACAAGTAGGTTTATTGTGTTTTCATGCACACAAAATAGCTCAACTTGCTTTCTCCTTTCTCACCATGCATTCCCAGGAACCTCATTCTGCCACCACTCAGCCCAGCCTTCTACATAGACACACAGCATTTTTTTCAGAGGAGGTTCTATATCCCATACACTTGCATGGAGCACTGAAAGGCCAAAGGGCTGGTGGAGAAAGAGACAAATAAGACCTTTTACAGGGAAAGGGGGCTCTGTGCCGTGCTGCAAGCATCTGTGCTGAGCATTTGAGGCCAGATTGTTTGGGGGGGAGGGGGGACCGACAAAACAGAGGCGCTCAAGTTCACCTGTGCTAAAAAAAACAACCACCCAAACCCCTCTTTACCACTCAGTGAGCTCACCATACCAGTCTCCTAGCTCCTCTCACCATGGCATGCAAAAGAGCTGGATGGCACAGCGCCCCTTGCTTTGCAACACAGACACACTAGCAGCAAAAAGGAAAGCTCGACAGGAGCTCACCCTTCCAGCAATTGGGCCCTTCTGATGCTGGTCCAGGAAGTTCCAACAATTGCTCCGTACAGGTGCAGAACCCGATTGTGGGAATGTGCAGAGTCCGACACATGCTGTTTATGAGACGACAAAAGGAGAAATGCTCTCAGCTCATCACAGCAGCTCCACTGTAATAAAAAATGGCACTCCCTCTTGTGGAACACACACCGGACAAGGACATCCAAGCTGGTCTGCTTGCACGGTCTATCTACAGAATTCAACTGGGGGTACAGAATGGCAACCTGTACCCCATACACTCTGTCCTGCTAGAACAGCTGGATCCATGTAGCCCAAAGAGCAATTTCTTTCTAACACTGAGCAGCTCATAGGCAGGATGCTCTCTGGTTTGTCCTGTATCCATTGGACAATTTTATTATATGACCAGGAGCTCTGGTATTACGAGAACGAAATACCTTTTTTTAAAAATGACATTCATTAATTTAATAAACCTGTCATGTTTTTCCATCAAATAATCATCGCTTCTGATAAAACAATCCAGATGTTTTAATTCTTCCTCGTAGAGAAGGTGCGCCAAACTCTTGGCCAATTTCTTCCATTCCCATTTCTAGCTTGGTATCTTTTGCAATCATGACCAGAACTGTCCCCCAGGATTTCAAAGACAGCCACTGCACAGGTTTCCATAAAGGAAATACGATAATAACAATACACTACTTTTACTAACAGGCACTGATATGGAATACGCCCTTTCTGGTGTTGCTACACATATCACGTTGATGTTTTCACTGAGATATCCACCGTTACTCCCAAATCTCTTCCTTGGTCAGTCAATTCAGTTCCCATCAGTGAAGCTGCCGTCTTTCTGCCCTAGGGGGCGCTGCTTGCTTGCATTTTGCTTGTGTCGCTGCAATTCTGAGCAATCTGGTATCGTCTGCAAACTGTGTCCACTTCCCCCCCACCCCGATCATTTACGAAGAAACAGAACTGTTCCCAATACAGGTTTTCTTGGAGAACTCCAGAGTTTATTTCTCCCCACTAGGAGAAATTTCCCCATTAAAGCCTGTGCAAGGAAGGACACACGAGCACAGAGCTTTGGTGTGTCTTCAACAGGAGCTATCACTAGATCAAGGTACTGTTATGTTTAGCATATAGGCTATAGTGGTGGGCTACCATGTACACAGGATCTACCTTGGGAACTTGGCATCTCACGCAAGTTAACTCTCATAATTTCAGGAAGAAAAGAGAACATTGTGAGCCATTATTATTATGGACTGGAGTTTTCATATTGATCTGCAGAGCTTTACTGAAACCTGGGTACTAAGAGGTTGATAAGAGGCTGGGTTAGAGTCTGTTACAGAGGTCTGCTCTCTTGGCCATCGCTCCTCCTCCTTGCCATATAAACCCCTTTTCTGCCATAAAGTCACAGCTGACTTGTGGTGAGCTTTTTCCAAGGCAAGAGAAAAACAGGGATGATTTGCCACTGTCTGCCTCTGTGTAGCGACCTTTGACTTCCTTGGAGGTTTCCCATCCAAATGTTAACCAGGACTGACCACTGCTTAATTTCCAAGAAATGATGAGATCCGTCTAGCCTTGGCTATCCAGGTCAGGGCATAAGCTTTATTAACTACCCCAAAATTAACTCCCCCCCCTCCCTTTTATCACCTTAGCCCTGCCCTCCATCTCACATTCTTTGAATACCTTAAGTAAAAGAGTACATCTGTTCAAATTCAATATTTACACATTTATTCAGATGCAAAATTCACAGCCTTGCCTATCATTTTTGTTGGGAGTAAACTTCACAATACAGATTTAAAGGAAGTTGAAAAATAATTTTTTCCCATACAATCATGACCAGTTTCAGAATCACTATTGCTAGTCTCGTTAAACACATTAAACTGTAAAATGCCTTTGGCCAAGAACGATTAAAGTACTGCTAATATGTACTACAGCCCTTGAAAATAGTTACAAGAACCCTATTACATTTTACTACACAGGCTATGTGTTGGATCAAGAACATCGTGGCTTCTAGGTATCAATCAGTTCTACGTGGGCCAGAATCCCAAGAGCTCTGCCTGAGAAGGCAATGCTGTGCATGCATGAGACAAAGAGACAACTATCTGGAGCCCACCCACCCCCTTCGCCATGCCTGTTTCCTCTTTCTAACAAATCTGAGGTTCAAGAGCTTGCATGTGATGGATGATAAGTGTACATGACACAATCAGAATGAGGGGGAAGGGAGACCAACAGAACCAAAACAAGCTGTGTCTACAGGCAGACTGGAAGCAGGAGGTGAAACTTTCCCCAACTACTATTTCAGAACAGAGAAAGGATGACAAAACACAAATGGCAAGATTCACATGTACGGTTTTTAACATGTTTGGGAATGTTCCATTACTTATTAAAAGTTGTATAATAATAAAAGGGGGCAGGAGATAAGGGAAAATGCACAACACGTAACAACACGGCATAGGTAAGGGTTATTACATATTACTGGGAGAGGGGGAGAAGTCAAGAGGCATTCCCGTGTCATTCATAGTGTGGACTTCTGGACGGCTGGTACAGCACAGGCATGAAGACTGACAAGTGTGGGGGGCGGCATAATTGGAGCTAACTTGAATGGGTCTTGAATGGGTGCGCAAAAAAAAATAATCCGGTATTTTTCGGCTTTGGGTATATCAGAACTGAAAAATACCGGTAAATGCTGAATTTCCCCAGTCCAATCCCAGTAACGTATTTGGCTTGGGGAAATATTTAGTATCCCTGAATATCTTTGGGTCTGATATACACCACCGGAGGGAAAGGAGGCCTGTTAAAATGCTGTCTTTCCCTCTGGCAGCCCATAGGGATTTCCTTGTCAATTTCACTCCCCACTAGTCAGCTGTGAGTGAAATTGACAAGGGAAAGCCTCTGCTCTCTGCCTTCCCTTTCCTAGCTGATATGGGGTAGCTGGAGAAGAGCAGGCAGGGAGCCCAGGAATGTTTAAAATGCCTTTCCTTCCAATCCGGGGAGGGAAAGAAAGGCATTGAAACCCCCCCCCCCACTTTCCCTCCCTTCTCAGAGTTTCTCCGCAGTAGTGGAGAGGCTCAGAGAGGGAAGGGAGGGGGAGGAGGCATGCTTCCATGCCTGTCCTCCTTCCCTTCCCCAGCCCGCTTGCCGCAGTGGGCTGGCTGGAGAAGGAAAGGGCAGGCAGATTTAAAATGCCTTTCTTTCTCTCTCCGATCTGGGGAAAGAAAGAGAAAATTCCTTTCTTTCCCTCCCCGATGTCTAGGAGGGAAAGAAAGGCATTTGAACCCAACAGCTGACTGGCGGCTGTTAGGTTTTTCAGTATAGCAAAATGAACCCCCCCAAAAAAGCCAGATAATTTCAACCTTTTTGGGTTCTGCTATACCGGTAGCCGAATACAGATCAAAATCTGTATTCGGCTTGTATGATACCTGAAAAATACCAACAAGGTATTTTTTTGGTTCGGCTATTGCCGAATGCACACCCCTAGTCTTGAATTATGCCTGTATGGGGCCTTTTAAAGGAGAAGGAATACTTCATGCAGAACAACTTTATCTAGAGACAAGCCACCTGCTCTTATATTTGATATATAAGCCCAACAGTTCACCTATCCAAAGCCAGAAGGATCAATACGTTAGATTTAAATAGAACTTCTTATCAGTAGCTTTGCAAATAAGCAACAAACCTACAAAAGGATGTCAGTCAACTACTGACTAGGGTGAGGGACACAGTTACAAAACTTAGTTTGTCTGGAAACCTTTTCAACTTGGCCCAAGTAAGTAGCTCTGTAGAGACTGCATGGGAGCCACTTCCCTGGTATGCTCTGACATCACGGCACTGACTATATCAAGGAACCCTATGGGTGGGGCAAATGACTTAGCTCCTTCCCATGAAAGCATCATATCCTCCCATTCTCCCCCATCAACTATGAAGAACAGCACCTTTCACCTAGTCCATATGGTTTTCCATTCAGAAGTTAGGAGAATAACACAAGCAATCTAAGAATTGGCTCCCACTCCGCTGCACAGAGCCATCTTAATTTCTGAAGATCTGGGCTCTGCGTTAGTGACTCTGTATTTCGGATAACAAAGGAAGGATCATATAGACAAAGAGAACAGAATGTTTGCTCTCCTCAGGTTCTACCAATACTTCACCACCACTCAGCCTTTCAAAGACACGGATCGGCATTTTGCAGTTCAAGCAAACTAGCCATTTCAGCTAGTTTGACAGGATCCAGACAACTGGCCTGTGGATTAACCCACACAAACACACATACACACCAGAACTTCGTGCAGTATCAAACCCTATTCTTGCAACTGAGGTGAATGTCCAAGAACAGCAACGGACAACTGAAAATTCTTAACTCAAAAGAATTGTGATTGTTTAGTTATGCCATAAAGAGCACACAGTTGTCAAAGAATCAAGGACTGAAAGGTACACACACAAGCAGAAATTAAGAAATTTTCAAACACACACGGACCCAGTACATTTTAAGACCAAAAGGATGTTAAGTGCACACTGAACAAGCTGAAATAAAGTCTGCCTACTCCACAAAGTAATTCTTCAGCTTTTACATGAATATGTCTAGGCCACTGAGCAGTTTCCTTTGGAATTAGACTCTTTTTAAGAACACCTCACTGCTCCCATTTATCTCTACATACAGTGCATATACAGTAATAAAGCAGTTTTATTTATTAATTACACACACACCAAATCCATATTCACAAGGCTAGGTTTTGTTTTGAATCTAAAAAAGGATTGGGGAAGGGAGGAGTGAAATTTTATCATTTACTCTGTGTGCTGTGTAGCCTACCACTCCACTTAATATACTTTATGATCAAAACAAAAATACCCCAAAGAAAGAAGTACAAGGAGACTCAAGCCATCCACTTTATATATACATATTTCTGGATATACATATTTCTGGAGAAACATAAATTTGCTGTTCTGTAAAGATAATTTTACCAGTAAAGCCATGTTTCTTTTCAAATACCAAAGGGTCTTTAAAAACAATGAATTCAGAAATTCAAAATCATAACATTCTTCAGACTTTGAAGACATGCGCTGTAATCTTGCCAAGCAGTGTATGAAAACTGCTGTTTGAACAACTGAACGCTAAAGCCTCCTGAATCGACGTCTAGGTTTCCTGTCTCATTACCAATTCTGATTTCTCCACGCCTACTAACCCTTTGCATATCAGACCCAATCCAATCATGCCTGCTATTGTTGTTCTGCACCTGAAATCACTCCACTTTTCAAGATATAAGGACAGATGAACTGACATTCTAGCTGTATCTGAAGCAGTGAGCAGTGACTCACAAAAGCTTATAACCTGCCACAAATTTTGTTCGACTTTAAGGTGCTACTGGACTTGCCCTTTTCTATTGCTACAGACAGACAAACACAGCTACCCATCTTGATCTGCCTCCCAGCCTCTCTGGCTAATGAAAGTAATGTAACAATTCTTTAGATCATGACTTTTCCTAAGACTCAAGACTGCAATACTGGTCAAGTGTTACTACAAGAGACACAAGCTGTCCAACTAAGACACTAGGAGCTCCCCAAACCCATTGCCACTTACCCTTCCAGCAGCCAGTACCCTTCTCCCTTTACACTTGAAAATCGCTTATTACATTTAAAATTTATGTACAAATGTTTGGCTTGCTCTGATATTAGAAAATAGACATATCATTACTAAAGTCAATCTGGTAAAGCCATTAGCTTGAGAAAAACCCACAGATCTCCCTCATCAAAACACAGTATAGTTCTGTCAGAATACTTTAGTTTCCTGAGCTTTAACACCTTAAAACAGGTTTATATATAGATTGACAACCTGCAAATGTCAAATTCACATTTACAAAAATGCATTGGGGGGGGGAAGCTTTTGGAAACAATATTTGCTAGAGTGATTTAATAAGCAGCATACAATTGATTACTTTCTCTACATATAGGTTTAGGTCCAACTTCATAGCTGTATTGCTCTATCTATAGTTTTATCAAAATACTTAACAGCATATTGATTATTGTATGCTGTGCAACAACCTAAAGTACGTTTTGTAGTCTAAACGGCTGTTTTACAACCTGTACTGGATGTCAGCAACTGCAAGTCTCCAATAAAACCAAATCCTTCTCCCTGCAAATTGTGTTACAGTCAGTCGCGGCACCTAAAGTTAAAGTAGCAGGGGGGACAAAAAATACTGTGATGCAGTGATCCCCAGCAGTGCTGAATCTGTGGGCACTTCCTGAATGGCTGCTACCAATCCCCAAACGGTGGGAGGTTCCACAAAATGTTAGGAGGCTTCAAACCAAGCATCCTCCTGTGATGAAGGCAGCCATTTTCAACTGGGCACCCCCCCTTGCAGTTGGAAAGGTGATGCCTCCTGGCTCTTCTCAAGCACCTCCTACTCCAGTGGAGAAGATAAAAGCCAAGACTGGCTCTTTACTGTGGGGAAAAGATCCTAAGGGCAAGAAGCAAGTGAGGACCAGGAAACAAAATGGTGGTTACCATGCTGGGGGGAATCACTGCTCTAATGTCTCAGCAAAATCTGGAACAGAATCTGAGTTATCAGTCAGCTTGTTGTATTGTCTATATACATTAGAGGCCTGACTCAATTAAAGGAGGGCATAACTAGAAAACGTTTTATACAGGTAAGTGCTCTGAACATCCTCAGATTGTTCCCTTCAAGCTAGATTTTAGAAGCCGGCATTAAATAGTACATTAATGTTTCTAAGAACACATTACAATAAAACTCTATGGTATTAAATAACCTTATGTGATTTAAAGACGCAAGAGGGTATACTCAAAACATAAGGTGCTGTTCCACATGAAGTCCTCAGAAACTCTACCATGTGGGCATCATATCTGGAAACCAGACTCTACCAAGGTGTTTTGACACTTCCCAATGAATCTGCTCCAAGCTGTACTTCTGGTCAGGAATCAGGACTTCTTCCATGATAGACAACTGAGAAAGACGGCCACCACACATCTTCACAAACTCCACAAAGGCACTGCAAGAGACTTCACACTCCCCGAGGCCGATAGCTGACAGATTCTTACAGCGTTCTGCAATGCGGATGAGCTCTTCGTCCAGGGGCCGTAATCCATTGGCACACACTACCAGTTCAACCAATCGTGGACATGTCATTCCGACTCTGCCAAGTACATCTTTGCTTACTGACCTCCCAAAATAAAGGTGTGTGACGGGTGTCTCATAACGGAAGAATGGACCAAACTCCTCTTCATATAAGAAAAAATACATCACTAAATTTACTTTGGGAGAATGTCTGATGAAAGCATCCCAACTGCTCTTCTCGATTGCGTGGAAGTGGGTCTGTCCAGGATTCTCACTGACTACGTCTATGCGCAAGTGTTCTAATCGAACATGTTTTTCCGAAGACAGGGCGAGGAGGAGTTCATCACTCAGCAGGTGGTAGTTTAATGCAAGCTCACGCAAACCATGGCACTGGTCGGCTACACAGAGGATCCCTTGAAAAGAGAATTCAGCATGAGAAACCTGCTTTCACCATTCGGCCTATCGCACAACTGAAGACCTGCCTTAAACGTAACTTTGTGAATAAAGAGCTCAAGTACTTTTTTTTTGAGACGAAACCATTCTGCACGAATTAACAAAAATTGTTTTACACAAATTATTTTTTAAAAATATGTAGCATTTTATTCAGGACAGGCTGTTTGCCAACATATAAGTTCTCTTGTGGAAGTGACTAAAGGAGTGACGTCTCCTAAACAGAATTCAAATAACTCTGCCAGGGTGACACATATTGCTAACTGGGACAGGTAAGGATGTGTTTTCCCCCCCCCTCCACTTCCAAAAAGTACAGCCATTGAAAAGGGATGCTGCTAGAAAGAGATACACAGCATTTCAACATCTCTTTTCCATCTTCACAGAAAACTTCTGGTTACCCATCCAGATTCAGGGGACTTGATAGGGGACTGCACCCCTAATATTTTGTTTGTGCATGCACACCTATAACCACCAATTGGATGTGCAAATGGGGCATGGGAGGAGACCACCTGTCTCACAATGAATTATGACACCTACATGAAACATATAAGGTTGAGGTATATAAGGTATATCTCACTCTTATTTTGTAATGCCAATGACAAATAAACTTTGCATTTTAAACAAAATGTTTATGCAGAAGGAAAATAATGTATACATTTGAACATTCGGTTTTCTGGAAATCCAAATGTCCTCCCACTGGCTGGGAGAAAGGGGGAACCGAACTCACCGGTTCATGGTCTTTTGACTCGGTTCAGGGCTCACCCCAAGCCGAACTGGGTTTTTTAGGTTCATGTCCATCCCTACTCCAAATCAAGTACCACCTACAATGATTTAACCTTCAGTTAAGGCAGCTTAAGTCAACAGAATGAGTGTTAGGGTTGGATCCTGTGATCTACTTGTGGATGCATCACATATCTTCTTCCCCACTTTGCCCTCACCCCAGCAGCCCTGTCCAATCACAGAAAAGTTGATTCTTGGTGTTGTGGGGCTCATGTGGAGTAACAGCCACACAGGCTGGTGAGCTACAGAGATAAGGGGACAAAAAGGCAGTTTTGTCCCTTTCCCCCTCCTTACCATAGCCCACCAAGCTATGTGGCTATTACTCCACATAGGTGCTGCAACCGCGGGAAATCAATTTTTCCTTGATCAGAAGAGCTGATTTGGGGGGGGGGGGGATCCACAGCCACCTGAACCTTCTGCTGATGGATGGCTGCCTCCAGCCCTTACTTACCAAGTATACTAATTTGCTTTAGTAATTTCCCCACAGAAGCACATTCACAGAGATACTGCTTCATACTGTTGTATATAATATATAGTCAAAATAACTGATATTACTCAGTGTACTAAACAAAAAAACATGCGTAAATAATCCTGTGGTATTTCGAATCCTGTGATAGATTTAAAATGCAGAGAAGCTGCTTATTTGACAAACTGGGATAACTTAAGATAATCATTTGAGAGTACAAGAGCAAGCTCACCTGCTGGAGAAACATGAGGACAACTGCTCATCTTTAACAATTTCAGGGTATCACTGTTGTTAGCTACCAGTACCTTGAGAGATGGATCATCTACTGGTGTATCATCAATCTTAAGTGAAGAAAGTGACTTGGAGTTTACGAACACCACTGTCAATGCAGAAATAAAGTGTGACTGCAGAAAGAAGGAAATGGCCAAAGTTAGACATGAAACACAACACCCATAGCACAAAACATATTTCATCCACAGTAGAAAACCTGGCAATTTGTGTAATATTTCTGAGCAAGTAGCTTCTTTTCCAGACAGTAGCTTCTTTCTGGACAGACTAGGTCAGTGGTGGCGAACCTATGGCACGGGTGCCAGAGGTGGCACTCAGAGCCCTCTCTGTGGGCACGTGTGCCATCGCCCCAGCCAGGCCCAGACCATCATTAAAGTGTTGAGTTCTCTGCCAAATAATTTTAAGTAAATGAAAGCATTTGGGATTGCTTTCCTTACTTTGTTTGGATCATCTTAAGTTAATGTAGGAGTTGGCACTTTGCGATAAATAAGTGGGTTTTGGGTCGCAGTTTGGGCACTCGGTCTCTAAAAGGTTCGCCATCACTGGACTAAGTAGATGAGATTAGATGGATATCTGAATATTTATCATGAACCTGCAGTTTGCAACTCCCAAGTTATAAAAGCCTCCAAATCCAAATGACACATATAAGGTGGGAAGATGCCTGCCTCCAGCTGCATGCGAGATTTTTAAAAAATGAGACAGGATGCCAGTTTAGGACATGTGTCCCCCTTCTACCTTAAAGGACCTACTGCAAATATCAAAGGGATAAGAGCTTCTGAAAAAAAAAATCTGTCATAATCCTTTGTTAGGATCAGGAAATTTGGAACCAGTGTTCCCTCTAAGCTGAGTTAGTGTGAGCTAGCTCACAGTTTTTTAACCCCCAGCTCACACATTTCTGTCTTAGCTCAGGAAGGATGGCTCCAGAGCAAACTAATTTACGCAGCAGCCAAATCGCTCGCTCACAACTTTAATGCCAGTAGCTCACGAAGTAAAATTTTTGCTCACAAGACTCCACAGCTTAGAGGGAGCACTGTTTGTAACACAGAATTACTACAGCAGAATGCCACACAGCAACAGATTTATGAGGTACTGGTGGTACAGATGAGGATGGTCAGCAGAAATTAGAGATGCAGGTCTCATCCAGTCCATCCCACTTTCAGTTCGGAACAGTGTTTGGAACCGTGCAGCTGGAGAAATAGCCAAGCCAGCACCATACTGGCCTTGATGAGTAATGGCACACCTGACGTCACAAAGAAGAGGTGGCCGCAAGATGTGTGAATTTTAGTTACTTTCTTCAATCTACAGAAAAACAACAGAATAAAGACCTAGCAAAATTAACGTTAAACCACCACGTCATTTCGGGCAACGTTTTAGGAAACAGGAAGGGGAGAGTGATTCTGGATTGTCTTTCAGCAACAAAAGCCAAGGCACAGAAATTCTCAACCAGATGATTCCACGGCAAATGGAAAGCTTTAGGCCAGAGAAGCCCAAAAGTAAAAGGAGCATTTAATGGTCAAACAATGGGATACTCTTGGCAAACTTCAAGCAGCTGACATTCCCGTTTTCTCTAGCTTTTAAGATTAGTTGCTGGCATCATCCTGTTGGTTGTTGCAGCATCTCTTAGTTTCTGAATCTTGAATCAATTTCTTGGTTTCTCAGTGGGTAGTACCTCAGGATAACCTTTACCCAACCAAAACTATTTCCCAACATTGCGATGGCCAGAATACTCATCCAAAAATAGTGCCAAGGCAACGCTCCCTCTAGGCCACCCTGTTGGGTAATATGTAAGGCTTTATGCTTTTTTAGAGTTTCCCCTAGCTGCATGAGCCCAAGAATGAAAGAAGAGAAAACCGGAGAAACAAAAAACACAAGAAGAAATGGACAGAGGCAGGAGAACAAAACACTGCCGGGACAGCTGAGAAGCAAGAGCTGCTCTGTAAATAAGTTGTGAAGCACAGTGGCCTACCTCTGTTCTGACAGGGAGGGCAGTCACAATGCTCCTCTGTGTTCCTGCAGCCGGGGAAACAGTTCCACAGGCAATGCCGCCTGACGCAGATGTGCGTGCCGTCACTACTCCCAGAAGAGCACCCACACATCCAGCAATAATTGTGCTACCTTGTACTCCCTCACCCCCCTAAAAAACCCAGCCAACGTTGCGCCAAGCTCAGACTAACAGGCAGAAGGCAGGGGTGCACGTTTGCTACCTGGCTGTTCACCCCAGGCAAGAGAGCTGAAGGCCAAAAATGAGGTGAAGCCAAAAGAGGGGCCTTGAAACAAGTGCAGGCAAAGCAAGACAGAATTCCTGGCAGCACACATGTCCACCCTCAGCGTGCAAACCACAGGATTGAAAGAAAAGGGAAATGTTGGCGCTCCCTGTACAGTCTCTGAAGAGGGACTAACATGAATGAAGACTGCTTGTAGCAACACTGACAATACGAGGGGTCCGTGCTCTGTAGTATTGCAATGACTGGGGGCCAGCACCATTAACGAATCCCACTAGTATCTCAGAAGTCTGCACACTGAGGTAAGTTGGTATGTAGAGTAACTGAATCATCTTGGCAATACTACCTATGCCCCCACCCCAAGAATAAACTAAATCCCACCGTAACCATCTCTTTGGCTTCATGGTCGCCCCAAATAATAAGACGCGATCGCTTGTTTAACCACCTGGAACCTAGTCTTTGTATTAAGTCAGGGTGAAAACAAGAACTTCAGTTTTCAGCGTGCAAGTCAATACCTTTGGTAAATCCATGAAGCTTGGTCGAGCGGTGGAAATTAAGCCAAGAGTTTTTAAGGAGCAGTTCACGAGCTGTGATAAAATGTCACAAGCTGCTTCAGCCGATTCCTTGCTGCTGTCCACCTTCAAAAGGAAACAAAACAGTGAATGCGAAGTTTCGCTTACACATACGCATCGCAACCTAAGACCTCTCCTGCTGGATCATACCAGCACGCCATTTCCTAACCAGGCACCTCAGAGGGGTCACAAGCAATATTCCCTCTAAGCCTTGTAGTCTTGTGAGCAAAAATTCTACTTTGTGAGCTACTGGCATTGAAGTTGTGAGCAAGCGATTTGGCTACTGCATAGATCAGTTTGCTCTGGAGCCCTCCTTCCTGAGCTGAGACAAAAATGTGTGAACTGGAGGCTAAAAAACTGTGAGCTAGCTCACACTAACTCAGCTTAGAGGGAACACTGGTCACAAGCAGGTGTGGAGGCCAGAACCTCACACTACTGTTGCCATCCAGCAATCGGTATTCAGAAATATGCTACTTCTGAACTCAGGAGCTCTATTCTCTCTGAATTCTTCTAATGTCTTTTAAAAGCCACTCACATTAGGGGTCATCAAATCCTGTCATAGGCTGTGATCACACTGGAGGCTTGGTACGATATGGTGCCGCCTCTGTCTGAACCAGGTTAAAATGTAGTGGAATATATCAGCCACACAGCACACCCTGCTGTGGGTTACCCACGGAGACATCCCGTGGTAAAGCATCCACATTATTGTGGCGCCTCAGCCATGGAGCGAACTGCAAAAAAAATCCAAAAACCATGACTGTGTGCATAGTGCGCGTGTGCACGCATGTGCACATAGGCAATTCTTTAAAAAAAACACCTCCGTAGCGGCAGAACCGATCTGCAGGTTCACACTGCCAAATCCGTTCTACGTGCGCTCCCCCGTGTTCAGACATCTGGCCGTGCGCAATAAATGCGCGGGGAAACAAAAACACCACTTCGGAGGTGGTGGCTTTTTAACCTGGGTCCAAGTCGTCCTCTTACGGGGTGAGTACACCCGGGGAACGCCTGACAGATGTGGCTGTGTGATCCTGCCTGTTTAATCTGTTTGTAAAATGAGCCTATATCGGGCCAAACTACCAGTCTGAACACAACCATAGTGAGTGACAATACTTTGTAGGAAGAGGTACTTCCTTTTTTCTGCCCTGCCCATCAATTTCATCAGTTGACCCCCAAGTTCCAGTACTTTGGGAATGGAAGTAAACAGTTTTCTACCCACTTTTTCCACACCATGTACAATTTGTAAACTTCTATCAAGACTTTTCCCTAAACTGAAAACCTCCAGACTTTTAAAGGAAGTTTAAAGGAAGCAACTGTGTTGCTTCTTGCCTTTGTCAATTAACTATGACAGGGGTCATCTTAGTTTTGATGTTACCTTTCCTAATCTGTGGTATATATTTGAAAATTCAGTTAGTGGAGTTTTACCTTCTAGGCATCCTGAAGAGATCTGACCCTCTTTATTTAAAACTGCTTTCAGCTTCCTTTTTGACTAATCCACCTAGGTTCCTTGTAAGTTTCCTTTTCTGAAATCAAATGTTGAACTTCTGGGGCAACTTCCCATTAGAACTTAATAAAGATGTAGTCACTGTTCCATTCCAGTTCAACACTACACCTCACATTAATAAATCCTGAACAACAATAAGGCCAAGCCCCGGTTTGCCTCTCCTCTAGCTGGTTCCATGATTAATTGTTTCAAGGCATAATCATTTAGGATATCTAGAAATGATTTCTCCGTTGCAACAAAACATGCATTTACTTAATCACTGTGAGAGTAGTTGAAGCAACCAACTATTGGAATGTTTTCTCTTGTCACCTCCCTTATTTTATCTCCATCTCAAGATGAGTGTTCTGGTCAGGGGTGATATTAGATTACCTTTGGGGCCTATTATTTCCACTCACAGTAATGCTGTGGAGGAGTTTATTCCTCTTCAGTTCTCTAGCTCCATTCGGAATCTGACCACAGCTCTTTAAGACACCCTCTTTAAGTCTCCTCAGGCAAACACATTCAGAAGGAATGCAGAAGAGCAAGAAAAGCCGTATCTCAACAGAATGCATTTCCAAGAAAAGCACTGCAACTGTGGTGTTGGTAGCTATTCAGTTGTGTTCAACTCTTGGTGCTTCTATGGGCCAGCTCTCTCCATGTTTTCCAATCTTGTACTGTTTACATATATATGTACTGTGGTACATATAATCTAAAATCAGCCCTCTTGAATACTACTATTTGCCGATTTAGCTGAGTACAGAAAGACACTAAACCTTGATACCATTTAACAGACTACAGTCATGATAGTCTGGCAACAGGGACTACACAAAAACAATCTGAGCATGTACAAACTGTTCACAGGAAACATTACAAGTAATCTGGGAACACACTATTAGCTCATTCACACATCTGGCATAATTATCTTGAGCTGCTCTCCAGGGTGGATTTGATTTAAATCATGATTTAAATCTCGTCAGTAAGAATCGATTTAAATCATGGTTTTTCTACCTCTTGCTGGCCTTAATATTTACAACCCAGATGAAGGTTTCATTTTTAGTGTAATAAATTTTGAGGCTAGTTTTACAGATATATCAGAAAATCACTGCTTTTTTGTTATTTTCCATTTGACATAGATAATTATGAAATCATTACAAGATGAACTACCTACACTTTAATAGATTATAATCATTCATATTTGAACTTTTCTGTTGTACTTTACTGGAAGGAGAAAAATAATTTTTAACAATAGCAACCATTTAAATTGTTTGACAAAAAAAATAATACTGTATAGCAAATGTATTCTTGTATTTGCTTAAAAATCAATGAAGCTACACTCACAAAAATCTCAAGACTTCTAGAGTGTTCTACTCAAAAAGTTTTGTTTTCATTTGTACTGCTTGCCCTTCCGTCTGAAATAATTCTGAAATAATTCTTTACAGAGGTTTCACTGGTAGCACCATTACTGGAATCACCTCTATTGTTCAAGAACCCCAGAATAACCAGTGTTCAAGTAAAAACTGGTATGGTTCTGAGATGACGATAACGATACAGGGGTTGCAGTATCAAGAACTAATAATGACAACAATACTGCATTGTGCATACATATATTCATAAATATTCTGTAAGATATAATACATTCTTAATCAAGCATAACAATATTCCATGTCTTGCGAAACGGAAGATATTCCGGAGAGTTTCGTCCATGACATCATCTGTAACGACATGCAATATTGTTATGCTTGATTAAGAATGTATTTTTATATCTTATAGAATATTTATGAATATATGTATGCACGATGCAGTATTGCTGTCATCATTAATGGTTCTGAGATGGACATAGTATCAAAATTCTTCTGATCAGGATATTAAACATGCATATTAAAAAGAGTTTTTTTAATTTCCTTTCTTATGACACTGAGATGCAAGGCCAGTCATTTCCAATATAAAAAGCAGACAGGCATAACCTGAAGCAACTGACTTTCTTAGGAAGAAAGATTCTCGCACTGCATATTGCTGGAAAAGATTCAGCATTCAGTTCTCTGAAGCTCTCTCTCTCTTTTTGCTGTCAAGTCATGGCTGACTTATGGCAACCCTGTGGAATTTTCAAGGTAAGAGACAGTCAGAGGTGGTTTGCCTGCCTACACCTCATGAACCTAGTGTTCCTTGGTGGTCTCCTGTCCAAAGGTGACCAGAGCCAAACCTGCTTAGCTTCCGAGACCCAACAAGGTTGGGCTAGTCTGAGCCATCAAAGTCAGGGATCTGACTCCCTGAAA
Source organism: Gekko japonicus (assembly GCF_001447785.1). Taxonomy (NCBI): domain Eukaryota; kingdom Metazoa; phylum Chordata; class Lepidosauria; order Squamata; family Gekkonidae; genus Gekko; species Gekko japonicus. Next base: position 14,324 of record NW_015168215.1, on the reverse strand, counting down.
TGCCACCGAGACAGTCACAGAGTCATCGAGCTAAGTGTTTTGGGGAAGAAGTACAAGATCTCTGGTCAGATCACTGCTACTCCAGATATATCCGTGGAACCAAATGGAAGACAGTGATGCCTGTTTTGCCTACTGCTACCACATACTGAATCAAAAGAACACCCTTATTTCCTACAAACATTCAAATATTTTAAGTTTGGCACAGAAAGACTGATTTAATGCCCAAGGAACATCAGCCTCACCCGAAAATGCTACACACACAAACCTGTTCTATAGATACAGATCACACTGAACTATGGTAACCCCATATGAGCCCCGGAGGACACTATGAATCAACATCTTATAGTAGTCCCTAGCCCCAGGGATGTCCAACTTGCCTCAACCAGGGCCAGGGCTTTTTTGGCCCTGGCCCCCACCTGGTGGAATGAGCTCCCATACGAGATCAGGACCCTGCGGGATCTATTACAGTTCCGCAGGGCCTGCAAGATGGAGCTCTTCCACCCGGCCTTTGGCTGAGGCGGCAGACGTCCCTTTCCTCTCCTGGCTATCTCCCCCTAAGTAGCCTGGATCTTAACATTGGTACTACTGATCAGAATTAGTTTGTTGCACAGTATTCTACGGTATTACTGTTTTAATTGTTATTTTAGTTACCATTTTAATGGTATTGTATTGAAACTGCTGTGAACTGCCCTGAGCCCGTCCACGGGGAGGGCAGTATATAAATCAATCAAACAAACAAACTGGTAATTCAGTTTTATGTCCCAGCTCTTTAGAAGTAGATCCCACTGATATCAATAAGTCCTCCCTCCCTGCTGACAATTCTGAATTAGGGTTTAAATCAGTTGGCAATGCTATGACATCTGCACTGTGGTCTGGAGACTCCAGGTCTGGTGCTTGCACACACGGTGCAGAGGTCCTTAGCAATCGACTTCTCTACTCGGAAGCACTGAGTTGCACAACTATTATCCTGCCTCTTCCCTCTTCTCCACCCAAATCATTAACTTTCTCTCAGCGTTGCTAGAATGAAGTTGGCTGGAAAGCTGTCATTCCTCTTGGCGCCACCCTTTAAAATTCTGTCTACAGGCCATTAAATGTCATTTCATATTCTATCCACCAAGGAACTTTACGAATAAAAAAATGTGTTGGTTTATCTTTCTATTCACATCTTCTGTGGCATATCTGCATTTAAGGGCTGCTTATTATAAGACATTATATATTCTGGTACAAACTCCCAAGAAGAGTCAAACTCTTGCTTTTCCCTGCGAGTGAGAAAAAACAGGGCCAGGCATATATTTTAAAAGGAAATTTTAAAAGCTCAACATACATGCACACCTGTTTTGTGCTTGGGAACCAGGAACTGACTATAAAATTTAAGCAGAAACCCTCAAACATGAGCTTGCTCAACATATATGTAAGTTGCACCACTCTGTCTAAAAGTGATTGTCTTTACACTGTTTCACTATACTCACTTAGTTTGGCAGTCCAATCTGCACTGTAACAAGCCTGGCCAATAGACTGGGTACTATAAAGGACACAGCATTAGTAAGCTCAAACAGAAAGTAGAAGTTCTGAATCCAGAATTCCCTCTTCTTCCTTTGTTTTACAAACTTGTACTAAGAATTAAAAAGTCAAATTAATTTTCAGTGTCTTTGTGAGGTACAAAAGTATATCCATGCACACCCAGGAGATATGGTTTGTTTTCTGAAAGCCAGTTTGATGTAGTGGTTGAGTGCACGGACTCTAATCTGGGAGAACCGGGTTTGATTCCCCACTCCTCCACTTGCACCTGGCTGGATGGCCTTGAGCAAGCCGTAGTTCTGATAAGAGCTGTCCTTGAAAAAGAGCAGTTTCTGTCAAGAGCTCTCTCAGCCCCACCTACCTCACAGGGTGTCTGTTGTGGGGAGGGGAAAGGAAAGGAGTTTGTAAACCGCTCTGAGACACCTTTGGGTAGTGAAGGGTGGGGTATAAATCCAATCTCTTCTCTTCTTCTACTTAAAATGCGCACCTAATGGGAGAGTTTATTTGGCCAGAAGGATTTCTACCAGCTGAGCACAATTGTGTTGCTTTCCACCTCCTGCTACAGTAGAAGAAGAAGAGAAGAGATTGGATTTATACCCCACCCTTCACTTGGAGTCTCAGAGCGGCTTACAAACTCCTTTCCCTTCCCCTCCCCACAACAGACACCCTGTGAGGTGGGTGGGGCTGAGAGAACTCTGACACAAACTGCTCTTTCAGGAACAGCTGTGCCAGAGCTTGTGACTGACCCAAGGTCACATCAGCAGGTGTAAGTGGAGGAGTGGGGAATCAAAGCCGGTTCTCCTAGATTAGAGTCCTGAAATGCTTTGCAGGAAGGAACAGGAAACCCCCAGGAACATCATGGGGCATTCTGGGCTGTAGTGGAAGGCAAGAAATTCATGCTATACTCTGTTAGATCTGAGCCTATCATCACTACAGAAAGTATTACCATACTGCAAAATATGTTGTTTCCATTTTTTCCTGTTTTCTTAGACACATTAATTGGCTGTTTGGGACAGATAAATAAATTCAGTTTCTCCCCATCAAGCCACTGAATGGTACCGGTGTAATTGTCTTACTAGAGAGGAGGTGTGCCCATGGAGTTGGAATAGGGCCAACAATCTACAAAATACACAACTTTTTTTTAAAGCATAGTTACCTTGAAACTAACATACTGTAGATGATTGGAATGCCTTTTGATAATTTGCTTAATGAGCTCTGGATGAGTAGCCTTCAAATAAGATGTAGCTGGCTGATTCAGCTCAAACTCAAAACATCTCCACAGCTCAGGCATATGGAACACCTGGTTCCACCTACGGCAGACCTGCGATGCATGGGCACGATCGAGGAGAGGTAAATACTGGAACACCTGCAGAACAATGTCTGGAATGAGGTTTCCCCAATCAGGGCTCTGAAGCACTTGGGCACATCCTTGATCCGCTGTCTTCCGCTTTTTGTCCCCTGTTGTATTCTCCTCATCTGATAAGTGATCGCTGGCTTTGCTGTTTTTTCTTCCTCGTTTCATCCTATCAAGATAAGCAAATATTTATATAATCAAACGTGATTTCCACTAATGACTGTGCTTGGATACATTATTTAAGCAGAGAGTTCTCAAAAGGTGAGAAATGCAGAATAAATGTCCATATTGGAAATACTCATCTGGAAATATTTTATAACGCTTTATATTCTGAAATGCGATACATAAAGTAACACTTTTAACTGTAAGAATCTAGTGTTAATTGTGATATACTTTGAAAATTTTTACTACGGATTGCATTCTACAAGGTCTCTCACTTGATCTTGCCCGATCCCCTACACACTGCAGCCCCCTCTCCTGCACAACTTTTGTCCACACTTTGTCAGACTCGGACCTGAAGTGGGATTTATCATTGTTGCATTGCTAATGCCAGTTTCACTTTTGTATTCTTGCTTGCTCGGGACACATCTGGCTTTGTTTGCTATCACATGCCCTCACTGCCATGAGATTCCTAAGGGGGGGGGGAGAGTGTGAGAGAGCAATTGTTGTAGTTGTAGGGATCTGCCACCATAACTGTAACTCTTGTTGAAGCAGCCCCCAAGGAGTGCCTGGGTTTTCACACGGGAGTAACCTTGGGCTTTGGGACTAGCTAGCTAAGACTTTGGGAATAGCTAGTTTGGTCATATATCTATTAGAACCATTAGTAAGCTGGTGTGTGTGACGTATGTGTGGAATGTGGGCATTCACCTTTACTTTCCATCTCCCGCCCTGGACTTGCCAGTCCTAACAAGGGCGTTCATCTCTGCAGTTGACCAAATCTTTCCAATAAACTTCTTTAAGTAATATTGGCTGAAGAGTGGTCTCACTGGGAGTCTGACACATGTATCCCATTAACCCTACTACAGCTGTTCCGCTAGTCAAAAAGGGCTACTTTCCCAAGCCAAAGATAAAGTTGTTAGGAAAGACCCATTTCATTATATTTAGTTTAGACATCTGACAGCATGCAAACTCTGAATCTGATACACTTTTGTGAGAACAACTGTTGGGTTTATGTCACTCTGAAGCATACACAAGAGATGGTTAACAACGAAGGGGAGAGGGTAGCACAGAAACCCCTTGAAAAGGTCTTACTGCAGCACTTGAAAAATGATGCATTTATCATAACACACGCTGCATAAGGTTATACACAAGTTTTTCATTACAGAAGCTACAGAAGCAATGTAATGATGGGAACAAGGGCAAGTAGCCGCATTAAGACATCACGAACAAGGCACAGTTTGTGCATGACAAGAATGTTCACACTGAAATTGAGGACTTCCTAGTTGAGGTGGTCTTCAATCTAACCAGCTTGTGATGATGCCTGAACCTGGGCACTTTTACAAACTGATTCTTGCTATCAACTGGTATTCTTTCAAACCAGGATTAAACTGTGGATGCAAGATTCCCATACGAAAATACAAAGAGTTATCTGGTACATACATGTCTTGCTCGCTTATTGAGCTCAACAGAGATTAATTATACATGGCTTCATTTGAGCCCTGCAATTAATTCCCAGAATCCATATTTTGGCTGCAACTCAAATAATTGGCAACAGTGTAGTCATACATACCAGTCAGGCTCCACCTGAGAAACAAAAGAGTTCTTTTGCGTTTGTTTTGAACACATACATATACTAAGCCAGTCAATGCTGTGTGTGCGTGTGGGGACGGGACTTTCACTACTTTTTACACTGCGGAGACTCATTACATCAAAGTAAGCCAAACAGTTACTGATCTTTTAAATTACCTTTTCAGAAAACAATGTGAGAACAGACGGGTGACAAATAATACTAGGTGTTTCCCTCATATCTGAAACATCCTGGACTCTGTAAAACCTCCACAGCACCAATGTGGTGCTGTGGGCACCAAGTCACACAGGTCTCCTACACTACTCTCATCCTTCTGCCCAATAAGCTACTTTGGGTAGGTACAGGGACCTTATCCACCAGTGAAAGGAACACCATCAGGAAACACCATCACTGCCACCCGCACCTGCTATACTAATGCTTCTAAACAGGAAGACAGTCACAAAAACTGGAGTAACGAAATTTCATGCGCTTTGCATGCCATAAGGCCTGTATGCCCCTTTCCAACTCTATGATTCTATGTTGGATGTACGTGAAAAGGTGGCAGCCAGAAAAATCTTTAGTGAAGAGTGTATATGATTACGGGTGAATTTTTAACAGAAGGAAGAAAGCCATGGAACTGGGTAGGTGGGAGAGAGAGAGGGATTCAGGCTAACACACAGTTATTCACGCTTTTGTAAATTAAAAAAAAAAAAGTTAAACTGGCCTTCTTTTGCATCCGCCCCGACCTTTGCCGGTCCGCACTTTGTGTCAGAATGGCCCTATGTAACAGGGTATTACTGACAATAATGTCTCAGAGGCACTGAAATAAGCACTCACAGCAATACGAGCAGAGGAACAGGCCTAATGCAACTCTTTTTGGAGCAAGCATGAAGTGGCAGCAGAGGAAAGACAGCCTGTGGGTTTTTTTTTAAATTTAGATGGCAACATATGAGGCTGCAAACATATGCTGAGAAATAAGCACGACCCTTGCACCTGAGACTGGCACAAGCAAGGAGAGAGAAAAAGGGGACTTCAGTTGCATTATTATCCCGTACCTGATACACATGGTCAATAAGCAGCAGTTTTCAGACCTGGGCTGTAGTGAACTGGGGTGGGGGGCAGTGTTCCCTCTAAGCTGAGTTACTGTGAGCTAGCTCACAGTTTTTTAGCCTCCGGCTCACACATTTTTGTCTTAGCTCAGAAAAGAGGGCTCCAGAGCAAATTAATGTATGCAGTAGTCAAATTGCTTGCTCACAAAGTAGAATTTTTGCTCACAAGACTCCACAGCTTAGAGGGAGCATTGGTGGGGGGTGGGGATTCCCATCTCAGTGCATGGTGCTATACAAGGATCAGGGAGTCTGTGTAACAAACCCACTCCTTGGGGCAGCACAGAATCCCCTCGAAAAAGTCTTAGTGCAGCATCTCCAATTGCAAGCATCAGAAAGCAAGTGAAGCTGAAAGTCCTCCCTCTCCCCAAGACCCTGAGAAGCCACTGCTAGTCAAATTAGGCATTATTGGTCTTGATAGGCCAAGGGTCAAAGAAGCTTCATACGTTCATTAGTCTGGGCTTGGGGGGGGGGGCTACACTCAGTGGCAAAATGTTTGCTCAGCATGGCAAAGGTCCCAGGTTCAATCCCCGGTGTCCCCAAAATAAAAAGGACCCGGTTCCTACCTGAGATCCTCTGCCAGTCTGAACCTCTGACCTTGATGGACCATCGTCTAACCCAGGGAAAGGCAGTCACAATGGGCTGTGGCTCAGTGGTAGAGCACCCGCTTGGTACGCATAAGGTCCCAGGTTCAAGCCCCCGCATCTCCGCTTAGCCTCAGCCAGGGATGTTTGCTTAGCCTCGACCAGGGCAAGGGCCTTTTCAGTCTGTGCCCCAACCTGGTGGAACATGCTTCCCCTGGAGATCAGGCCCTGCAGGACTTACTACAGTTCCGCAGGGCCCCTTTCTTAGTGCCCTGCTGTTCTGGATACTATTTGGGCACCGGAGTTTGCTGGGGTACCTATCTCTGCCTGACATGAGGCATGGGTTTTTGTTACCATTTACTGTGCCGCCTGTTGTTTATGGTTTTATTGTTTATGGGTTTTATGTTGTAAGCTGCCCTGAGCCCACTGGTGGGATAGGGCGGGGTATAAATCAAACAAATAATAATGATAATACTCTCAAGTTAAAAGATCTGGCAGCAGGTGATAAGAAAAGACCTCCGCCTGAGATCCTGGAGAGCGCCGCTGCCAGTCCGAATAGACAATACTGACTTTGATGGACCCAGGGTCTGATTCAGTATAAGGCAATTTCATGTGTTCAATCCAATAATTTTGGGGAGGGGCTGCAGCACAGAGTTCCCAGGTTCAATCCCTGGCGTCTCCAGTTAAAAGGACCAGGCAGCAGGTGATGTGAAAGACCTCTCTGCCTGAGACCCCGGAAGAGCTGCTGCCAGTCTGAGAAGGCAATACCGGACTTGCTGGACCCAGGGTCTCCGTTCAGTGCAAGGCAATGCAGGACCACAGACGCAGGGCAAGCTATGCGACCTGAAGAGGCAAGACCCTCGGCCACGACCAGGAGGACTCCCTTGAGCATCCCTGACCAGTGTTCCCTCTAAGCCGAGTTAGTGTGAGCTGGCTTACAGCTTTCTAGCCTCCGGCTCACGCAGTTCTGTCTTCGCTCAGGAAGGGAGGGGCTCCAGAGCAGAGCAGTTTGTGCGGGAGCCGGATTTGCTCGCTCACAACTTCAATGGCAAGAGCTCACAAAGCGGAGGTTTTTTGCTCACAACGACCCCCCCCCCCGGGCGCGCGCCCTCTCCCCAGGCCCCGCCCACTCACTCACCCACCTACCTGACCCCCGTCAGCTCCGTCCCGCGCGTCACTCAACCCGGGCCAGGGCCGCCTCATCAGTGGCCCCGTCCGGCTCCGGCGGGCAGCTTCGCCTCCCCCGCTCACTGCCGATGCAGCCACCGGGAACCGAAAGCGAAACAACACGGGCGGGCGACCGAGAGAAGGATAGAAAAATAAGGGGGGGCGCCGCCGCCGCCCCTTGTTCACTTCAGGCGCCGGAAAGCAGAAGCGCCGCCGACAGCAGCAAAAGATAAAATGGCGGCCGCTCCGCCTCAGACTCGGGTCCCTGCCCCGCAAAGGCGCATGCGCGCGCCGGGGAGCTTGATTCCGCCCCGCCCCCCGCCACACCAGCACACACACACACACACACTCCAGTGTTCCCTCTAAGCTGAGTTTAGTGTGGGCCAGCTCACAGCTTTTTCCGCCTCCGGCTCACACGGTTTTTTGCCTTCGCTCGGGAAGGACGGCTCCGGAGCAAACTAATTTATGCAGTAGCCAAATCCGCTCGCTCGCAACTTCGATGCCCGTAGCTCACAAAGTAGGATTTTTGCTCACAGGACTCCACAGCTTAGAAGGCACGCACCCTCGAGCGCGTCTGGAAATGGACTAGATTCTAGGGGGCGGGTGGGATGGTCGGCAGGCGGGACTTCGGGCTGTGCTTCGGCTCTCGTGTCGTCCAAGGGAGGAGGGCGGCTGTTCCGTCGGAAAGCGTTGCGCTGGCTCTGGCCGGCGTCGCCTTCTGCTTTCCTAGGAACGGATCTGAGGGTCAGACTCAAGTCTTGTGGAGGGGATCTACTAAAAGGAAGGACGGGATTGCCCATTGGAAACAATAGGAGACGCTTGAAGGCCCATTGGCGCCAAAACCAGTTCTGGAGAGGAGGCGCGAGAAGCATATTTGACCCCCAGGAACTCAGGGGCAGCCGGAGGAGCCGAAAGGAGGCGGGGGAAGATTTGCGCCAAAACCAGTTCTGGAGAGGAGGCGCGAGAAGCATATTTGACCCCCAGGAACTCAGGGGCAGCCGGAGGAGCCGAAAGGAGGCGGGGGAAGATTTG
>NW_015168215.1:0-1305 GCF_001447785.1 Gekko japonicus | reverse complement strand
AATAAGCGTTTAAGGCCAATTCTGGAGCAAGACAATAAAACAGGATCGTGACACTGGAAGATGAATGGTGTCCAGTTTCAGATAATGACAATTAACTTCAGCTAAAAAGGAAGCAATGTCCTGGGTATGAGTTCTTTAGTTTTATTTTCTTCACTTATGAAAATAATAATAAAAATATAAGAAGCCCTTTGAGTTTATCAGCATGATGTTAAATGACAGAAATGAATAAATAATAAAGAAAAATTGCAAGCAGGGATGATAATCATCCCATTATGATAAATGTGAAACCTGAACTCTTTAACACTTGCTTGAAAGAAAAACTGAACTAATAAGCTACTTTTTAAAAAAAGGCTATTATCTAAATTCATTTTTAAAAATTTGTTGCATAACCAACATAGCTATCTTAAATCTCCCTTCTTCAGCCCTCAAAAAGTTGCACTGGTGCAAGCTTGGAAATGGCACAGCAGTGATTGAGCAGTTGCTTATCAGGCAGTCACATTAGTGTTAACACTTTTTCACATAACAGATTCCATTTGCTGTATAATTTGTAATCTGTACATGTTCTCAGCAAAGCATTTGCCACGACTGTTGTTTCGCTTGGACAGAACTTGCTGCCAATAAGGTTGTCCTTCAGTTTATTGTACATCATTGGTGGCAGCCATGGTTGAGGCACATCAATGTCAAATGTTTCAATTTTGCCACTCTTTATGTCCATATTTATCTTGATGTCAAGGCAAGATTGTTCATTTACTATGTTTAAGCATTTGCTAATACTGAACTTGGGTGTTTTACCATAGATCCAGTCCCAGGCTTGTAGTTCCCTTGCTTTATTATGAATGCCAGGGAACTCCTTTTCATCAGCTGGATTTATTACAGTGATACGATTATCAGCATGATAATGTGTAGCGTATTCTTCAGCAATGGCATCCAGGATCATCTCACAAGTTAAAGTAGGGTCCTCTTCCAGGAGGTTTTTCACTAAGGCTGGGACACTTGGTGTGGCATTGCTTTTTATCCCATTGTAAGGACTTTTCAATACAGATGACAAAATATGTTTGTCAGTATTACAGAGCAAGGTGCAGTGGTGGTAAGCTACAGTCCTTCCTAGCTTTGCAGCAGTGCCTGAGATTTTAAAAATCCCATTTAATAAGAGGTCACATCTTGTAGTAGCCTGCACATCTAATTGTGGGCGCAGGGCTTTTAAAGCTTTAACAACCAGTCTTAGATTTTCCATTCTTTCATACTTTTTCCTGGTTGTAAAGAAAGTCAGGTTGATGTTGCCTAAATCGTGATAAACTGTTCCTC
>NW_015168214.1:45244-47219 GCF_001447785.1 Gekko japonicus | reverse complement strand
TGATCCAGCAGGGTTCCTCTGAGGTTCTTCTCATGGGAAAGGCCCCACCTGGAGTCCTGTGTCCAGTTTTGGGCACCACATTTGAGGAAGGGTGTTGACAAGCTCGAGCGTGTCCAGAAGAGGGCAACCAGGATGGTGAGAGGGTTGGAATCCAAGTCTTACGAGGAAAGGCTGAAAGAGTTGGGCCTGTTTAGCCTGGGAAAGAGAAGGCTTAGAGGGGACATGATTGCAGTCCTCAAGTATCTGAAGGGCTGTCATATAGAAGATGGTGCGGATCTATTCTCTCTTGCTCCGGATTGCAAGACTAGATCTAATGGGTGGAAATTACAAGAAAGTCGTTACCGGCTAAATATCAGGAGAAACTTCCTAACTGTCAGAGCGGTTGAGCAGTGGAACAGACTGCCTTGGGAGGTGGTGGATGCTCCTTCGCTGGACGTTTTCAAGCGGAGGCTGGACAACCATCTTTCGGGTACGTTGTAGGTATGTAGGGCTATCTTTCAGCTATGCTCCTGTAGAGTGCAGGGGGCTGGACTAGATGACCTGCAAGGTTCCTTCCAACTCTAACATTCTATGATTCTCTCTGCCCTGTTGCTGGCCTTCCAGAGGAACTGGCTGGCCACAGTGTGAGACGGGAGGCTGGACTAGAGGGACCCTCCCTGGTCTGACCCAGCAGGGCTCTTCTGGTGCTCTTATCAGGGGAAGGCCTCGGCCTCTGTGCTTGGAGAAAATGTCTTCTGTGGAAGACGGACTCTACGGCACTGTACCCCATAGAAGTCCCTTCCCTCCCAAAACCATGTCCTCCTCAGGCTCCTCCTTCCCCCAGATCTCCAGGTATTCCCCAGCCTGGAGCTGGCAACCATACGTGTGAGGCAGGAAGGTGGACTAGATGGACCCTAACCCAGCAGGGCCCTTCTGGTGTTCTTGTCGAGGCCTCGGCCCCTCGGCCCTCCCTGTGGCTGGCCCTGGGACTCCTGTGGGTCTCTAATGGGCTCCTGGAGGTGAGTCCAACCGACCTTCCGATTGGGGCTCCCAAGCACTGGGCTGGCTCTGCCCGTCACCAAAAGAGGGGTTGGGCAGGGGGCACCTCCTAAGAAGAAGAACAGGCCGCGGACACTGCGGAAAGAGCCAGATAGCAGCTGCCGCCTCCCCCCTTTCCTCTGCAGTGGAGCTCTCTCCCTCCCCCACCCTCCCGTCTTGCAGAGAGCAGCTGGAGGAAGATGTTCCCCGCCAACAGGGCCCCGGGTGAGATGCGTGTGGCATGACTCTGCAGTTCTGCCCAGCCTCCTCTTCTGCTGAGTCACGGTTGAATGTGCCTGTCTCCTCCGATACCTTAGCAGGCTTGGGGCAGGCCCGTTGCTCAGCTGGAGATAAAGGCGCCTCCTGCCCCCGGAGCTCGCCCGGCCCGGGTGGTGCTTGGGTTCTGACAGCAGAGAAAGGAAAGCTGCTGAGCCACGATTGTGGGGGACGCGCGAGGCACCCCTCTGGACCCGAGCAGGTGGCCTGGGAACGACGGGAGATACTGGCGGGGCGGGCAGACAGGGACCCAGCGATGCTCACAACAGACCCACGGGAGCCGCCTGCCTTGGCTGAAGGGCGCAGAAGCCCGGTTTACTAAGAGGACATTGGAAGAGCCCTGCTTCGCAATGTCCTCTTGGAGAAACGGCAAAGAGGCAGCGGAATCGCTCTAGACAAGGACATTGTTATATTGGCAGTTTTAGCCTCACTCTCTTTCCTAATGACCCGCAACAGAGAGTTTGCTTTTTTCGCTGCTGCTGCTGCTGCTGCGGCACACTGAGTGGCCATTTTCATGAGAACATAAAAGAAGCCCGTCTGGGGTCAGGCCAGTGGACCATCCAGTCCAACACTCTGTGTCACACAGTGGCTGGAAATACCAGGAGTCATCAGGAGGTCCAGCAGTGGGGCCAGGACACTAGAACCCCCCCACACTGTTGCCCCCCCCCCAAGCCCCAACCAA
>NW_015168214.1:42679-44418 GCF_001447785.1 Gekko japonicus | reverse complement strand
CCCCCCCCAAGCACCAAGAATACAGAGCATCACTTGCCCCAGAGTCCCTATCTATACCTTGTGGCTAAGAGCCACTGAGGGACCTCTGCTCCATATGCTTATCCAGTTCCCCCTTGAAGCCATCCATGCTTGTAGCCACCGCCGCCACCTCCTGTGGCATTATCAGTATTCAGTCTTGGTGTCGTCCAGTTCAGACCTCATCGGCATCTATTTGAAGTTAGGGTTTCCTTGTTCCAATACACGTAACTTTACTCTTAGCAACACTGGACTTCACAAGAACCAAAGAACATAAATGACCCCTGCCAAGAGTTCTTCCTACTCACAGAGGCAAGGGGCATTTCTGGGCACTCTGCACATGGGCAGACAGCCCGGTCGCCTCTCCTTACATCTGTGCTTTCAAACCCAGGGCTGGTCATCACCTCCACCCCCACCCCCTGTAAGGGAAGCATCCCGTGTGAAACAGACTCATGGAAGCGAAGGGCCTCTTTGCTAGTTCCAAAGCAACACATGTGCTACCAAACCACGGGGCTGTATTGAGATGGCTGTTCTGTCCCGCAATCAGTCTCTACAGGTCATCAGTCCTCTGACTAAAGAAAAGATTTGTTTATTTACTTGTTTGTTTATTTGTTTACGTTATTTATAGTCCTCCTTCCTCACTTGGATCCAAGGCAAGCGGCACAGAGTGAGTCAAGACAATCGAGGGAAATGGTGCAATAGGAATTTGGTTTGTAGAGCCACCCAGAGGTCTAAAAACAGAACTGAAGGAAAGCAGGATTACTTACATGACACAGTAAATGACGCAAAACTCCACGGTAGGATCCTAGTTTCAGCAAGCGATGCACAGGAGTTCCTAATGCATTTTCTAATTAACTTTGTGACTCATTTAGTATAGTGCAGGTCTGTTTCCTGCATTGAAAAGCCCGCTTGAATAATTCAGTTTTGCCTAGTCTGCGGAAAGCCGGGGGTGTGGGCGGGCCATTCCATGAGGCGGGGGCCACAACGGAGAAGTCCACGTGCAGGGGCAGTTGTCGACTTCACCCGTTTGCAGGGTGGCAGGTGTCGTGTGCGAATCGTGCATATGAGCCAAAGATCATTCAGGTTTATCTTTTAAGTTTTTGAGAACAATCTAGTCGTTCTTGAAATTAGTAAATACAAGAAGAGGGACCCACGATACTCGTGGGGAGGGGGGAGAATCCCCCCCTCGGCTCCTGGAAGCAGGAGGACCTCAGGGCTGAGGAGGAAGCAGCCACAGGTAAGCTTCCGCACCACCACCGGCTCCGGCAGTGAGGCCTGAGTGGCTTCCAGCCACCGGGCCCTCCAATCTCCCCCCCCCACTCTAGGGATCTCCTCCTCCGCCGCCGCTCCCGATCTCCTTCCCCCCCTCGGCTCCAGCAGCAAGGCATGAGCGGCTTCCAGCCGCTGCCGGCCGCAGCATTCCCAGGGCGTTCACTGCGCATGTGCAGGGAACACTCTTTTACTTTGGGGGGGATTTAAGTATCCCCCCCATAGTTTTTAATAGATTTCAGATTTTTCTGCGCACCTGGGGACTGCCCCAAATGTGCAGGAAAATCTCCCCGCCCCCCAGGTGCCCCCGATGTGCAGATTTAGATATCTGCACGCCGGGGGGGGCGCCTTGGCTATTAGATATATAGATGAAAGAATCACAATGATAAAATATACACCTGCATGTGCAGATGCAGGCCGGTAGCCAGGAATTTCTAATGGGGGGGGCATTTTAA
>NW_015168214.1:28942-42634 GCF_001447785.1 Gekko japonicus | reverse complement strand
ATACTGAGGCAGCAAGTTAAATTCCTCGGGGGGCACTGGGCACTGGCTAATTCGACTGAAAGAAATTCAATACTGGAAGCAGGAAGTTATACCAACAATGATGGATTTTATAGTTAAAATTACAGAAATAGCTGGATAATCCGACATTGAGGATTCAAGGGAGAGAGGATGATGATTTCGAGAACATTTGGGCGAAATTTTACAAATGGCTAGAGAAAAAAGTATAGATGTCTTTACGTTGGTTTAAGGCATGTATGTCTGGAGCAGATCTAAAATGCATTCGATGTGGAATCCGTATGCGTCTGTCGTTGGTCATGATAACAATAAATTCTGATTGCAAAAAAAAGGGGGGGGAAAGAAAGTAATTTAAAGACTGGCTTCTTGGTGCTCTCGGGGGTGGCCGCCGTGCCCTCCGCATGGCCATCAGCTCTGCCCACCTTCCGCTTGGGCACCCTGTGCCTCCACCCTCGTGCTCCCCTCCACCACCACCCCAGCTGCCGGCCTGCCCGCTCACCTTCCCCCAGTGCGGAAAAGACGCTCTGGAGGTTGTTGCCGGGGTGGGGAGAGAAGGTACCCGCTTCCCCCAGCTTGGGAAGGGAGGAGTTGGCTGGCTGCCGTGGAAACTAGGCTGGGAGGGGGCTCATAAGAACATAAGAGATGCCAATGTTGGATCAGGCCAAAGGTCCATCCAGTCCGGTGTGAATCTTCCGTTCCCATGGACACCTCTTGATTTGCAGATCTGGTTCCTGCTCCAAAGCCATAAACGCTATTGTCTTTAGATCTCCAAACCAGATTAAGGGAGTAGGGTCACTTGCTCTTTCCATTCCAAGAATGCCGGGGTTCGCTGGGGATTTTCCATAGCTCTCCAAGTGGGTGCAATGGCGCGGTGTCTTCTCCATCCCACAGAGTCATGGGATACATTCCAGGGACGCACATGGTCCGTATGTGCAACGGCAGGCCCAGGCCAGCCTATTTCTAGGCAAGCATGAGATGCAGAACAAAGCAACACACAACATACAGCAATCCCTGAATACATATTGCATAGGTATTCATGCTAGAGACACACATAAGCAGCATCACCACTATACAGAAATACAAACATAAGCTCATATAGTTACACTTATCCTGTCTGTTTTAAGACTAGACAATTAAGAAAGCAAGTTCTGAGAGGCTGACCAAAACACTTCACACAAGCCCCGTCTCAGAGATTCAGGGGGTGCCTTGGGTGTGCCCACCTTGCACGGGGCCAGTGACATGAAACCAGGGCCGGCTCACTCACTAGGCGATTGCCTAGAGCAGGCCGGCCCTTAGGGGCGCCAAACTGCACCCGGCCCTGTACTCTGGGAGTTTCTTATTTGTGTTTTTCATTCTTCTTAAAATGCATTTATTTTTTGAAAATTGGTGGGCACACGGGGGGTGGGGGTGCCAGAAGGGATCCTCACCTAGGATGCAAAATAAGCTGGGGCCAGCCCTGCCTGAAACCCACCTGATCAAACCTCGCCTGAGCTTTGCAGGGAGGGCCTGCCCCCGTGTCTCCTCCGGAGGAGGGCCCTCGGGACGGGAGAGGGAGGAGATAGCTGGGAAAGGAAGACTTTTGGGACGTCTCTGGCAAAGGTGGAGACTGAAGCCACTGCCAGGCCTGCACAGGTCTCTGCACATGCTCAGAGAGACTCTTTCCTTCTATTCAAAAGAGGGCAGGCGAGAGCTAATATCACTCCTTGGGAGGCAGGGTTGCCAGCTCTGGGTGGGGAAATAGTTGGAGGTTGGGGGGGGGGGCGGACCTTCAATCTTTCCCAGCATCAGGGTCTTCTCCTCCAGTGAGTGCTCCCTTCTCATTTGGTGGCCAAAGTCTTTGAGCTTCAGTTTCATTATCTGGCCTTCCAGGGAACAGTCAGGGTTGATTTCTTTTAGGATTGACTGATTTGATATCCTTGCAGTCCAGGGGACTCTCAAGAGTCTTCTCCAGCACCATAGTTCAAAAGAATCTATTCTTCGGCGCTCGGCCTTCCTTATAGTCCAGCTCTCGCAGCCATACATGACTACTGGGAATACCGTTGCTTTGACCTTGCGGACTTTTGTTGGCAGGGTGATGTCTCTACTTTGTATTATGCTGTCTAGGTTTGCCATCGCTTTCCACCTACACGTGCCACCTTGCAAATGGGGGAGATTGGCAATTGCCCATACTCATGGTCTTCTCTGTTGTGACTCCCGCCTTGGGCCTGACGGATGAGGTCATGGAGGCTCCCACCACCCGGCTCTCTGCTAACTACACAAAACGGAGTTATTCCGGAGGGGAGGCGACAGGACTGTACTGCAATGGATTCTCTTTACAGAAAGACATTTTGGCAAAGGGATGGAGAAACTGTGGTCTGCACTGCACTGCGACATACAGTCTGTTGCCGTGAGCATGAACCTAGGATGTAGTTCCTGCAGTGTTTAACGTGTCATGCTATCACTTATAATTGTTTTATTTATATCGTAAGCCTCCTTGAGTTCTGTAAGGGAGAAAGAAAGGTGTCCAATAATTGCTTTAAATAAATAAATTGTGCTTTGTTTCAGATTTCTCTTTCAGAGAAAGAAAGGTGTCCAATAAGTGATTTAAATAAATAAATTGTGCTTTGTTTCAGATTTCTCTTTCAGAGAAAGAAAGGTGTCCAATAAGTGCTTTAAATAAATAAATTGTGCTTTGTTTCAGATTTCTGCAGTCCAAGTCCTCTTGCAGGGTCCCATCCTGCTGCCTGCATTCGGCTTTGCGCCGTGGGTCTCACTGAGAAAGATAAATAATGTCAACGAAATAGATTAAAAAATATATCGGTGGCACCTCACACTGGATCCCCCGATGATCTCTCCCGGTGGTTTCATGTAGGTGTTAATCCGCATGGGGATGGGGGAGGGAAAGGGACCTTGCGGGAACCCGCGACACAAATCCGGTAGAGCTGCGCAGCGGTCCCACAGCACCACCTTCGGGAACTGGCCGTACCTTGCTGGGTTCTGGGGTCTGCTGCACTTCTGCCTATCAGTGTGGAAAGGGGGGGGGGGCACCAAGACGGGCCCCGCTGAGCCTTCGCCCGCCCCTGCCCACGTCTGCCACGGACCTGCACGTTGCCCCGACCCCCCTCTCCCCAGGAATCCCCCCCCCCCCCCCCCCCCCCCCTCAGGCTGGCTGCTCACACCAGCGCGGGGCTTGAACTAACACAGTTCAGATGTTACTCCCGCGGCCGCTCTGGCCCCGACGCCTCCGCGCCCGGGCTCGCCTCCCGCGCCGCTGATTGGCTGGCGACCCGGAGCGGCGCCGCTGATTGGCTGGCGGCCCGGAGCGGCGCCACTGATTGGCTGGCGGCCCGGAGCGGCGCCACTGATTGGCTGGCGGCCCGGAGCGGCGCCACTGATTGGCTGGCGGCCGGGGACGCGCCGAAGTTTCAATATTTGGCGGCGGTTGCAGCGGACGGTGAGGAGGCCGGCGGCGGGCCGGGGTTGGGTCGCGGTTCGGTTCCGGAGGGTGGTGGAGGCCGCGTGCCGTGACGGGGATGGTGCTAAAGAGCCTGCGCGTGCCCCCCCCCACACTCCCCTCTCCCTGCGGCGGGGCGGGCGCCTTCCCCCACAACAACCGCCCCGCGAGGTAGGCCGGGCGCAGTGTTCCCTCTAAGCCGAGTGAGCGTGAGCCGGCACACAGGGTTTCCAGCCTCCGGCTCGCACCTTTTCTGCCTGAGCTCAGGCAGGGGGTGGGGCTCCAGAGCAAACCGATTTATGCAGCAGCCAAATCCCTCGCTCGCAGCTTTAAGGCCAGGGGCTCACAAAGTAGAACTTTTGCTCACAGGACTCCACAGCTTAGAGGGAGCAGTGTCCGTGGCAACCCCACCCAGTGTTCCCTCTAAGCTAGCTCAGAGTTCTTTAGCCTCCGGCTCAGAAACATTTTGTCTTCGCACAGGAAGGATGGCGCCAGAGCAAAGCGATTTATGCGGCTGCCAAATTGCATACTCAAGACTTTAACGCCAGGGGCTCACAAAGTAGAACGTTTGCTCACAGGACCCCACATCTCAGAGGGAGCAGTGTTCCCCCTAAGCTGAGTCACAGTGTGAGCCAGCTCGCCGTTTTTTCAGCCTCCGGCTGACACCTTTCTGCCTGAGCTCAGGGAGGACGAGGCTCCAGAGCAAACTAATTTATGCAGCAGCCCACTCGCTCGCTCACATTTCTAAGGCCAGGGGCTCACAAAGTACGGTTTCTGCTCACAGGACTCCACAGAGCAAACCGATTTATGCAGGCTCACTCACAACTTTAAGGCCAGGGGCTCACAAAGTACAACTTTTGCTCACAGGACTCCACAGCTTAGAGGGAGCAGTGTTCCCCCTAAGCTGAGTCACAGTGTGAGCTAGCTCGCAGTTCTTTAGCCTCCAGCTCACATGTTTTTGTCTCTGCTCAGGGAGGATGGGGCTCCAGAGCTCGCTCACAACTTTGATGCCAGCAGCTCACAAAGTAGAACTTTTGCTCACAGGACTCCACAGCTTAGAGGGAGCAGTGTTCCCTCTAAGCTGAGTCACAGTGTGAGCTAGCTCGCAGTTTTTTAGCCTTCAGCTCACATGTTTTTGTCTCTGCTCAGGGAGGATGGGGCTCCAGAGCAAACCAATTTATGCAGGAGCCAATTAGCTCGCTCACAACTTTAACGCCAGGGGCTCACAAAGTAGAACGTTTGCTCACAGGACTCCACAGCTTAGAGGGAGCAGTGTTCCCTCTAAGCTGAGTCACAGTGTGAGCTAGCTCGCAGCTTTTTAGCCTCCAGCTCACACATTTTTGTCTCGGCTCTGGAAGGGATGGGGCTCCAGAGCAAACTGATTTATGCAGCCAGCCAGATCACCGGCTCGCAACTTTTATGCCATAGAGCCAGAGGAGTCCGCTGTGTTCATCTGTTGCTGCAAAATAGTAAAAAGCCCAGTGGCACCTTTAAGGCTAACGAACTTTTATCGTACCCTCCATGATGCACCTGACGAGGAGAGCCGTGTTTCTCGAAAGCTTATGCTGCAATAAAGTTCGTTGAGTCTTAAAAGTGCCACTGGGCTTTCTACGACTTTTAATGCCAGTCGCTCACAAAGTAGAATTTTTGCTCGCAGGACTCCACAGCTTGGAGGGAGCATCGGGAACCAGAGCGGCACAGTGGCCAGGGGCTTATGTTTGCTGCAGGCATGGCGTCAGGAAGGCGAGAGACATTTGGAGGTGGTGTACCCTTGCCTGCCTCTGTGTAGCAAACTCTGGACTCCCTTGGGGGCCTCCCCTCCACATACTGACCAGGGCCTGCCCTGCTTAGCTTCCGAAATGTTCTGTGCTGGTTCCTATTTCACTTCCAGTGTTCCCTCTAAGCTGAGGTAGAGGTAGTATGAGCTAGCTCACAGCTTCTTAGCCTCCGGCTCACACATTTTCCTCTGAGCTCAGGAAGGATGGTGCCACAGGAAGTGGTGGTGGCTACAAGCATGGATGGCTTCAAAAGGGAATTAGATAAGCATATGGAGCAGAGGTCCATCAGTGGCTATTAGCCACAAGGTATAGATAGGGGCTCTGGGGCAAGGGATGCTCTGTCATCTTGGTGCTTGGGGGGGGGGCCAACAGTGGGAGGGGCTTCTAATGTCCTGGCCCCACTTGTGGACCTCCTGATGGCACTGGTATTTCTGGCCACTGTGTGACACAGAGTGTTGGACTGGATGGGCCTTTGGCCTGATCCAACATTGGAGTCTCTTATGTTCTTATGGCTCCAGAGCAAACTGATTTATGCAGCAACCAAATCTCTCGCTCACAACTTGAATGCCGGTAGCTCACAAGGTAGAATTTTTGCTCACAGAACTCCACATCTCAGAGGGAGCATTGGCCCAGGCCGAGCGCGCGTTCCCAGGGGTCTTGTTGTAGAAAAAGAGCTGCCGGAGCTCATTAGCATAACTCATTAGCATAACTTATTTGCATATGCCACGCCCCTGACATCACCGGAAGTGACAGAAGGCCACACACCCTGACATCACCGGAAGTGTGTCAGAAGGCCCGGCTACTTACCCTCCTGCTTCATCCTCATTCCCAAACGGAATGAGGATCGAAGCAGAGGGCGGGGTAAAGAAGGGGGCGGGGCTTCACCACGTGACCGCCCCGCCCCCTAGAGGTTCTCTTCCGGAGCTCCGTACCTGAGAGCTCCCCCCCGACTAGAGCCCTGCGCGTTCCTCCTCCTCCTCCTCCAGAAGAGCCCTGCAGGCTCCCACATGGGAGAAGGGGGGATTCGAACCTGCTGCTCTGGCACTTGGCCCTGACCTTTGGCCATGGGGGGTGTCAATGTAGGTGTCGGGGGGGGGAGGCATTTGTGAATGTCCTGCCTTCTGCAGGGGGCTCGACTAGTGATGTGAAGGCCCGGGGGAAAAAACGTTCCCCCCCCCATTTTTTTTACTGAAGCCTTTTTTGTGTTTTTCTGAAAAATTGAAAAAAAAAAGATAATTGATTATGGAATGTTTTATTTTAGCATGATGAATAATATATTTTAAGACAAGGTGTTCAAATATTTTCCAAATCATTTCATTTTCCAAATCATTTCTAAAAAATATGTATGGTATCAGATTGATCTAATTTCTGTGCACTGAGGACAAGCAAGTCCTAGGTGACAAACTGAACTCTCCGATGCAAGAACAAGATGCATTTCTTCCTTTAGGAGGGGCTGTTGTCACAAGAAAAGAAAAAGGTTTCAGTTTTGTGTTTGCATGTGGGTATTCTGTTTGTAATAATTGTTTGGATACACTGTATTTTTAATATGCTAGTTGTGATGATTTCATGCCAAGGAAAAATGTCCATAGTCATATTTTATGTTACTAAAGTAACAGAATGATTTTCAATCTGGACAAGAAAAAAGAAGTGCTAAAGTAGCATTTTTTTTCCATTTTCCCGAAAATTTCCGTTTTTTTCTGAAAAAAATGGCTTTTCCCCCAAGCTTCAAAATTTCCGGAAATTTGACATCTCTAGGCTTGACTAGATGACCCTGGAGGTCTCCCTTCCAACTCTGTGGTTCTATGACCTCGGTGGGCCAGGCCGGCCAGATCCCAGAGGCTAAGCAGAGTCGACCCTGGATAGTCCTTGGATGAGAGGCTTGCCAAGGAAGCCCAGGGTCAGTAGGCGGAGGCAGGCCGCGGTCTCTTGCCCTCACCCGGATGGCCCAGAGGCCTGAGACGCTGGAGAGATGCTGCCAGTCGGAGTGGACAAGACTAGACATGTAAAATTTTTGGAAATTTTGAAGCTCGGAAAAAAACTCATATTTTTCCCAGTTTTTTCCGGAAAAAAAATAGAAAGTTTAGGAAAAATTGAAAAAAATGCTACATTAGCATTTCTTTTGTCTTTTCTAGATTGAACGTCATTCTGTTACTTTAGGAACATAAAATATGACTATGGACATTTCTACTTGGCATGAAATTAACACAACTAGCATATTAAAAATGTAGTGTATCCAAACAATTATTACAAACAGAATACCCACCCACGTGCAAACACAAAACTGAAACCTTTTTATTTTCTTGTGACAACAGCACCTCCAAAACTATTATATTTAAACAAGAAATCTTGAAAATGTTATGTTTGTCTATCATAGACACAGGAATTATCATGATTTAATGCTGTAGAATTTTTTTTTAAAAAAAATTTTTTTTTTTTAATTTTTTTGAAAAAAACCCCAAAAAAGGGTTAGGAAAAATAACCCCCCCCCCCCCCCCCCGGAATTTTCCCGTTTTTTTTCCAGGCCGTCACATCTCTAGCCCAGAGTAGCTCAGTCTTGTCCTATCCGAGATGCTAAGAAGGGTCCGCCCTGGCCTGTGCTCGGGTAGGAGACTAGCCAGGAAGGCCACGGCTGCCACACAGAGCCAGGCAAGGGCGCGCCGTCCCCGCGTGGCCTTTTGCCCCGACCTGCATGCTCCAGGCTAGTCTGATCCTGGGAGCTGAGCAGGGCCGGCCCTGGTTGGTGTTTGGATGGGAGAGACCACCGAGGAAGCCCAGGTTCACGGCACAGAGGCAGGCAGTGGCGAACCGCCTCTCCCTGCCTTCCCCCCTCACCTGGGTGGCCCCGGCTGGCCCCCGGTCTCATCAGGTCTTGGAAGCTAGGCGGGGTGGGACCTGGTTAGGCCTTGGATGGACGGAGCATCACGGGAGACCAGGGCGGCACTGCAGAGGTAGGCAAGGGCAAACCCACCTCTGTATGGTCTCCTGACCTCACCTGGATGGCCCAGCCGGGAACCTCAGTCTTGGAAGCTAAGAAGAAGAGAGAAGAGACTGGATTTATGCCCCACCCTTCACTACCCCAAAGGAGTCCCAGGGCGGCTTACAAACTCCTCTCCCTTCCCCTCCCCACAACAGACAGACACCCCCCCTGTGAGGTGGGTGGGGCTGAGAGAGCTCTGACAGAAACGCCTCTTTTTCAAGAACAGCTCTGACCAGAACTACGGCTTGCCCAAGGTCACCCAGCCAGGTGCAAGTGGGGGAATCGAACCCGGTTCTCCCATATTAGACTCTGCATACTTAACCATTACACCAAGAGATTGGATTTCCCCATGGCCCTTCACTAACCAAAGGTGTCTCAGAGCGGCTGACAAACTCCTTTCCCTTCCCCTCCCCACAACAGACAGACACCCTGTGAAGGAGGTGGGGCTGAGAGAGCTCTTGGCAGAAATGGCTCTTTTTCAGGGACAGCTCTTGTCAGAACTACGGCTTGCCCAAGGTCATCCAGCCAGGTGCAAGTGGAGGAGGAGTGGGGGAATCGAACCCGGCTGTCCCAGATTAGAGTCCGCGCACTGAACCACCACACCAAAGCAGGGTCAGCGCTGGTTGGTATTTGAATAATAGGCCATCAGGGAAGTCCACGGTTGCTACCAGTGCTCCCTCTAAGCTGTGGGGTCTTGTCAGCAGAAATTCCACTTTGGGAGCAACTGGCATTAAACTTGTGAGCGAGTGATCTGGCTACCCCATAAATTAGTGTACTACGGAGCCCCATCCCTTCCTGAGCTGAGACAAAAATGTGTGAGCCGGAGGCTTAAAAACTGTGAGCTAGCTCACGTTAACTCAGCTTAGCGGGAACACTGGTTGCTACACAGAGGCGGGGTCTTCCAAATCCTACTCCATTGCGCTAACCACTACACCACACCAGATGCCTCCCTCCCTCCTCAAGAATTGTCTCTGGGCTGCACTTTTAATCCAAAAGGGTCGCTCTTGTTGGCCCATCCGGTGCAAGTCTGGATTTCTTTTTCTTTCTCCTAGAATTCTCAGCATGGCTCCCTCGAGGAGGAAGAACACCAGAAGCACCAATAAAAACGTCCTGAAAAACAAAAAGCTGGAGGCATTTCTGAAGGAGTTTGACAGGGAAGGTAAACTCTCCCCCCCCTCCAAAAAAAATTCCTTGAATTATGGTCTGCAAGGGAAGTGGGGTCCCTTTTGGAAGCTGGAGGTGGGTGGGGTCAGATCCTGCACTGTCAGGGGCGTAGCCTGCTCTCACCCAGGGTCTTACTGGTGTGGTGCTGTGGCTGTTTTATTGCAAATGGCTTTAAGCATTAAAAAAAACCCACCAGATATACCTATTTTTCTAGTATGTATAATTTTTCTAGTCTCGCTTTGGGAAACCTCCAGTTTGCAGAAAAATCTTAAACAGTACAGCGGTGGATCAAGATGCGGAGCCGTGTTAGTCTGTCTGCAGCAGCAGAAAAGAGCTCACCTGGAGTCCCGTGTCCAGTTTTGGGCACCACATTGTAGGACGGATGTTGACAAGCTCGAGCGTGTCCAGAAGAGGGCAACCACCAGGAGGGTGAGAGGGTTGGAATCCAAGTCTTACGAGGAAGGGCTGAAAGAGTTCAGCGAAGAAGCATCCACCACCTCCCAAGGCAGACTGTTCCACGGCTCAACCACTCTGACAGTTAGGAAATATCAGGAGAGACTTCCTGACTGTAAGAGTGGTTGAGCAGTGAAACAGTCTGCCTCAGGAGGTGGTGGATGCTCCTTAGCTGGACCGTTTTCAAGCGGAGGCTGGACGACCATCTTTCGGGTATGTTGTAGGTATGTAGGGCTATCTTTCGGCTATGCTCCTGCAGAGTGCAGGGGGTTGGACTAGATGACCTGCAAGGTGCCTTCCAACTCTAACGTTCTATGAGTCGGGTCTGTTTAGCCTGAGAAAGAGAAGGCTTAGAGGGGACAGGATTGCAGTCTTCAAGTATCTGAAGGACTGTCATGTAGAAGATGGAGCGGATCTATTCTCCCTCGCTCCGGATTGCAAGACTAGATATAACGGGTGGAAATTACAAGGGAGTCGTTACCAGCTAAATATCAGGAGAAACTTCCTGACTGTAAGGGTGGTTGAGCAGTGGAACAGTCTGCCTCAGAAGGTGGTGGAGGCTCCTTCGCTGGACATTTTCAAGCGGAGGAGGCTGGACGACCCTCTTTTGGGTACGTTGTAGGGCTGTCTTTCGGCTACGCTCCTGCAGAGTGCAGTGGGTTGGACTGGGTGACCCGCAAGGTCCCTTCCAACTCTAACGTTCCATAATTTGTGGCAGGGGATGAGCAGAAGCCAGCCGTGACTCCCAAAAGCTCCTCCCCTGCCCCCAATTTTGTTAGTCTTGAAGGTGCTCCTGGACTCTGGCTCTTTTCCACTAGTAGGGATAGGATGTAGGCTGGAAGGGGGCCAAGCTAAGTTAGTTCTCCTCCTCCTTCCCTTAGCTCCATGTCTAGTCCCACTGCTGTACTTCCCCTCCCCCCCCCCCAGGCGCCCTGGGATCCTTTGCCCGGTCGTCATCCCGCCGGGTGATCTTTGCCAACTGCAAACCAGCTGTGAGCCTCAGACCAACTGGGTGTCAAACCCTCCAAGCAGTTCTTAAGAGCAGGTGCTGGCTCCCATTTAATCTAGCGGCCTATAGCTGCCTTTTATATATATATTCCAGTCAATTAGCCAGTAATCTGAGCTAATAACAATCCTTTAGACGGCTAGACTCCTCTTGTTCATTAATTCATTAATTCAAATTTAAGTACCAAATTAGTTAATTGAAAGGTAGTGTGTGTGCATAAATAGAACCTTTAGAATGCCTAGATGTTTCGGGACTTCCTCTCAAGAAGAAATCCCATAGGGCCCCCATCCGTGGATATAAGAATCTACAGGTGGGGCCACGTTGCCTCTCAGGGATACAGGTGCTTAAATTAAACCCAGGCAAAACCGTGTCCCTGGCGTCCTTGCCAGCAGACCGAGGGATGCCACAAACGTTGAGACAGTTTCGGCAAAAAACAATCCGGAATAAGAGGGATTTCTGCGCCCTCCTCGGTAGGAATGGTCCCCAGAAGGCTGTGGGCGGTTGGAAGGCCCCCGTTTGTCCCGTGACCGCGAGAGGCCTGATTCGGTTGCCAGCGTTTCATCCCAGGCTGCCAATCCGGAGCATTCTCTCCAGAGCTGGGCCCCTTTGGCCCGTTTTCAGAGGGGGCTGACCCAACAGGCCTCTCATGCCGGCAGGACATTTGCCTTGAGATTGTCCTGTGGGGCTTCGGGGCGGGTTGGGCCTTTCGGCCCCAGGATCCGCAGAGCTGGTGGGAGCTGCTCGTGGCAGGCGTTGTCGTCTGCACGCCCCCCTTTTGCCTGTACATCTGCGGGACGAGGAGTGCCCCAAGCACAGCCCAACAGTCCCCAGCGACTCCGTGCCCCGTTCCCAGCCTGGCCTCTTTCCGCCTCCTCTGCAGTCCAGGCCCGGAAAGAGAGGATCCTGATGGAGTGCGACAGCTTCCTCAAGGAGATTGACAACATGTACAGCATGGAATTCCTCCGCCTGCCGGCAGCGCTGCAAGAGATGAACTGGCTCGAATACAGTAGGTGGGGAGGACGGGGCAGAGGGGGGCAGAGTCCCAGCTGGTGTGAGGCCAGCCGTCGCCGCCCCTGCGAGGGATGGCGGGGGCTGTTTGCTTTGGCCTGGGGGGGCCGTTTGTCACGCAGTCGCTGGGCTGGGTATGTATCTCCCAAGTCTCCGAGGCAGGAGGCAGCTTCCGGATTTGCTCCTGACGACGGTTGTGAGCTCCTTGGGACTCCCACCGTGTGCCCGGAACGAGGAGTCCGGCTGTAGAGGGGGGGGCCTCGCACCCAGGAGGCTGTTTCCGCCAGCCTCTTCTCTTCCCTTTCCCTTCCTCGGACGGCCGTGGCTCTGCTCTAACGAAGGCCTTTTGTCTCTCCAGTGCTGGGAGGAGGTGAGAAGGCCCTGGAGAAGGCAGCCATGGTAGGTAGCCCCCGAACCCCCCGCCGCTGCCATGCCGGCTGGACCAGGGAGCCGGGCTCGCTGAGCGCCGCTCTTGTGCTTGCAGGTCGATCTGGACCTCCTGGAGGTCACCAAGCGGGCAACGGAAGCCCTCCAGGCGCCTGTGAAAACCGTCTGGAAAGGTGGGTCTGCGAGAGGAGGAGCTGTGGGTAGTGGTTGGGGGGCCAGGTGGGCTCCCGTCCCCCTCAGTGCTGAAGCTCCCTGGGTGGTCTTGCCCCCGCCCCACCTCCCAGGGGTGCTGTGGGGATGCTCCCTCTAAGCCGTGGGGTCTGGTGAGCAAAAATTCTGCTTTGTGAGCTGCTGGCATTAAAGTGGGTGAGTGAGCGATTTGGTTACTGCATGAATTAGCTTGCTCTGGAGCCCTCCTTCCTGAGCCAAGACAAAAATGTGTGAGCCGGAGGCTACAAAACTGGGAGCTAGCTCACACTCACTCAGCTTAGAGGGAACACTGGGGGGGGGGACTGGGCGGGGGCTGCCGCTCTGACCTCTTTTGGGGGAAAGGACCCACAACGGCTGGGAGGGTGACGGGTCTCGTGTGCCTGCGTGTTTTGACCTCCCAGCGAAGAAGGCCAAGCAGGCGATTGAGACCATAGAAGAAGAGGACGGGCAGCCCGTCCTGCCGGTGGGGAAGCGATCCAGACAGGAGAGTGATCCTCCTAGAGCCTCGGAGTCCAGCGTCCAGAAACTGGGGAAGGTGAGAGTCCCTCTTAGAGATGTAAAGTTTCCGGAAATTTTGAAGCTCAGGAAAAACCGTGGGTTTTTTCGGGGGAGGGGGGGGACGGAAATTTTCAGAAAAATGGGGAAAAAATGCTACATTAGCGCTTCTTCTTTCTTGTCCAGATTGAAAGTCATTCTGTTACTTTAGGAACATAAAATATGACTATGGACATTTTTACTTGGCATGAAATTATCACAATTAAGCATATTAAAAATACAGTGTATCCAAACAGTTATTACAAACAGAATACCCACCCACGTGCAAAAACACAAAACTGAAACCTTTTTCATTTCCTGTGACAACAGCACCTCCTAAAGGAAGAAATGCATTTTGCTCTTTGCATTGGAGCGTTCAGTTGGTAACCTAGGACTTCCTTGTCCTCAGTGCACAGAAATTAGATCAATCTGATACCATACGTATTTTTTAGAAATGATTTGGAAAATATTTAAACACCTTGCCCTAAAATATTTTATTCAGCATGTCAAAATAAAATGTTCCGTGATCAATTTTCTTTTCTTTTTACAATTTTTCGGGGAAAAACAAAAAAGGCTTCAGGGAAAAAACAGGAAAAACATTTTTCCCCCCGAATTTTTTCCGGGGTTTTTCCAGGCCTTTATATCTCTAGTCCCTCTGCAGAGGCCCAGGAGCTCTGCTCCGCTGTCCCCCCCCCCCCCCCGCCCCCCCCACACAGGCTGTGGCGGC
>NW_015168214.1:26116-28923 GCF_001447785.1 Gekko japonicus | reverse complement strand
AATCACTTGCAGCCGGTGGTGGGCATGACGCTGCCGTGAGGGGGGGGAGAGGGAGATGCCGCTGCCCTCTGTCCTTCACCGGCCCTCGGAGCATGGAAGCCCCTCTGCACTCACAGCCGAGGGGGGTGGGGGTCGGGTCTGCGGGAGCATGGTTTGTGCTCCTGTGCAAGGACTGGGAGGGAGCCAGTGCAAGTGGTGATGCTTGGTGGAGGCGCACCAAGGTTTCTGCTGGCTGGTGCAAAGTCCAGCACCACGAGCAGCTGGGCTCCCAGCCACAGTCTCCAGCTTTTGGGAATCCGGATTCTGCATAAGGGGGAAACTGTGTCTCTTTGTGAGCCAGCTGGGTGTGATTAAGTGTGCTGACTCTAATCTGGGAGACCCGGGTTTGATTCCCCCACTCCTCCTCCACTCGCACCTTGGGCAAGCCCTAGTTCTGGCAAGAGCTGTCCTTGGAAAAGAGCCGTTTCTGTCAAGAGCTCTCAGCCCCACCTACCTCACAGGGGAGGGGAAGGGAGAGGAGTTTGTAAACCTAATCTGGGAGAAGGGGGTTTGATTCCCCCACTCCTCCTCCACTTGCACCTGGCTGGATGACCTTGGGCAAGCCGTAGTTCTGATAAGAGCCATTCTTGACAAAGAGCCGTTTCTGTCAGAGCTCTCTCAGCCCCACCTACCTCACAGGGTGTCTTGTGGGGAGGGGAAGGGGAAGGAGATTGTCAGCCACTCTGAGACTCCATTGGGTAGTGAAGGGCCATGGGGTATCAATCCAATCTCCTCCTCCTGCTCCTCCTTGTGCATGGAACAGAGAAGGCAGAGAAAGAAGGACTTTTCTCCCTTTCTCACAATACGTGAACTCGTGGGCATTCATTGAAACAAGTGAGCAGTAGACTTAGAACAGATCAAAGAAAGTTCTTTGTTGTTGTATTTATATCCGGCCTTCCCCACAAAATACAAGCGTAGTAGTAAATCCAAATACAAGTACAATTCATACAGAGCTAAAATTCCGAAAACCAGCAACAAATAGCAGAAAATTATAATTTCCGGGATCCACGGGGGCCGTCTGATGCTGGGCATATGCTGGCATGGATAAGGACCCCCCCGCGGGCAGCAGATGCCGTGGGCAGTATGGGCAGGGGAGGCCGAAGTATTTAGACGTCCGCCGCCTCAAGCAAAGCTTCCCAGCTCTTCAGCCAAAGAGTCATTCACACGTGGCACTCACTGCCGCAGGAAGTGGCGGCGGCTACAACCATAGTCTGCTTCAAAAGGAGACTGGATGAACACATGGAGCAGAGGTCCATCAGTGGCTTTTAGCCACAAGGTATAGAGGAAACACTCTGTCTGGAGCAGCAATGCTCTGTCTTCTTGGTGCTTGTGGGGGGGGGGCAACAGTGGGAGGGCTCCTAGTGTTCTTGCCCCGCTGTTGGACCTCCTGATGGCCCCTGGTATTTTTGGCCCCTGTGTGACAGAGTGTTGGATTAGATGGGCCATTGGCCTGATCCAACATGGGGTTCTCTTATGTTCTTATATGGAGCAGAGGTCCATCGGTGACTGTTAGCCACAAGATACAGAGAGCAACTCTCGGTTTGGGGCAAGGGGTGCTCTGTCTTTTTGGTGCTTGGGAGGGGGCAAGTGTGGGAGGGGCTTCTAGTGTCCTGGCCCCACTGCTGGACCTCCTGATGGACCCTGGTATTTCTGGCCACTGTGTGACACAGAGTGTTGGACTGGAGGGGCCACTGGCCTGATCCAACATTGGCTTCTCTCATGTTCTTATGTCTGGGGCAAGGGATGCTCTGTCTTTTTGGTGCTTGGGAGGGGGCAAGTGTGGGAGGGCTTCTAGTGTCCTGGCCCCACTGCTGGACCTCCTGATGGCACCTGATATTTCTGGCCACTGCCTGACACAGAGTATTGGCCTGGATGGGCTATTGGCCTGATCCTGATGGCACCTGGTATTTCTAGCCACCGTGAGACACAGAGTGTTGGATTGAATAGGCCATTGGCGTGATCCAACATTGGCTTCTCTCTTATGTATAAGCATATGGAGCAGAGGTCCATCAGTGGCTATTAGCCACAAGGTATAGATAGGAACTCTTGGCCTGGGGCAAGGGATGCTCTGTATTCTTGGTGCTTGGGGGGGGGCAACAGTGGGAGGGCTCCTGGTGTCCTGGCCCCACTGATGGACCTCCTGATGGCACCTGGTATTCTTGGCCACTGCCTGACACAGAGTGTTGGGCTGGGTGGGCCATTGGCCTGATCCAGCACTGGCTTCTTCTCTCGTGTTCTTGTGTACCCCTTGCTGGGCTCTGGGCTAGCGTCTGGCCCCCTGGTATAGCTCTGCATACGTGGGGCAGAATTGGGAATTGCTGGCCAGGTGGGCCCGGAGGTCAAGTGCTTTCTTGTGTCTTTCAGGCAAAGACCACCGCCAAAAAGGCCCGACGGTCCAAGCGGGGCAGGCCTCCCCCGGCCAGGTCGACGCGCCTGAGCAGGAGGTAAGGGTGGGCCGGAGCAGGGAGCTTGGGGGGGTGCATGGCTCGGCTATGCCCAGGCCGGCGGGGGCTCCTGTGGCCAGGGAGGCGGCTCACGCGTGGCTCTCTCCGCAGGTCCAGCAAAGGTAACTTTGTCACGCCGTCGGCCAGGGAGGCGGCCCGCTCCGCCGCCCTCCAAGGCGCCACCCCCCTGCTCACCCCGAAGTTTGATTCCAGGTGAGGCACAGGAGCTCTCCCTGCCCGCTCGCCTGCGTCAGGGTTTGGGAGTGGGAGCGGATCTCTGCCAGGGGGGGGGGGAGGAGGGGACCTGTATGGCGGAGGGTTCCT
>NW_015168214.1:22231-25871 GCF_001447785.1 Gekko japonicus | reverse complement strand
ACCATCGAGTTTTCAGCCCCATTGCCGGTGCGTCGCCCGGCTACGTGCCCAGCGTGCCGGCGTCACGTCTGGGCGACAGCATAGTGGGGCGCAGGTGTTTTCCGCACGGGAATGTTCCTGCCAAGAACTATGTGTCCCCCGCCGATTCGCAGTGAGTCCTTGGCAGCCCCAACCCTGAGGCCTGCCTCTGGAGCGCGTCTCCCGCACCGTCTGTGACTGGACTCAATTGTCAGCCGCAGTGACCCTTCACACCTGTCAGGTTCCACAGCCAAACAAAGGAGTACAGTTTGGTGTAGGAGCAAAGTAGTACAAAGGAGCCAGTTTGGTGTCGTGGTGAAGTGCGTGCGGACTCTAAGCTGGGAGAACCGGGTTTGATTCCCCCACTCCTCCTCCACTTGCACTGGCTGGGTGACCTTGGGCAAGCCATAGTTCTGACAAGAGCTGTTCTTGAAAAAGCTGTTTCTGTCAGAGTTCTCTCAGCCCCACCTACCTCCCAGGGGGTGTCTGTTGTGGGGAGGGGGAGGGAAAGGAGTTTGTGAGCCGCTCTGAGACTCCAAGTGAAGAGTGGAGTATAAATCCAATCTCTTCCCTCTTCTTCTACATGCTTATCATAAGGTTATACTTTATTGTAAGAGCTATAGAGGCAGTAACATCGTCACTGTTACGAATGGCTACGCTCCTGCAAGCATAATGGGGGGCGCGGGAGAATGGGGCCCCAGGCCCTTAAAGCCAAACCTGGGAATCGAAACTAATCCCACGGGTAATTGATGGGAAGACACTACACAGGCAGCCTGCAAGGACAGAGATAATAAAGAAGGAAGGAATGCAGCAGCAGCTGGTACACAGGTCAAGCAAAGGCACTCTTGCCCATAAACGTCATGGCAGCATAGCTGACCACACCCAGGGGCTTCTGACGGTTTGGGTTTCCCTGGGGGAAACGGTGTGTGTGTGTGTGTGTGTGTGTGTGTGTGTGTGTGTGATGACAGGGTGCTTTTCTCCCCTCCCCCTCGGCCCCACAGTGTCTTCAAGACGCCCGGCCTGCGTGCCCCCGCAGCACAAGAGCGGGTCTTCAGCATCTCCGTGAACGGCAGCCCCCTCGCAGCCACCGACGACGTCTTCATCACCGTCCCTGGCGGGGGAGGGGAGGTGAGCCGGAGGCGTTTGGGAGGGGCGGAATCTTTCAGCTGCCCTAAGCCAAGGGGGTGGAGGGTGGGCCTGCACCTTCCCTGGGCCGGGGGGCCGCCCCCCACCCCAGGACTCTCCGTCGCCAGCCGGGCGTGGCGGGCCATGCTGCGTTCCCCAAAGCTGCCCCTCGGGTGGTGACGACGGCCTCTTGCCGTTTCCCCTGCAGACCATCTGCTTAAGAGCCGGCAAGCTTTCCCGACGCGACCTGATGCGCTTGAATCCGGACACCCTGGGGAGTGTGAAGAAGCTGTCGGTGAGGGCCCCCGTGCGTCTCCTCTTTCTTCCACAGGGCACCCTCTCTCCACCCCACCCATTTCTTTCCTGCTGCCCGGCTTTGATTCTTGTTCAAGAAGAATCATAGAATGTTCAGAGTTGGAACTGGGACCTTGCAGGTCCTCTAGTCCGACCCACCCCGTCCCTGCACTCTGCAGGAGCACGAAACAGAGCCGTGCAACAGCCCCGGAAGAGGGTCGTCCAGCCTCCTCCGCTTGAAAATGTCCAGCGAAGGAGC
Source organism: Gekko japonicus (assembly GCF_001447785.1). Classification (NCBI taxonomy): domain Eukaryota; kingdom Metazoa; phylum Chordata; class Lepidosauria; order Squamata; family Gekkonidae; genus Gekko; species Gekko japonicus. The sequence continues at coordinate 24,175 of NW_015168214.1, read as the reverse complement.
CTCCGCCACCTCCCGAGGCAGACTGGACTTTTGTGGAGGACAGCCTGTTTCGTAGCCTCCAGCTCACAGATTTTTGCCTTTGCTCAGGAAGGGATGGGGCTCCAGAGCAAACTGATTTAAGTGGCAGCCACACACAGTGGCCAGAAATACCAGTCCCATCCTGTGGCAGTGAATTCCATTAACACATGGAATTCACTGCCAAAGGAAGTGGTGGCGGCTACAAGCATGGACGGCTTCAAAAGGATGGCTTCAAAAGGGAATTAGAGAAGCATATGGAGCAGAGGTCCATCAGTGGCTATTAGCCCCAAGGTATAGATAGGGGCTCTGGGGCAAGTGATGCTCTATCTTCTTGGTGCTTGGGGGGGTCAACAGTGGGAGGGCTTCTAATGTCCTGGCCCCACTGCTGGACCTTCTGATGGCACCTGGTATTTCTGGCCACTGTGTGACCCAGAGTGTTGGACTGGATGGGCCATTGGCCTGATCCAACACTGGCTTCTCTTACGTTCTTATAGGAACTCTTGGTCTGGGGCAAGGGATGCTCTGTCTTCTTGGTGCTTGGGGGGGGGCAAGAGGGGGAGGGCTTCTAATGTCCTGGCCCCACTGGTGGACCTCCTGATGGCACCTGGTATTTCTGGCCACCGTGTGACACAGGCCTTTGGCCTAATCCAACGTGGGCTTCTCTCTTATGTTCTTATGTAGCCGTCCCACGCAGGGCCTCCGTCGGCAGCCTGAGAGGGCTGAGGGGGAGGATCAGCAAAAGACCCATTTATTTATTTTGGGGGGGTTTCATTCCGCCCTTCCCAAACGGGCTCAGGGCGGATCACAACAAATCAAGTCAAAGACTCGTTAGCAATAAAACCACTTTAAAATCATAGAAACAATACGCAATAAAATTGGCAGCAGCAGGATAGATCTGTCGGGGCCGCCAGGCGGAGGTCGCACACAAGGGGGATCCAGAAAAGACCGTTCCCGTCAGCAGTCGCCGGCCTCCTCTTTCAGTTTGGCTCAACTCCTTCCGGGCCGTGCGGGTTCTGTGGAGATGCTTCGCCTGGTCTTGATCGATGCTTCCTCTAAGCTGTGGAGTCTTGTGAGCAAAAAGTTCTACTTTGTGAACTCCGTGCATTAAAGTTGTCAGCGAGCGATTTGGCTGCCGCTTAAATCCGTTTGCTCTGGAGCCCCATCCCTTCCTGAGCGAAGGCAAAAATCTGTGAGCTGGAGGCTAAGAAACTGAGCTGGCTCACACCCACTCAGCTTGGAGGGAGCACTGGTCTCGATGCCTCCCGAGAGTGCTGCCCGACACAGCGTCAGTCCATTCTAAGGCCTTGGTCCCAGTGGACGTGTGGGAGTAACTCTGTGTAGGGTTTTGCTTCTCTATGTCTTAGTCAAACCGGGGAGGACTCCTTGGCCCTTGCTGGGGCGGACGGGTTGCGCCCAACCGGACAGACGGCCCCTGACCAATGTTCCCTCTAAGCTGTGGAGTCCCGTGAGCAAAAATTATACATCGCGAGCTACTGGCATTCAAGTTGTGAGCGAGCGATTTGGCTACTGCATACATTAGCTTGCTCTGGAGCCATCCTTCCTGAGCTGAGACAAAAAAAATGTGTGAGTCGGAGGCTACAAAACCGTGTGCTAACTCACACTAACTCAGCTTAGAGGGAACACTGCAGCCCTGACCGCTCCTTTGCTCTCTCGGTCCCGCCCTGCCCTCTCGATCCTTGGCCTTGGGCAGTCTGCAGCTGTGAGCCCCGGAGGAAGGCGTCTGCCTTGGGGGGGCTCTTCCGGTTCAACCGGGCTTTGCTCCGCGAGCGTTTGTGCGGGAAAGGAGACCTCGTTGGTCTTCGAGGGGCAAGAAGGAAAGGGACTGGGGGTTTGCTGCAACGTACGGACGGGACTGACCCTCTGAGATGGGGGGGGCAATGGAGTGCTCGGGCCGTGGCGCCGGGG
>NW_015168214.1:0-22213 GCF_001447785.1 Gekko japonicus | reverse complement strand
CAATCCCTGGAGAAGGGAAGGGAGGGCACGCCCTTGCTCTCCCCCCCCCCCATCTCAGCCCTTTTGGCCCCTGCCTCCTGTGGAGAGGCGGACTGTGCCCCCCCACCCCATCGCAGAGGCGTGCTGTCCCGTACCGTGAGGCCCCCCCCCCACCTCCCCTCTCTGCTGACCGAGGCCTCATCTTCTCCTCCTCCTTCTAGGCACAGCTGGCCAGTCTCTGCAGCACCATCAGGAGCACCAAGTGAGACCTCACGGGGGGGGGGTGCTGCTTCCTCCAGGACTGCGCAGCCTCCAGAGGACCTGGGTCGCGGCTCTTCTGTCCTGGGCCTCCCCTGAGGGGGTCTGCTTTTCAAGCACACACACACACCCCCTGCCTTTTGTTCTCTTACTGGCGTGTGTGTGTGTGTGTTGGGGGGGGGGGCCCTCTGGGGCACCTTGTGTTCCATGAGGGAGGAAGAGGGAGCTTCCTGGCCAGTCTCCTCTAGTTTTGCCTTCCCCAGGCCACGTCCAGCCCCCCCCCCAGTTGCTCCTCCCTCTCCCGGGCAGGGCCAGCGTCTTTGTGGGGCAGCCTCTGCCAAAAGAAGGGGGGGCTCCTTTTCTCTCTCTCCCCCCCCCCCGTTTTTAACTGAAAGGCGTATCTATATTTGACCTGGGGGAGGGAGGGAGGGAGGGGGGAGTCTTTTAATTAGCAGTGGCTCTTTTTGTGGTTTTTTAGTTAAAATGTTGTACCTGACGGTTTTTCGCCGGAATACGTTTTTCAACTCCTGCATTAAAGTTGGTGTTTTTCTCAGCACTTCCTTCTCTTGCTCGTTCCTGAGCCAGCTGCTCCTCTGATTCTGTCGCAGGGAGCTGATAAAGAAGAAAGGGGGTGGGGTGGCGGTGACATGCTACGTGTTAATTGTTGGAAAAGTTGGTGAAAATAGTTTTGTATTCAGAGTTTGCAATGGCTCTTTGTCCACTGGAGAGGAGGCATTTTCTTTCTATGTAAAAATCTTTAATTCTAAAGAGGGAAGGGCACACAGAAAATCTACAAAACGACAAACACCTAAGACGACATGCTTGCAACAACAGACAGACCAGTTGGTAATGGAGAATCTTCCTTTCTCCTTGGCCCCTAGAAGGAAATCACCTGAATGCACTCACCCATGATTATTAGTAAATAGGCTTCAGTTTTCCCGGGCTTTCTTCCCATTGGCTCTCTGCCAGGTTCCCTTCCAGGTCAATCTAAACAACTGCACACAAGGTAAGCACGTGAACCCTGTAACGACTGAATTTAGACCTCGCAACACACCTATTTCCAACCCAGCTGCTCCTCTGATCCTGTCGCAGGGAGCTGAACAGGAAGAAAAACGGGGGGATGTTACATGTTCATTTCCTGTTAAGTCCCTGTCTATAAGTTTAGATCCTCGTCTGCCATTCCAATGTATTTGAAAAACTGTGCCTTACACACAAAAGCTCATACCTTGTTGGTCTCAAAGGTGCCCCCACTAGACTCTTAAATTTGTTTTACTGCTTCAGACCAACACAGATGACCACCTGGACCTTGTAACAATATCAAAGTGTGATATTCTGCATGCAAAAATGAAAACCTGAGTATCGCAGAAGAGTTCAAGCAAAAGGCTTCCAGAAGGATTCACACGAGGATCCGGGGTATTTTGTTCTCTCGTTTTGAACGTCTTCTTCGGTGATGCTAACAGCAATAAGTTACAATTCCCAAATAGTGATTTCTGCACCTCCGTTCAGTTCCATAATAGGAAGTTGAAGCAACCCGAGCTGCAGTGTTAGAGGAGAGTCTAGTAACAAATATACACTGCAAAATTTTTTTTAGCAAACTAATGTCTTCTGTTTATGGTCATCATTTAGTAAAGTGCAGAGTGTGTCATCATTTCATCCTAGTCAGGAATAAATATTCATTACATTCAATAAGCAATAACATTCAATACATACAGATTGCTAACTACCAGACAATTTTGGATGCTTTTTGCCGGTCCTACAAAAGACACATTATGCAGCTAACATTTATGGACGGAGTAATCCTGTGGTTCTCAAAGCTGCATCCACATGTACTCGTCCATGAATGCTAGCTTTTGTAGGACCGGCAAAAAGCATCCATACAAGAAGGCTGTCCCCCTTTGTGGAAGACTTTATGCAAGTTGAAGCGGGCTTATAATTCTAGAAACTCCCGTTGGAGCTTGGCTTTTAAAACACTGATGCAAAATTGCACTTTACTAAATGATGACCATAAATAGAACACATTAGTTTGCTAAAAGGCTTTTGCAGTGTATATTTGTTACTAGACCATAATAGGAAGTGGCAATTAACCACAAGTGCCTCATCATTTGGCTTATGTTACTTCAAAATCTGGGCACCCTTATACAGCTTTAGATCAAAATCAGCTGAAACATGATGATGATGGTGTAGCTATAGGTAAGCTGGGAACGTTGCCAGTCTCTCAGGTCAAGCCCGAAGATAGCGATGGGCCTGTGAAAACCCTTCATCAAAGTCAAATACCTTTAATGGCATAATAACAGTAAAATACATAGATATACAATAACAGCATGAAAATTTAAAAGGATAACAAAATAAATCCTTTAGGAGCACAGATCTAACTTTGGCCGCTATAGCTGTGATATCAGGATTAACATCCTTTAGAAGATACTGAATAGCCTTTTCCTTATTAGAACTATAATTCAGAGGAAATAAAAGATGGCAACAATTCTTTGCGTAAGGCTGAGTGAAACTGACAGTTGGAAATATAGTATATTGAATCCACAGATTTTAAAGGGCGTGAACATAACCTTTCACGTAGGGGAATTTTATTAAACCGACCTCAGAGCACTTTTGGGGACAAAGCATGTAGACGGGCTAATGTGAAGGCTCTACGGCAGTGGTGGCGAACCTACGGCACGGGTGCCAGAGGTGGCACTCAGAGCCCTCTCTGGGCACGCGTGCCATCACCCCAGCCAGGCCCAGCCCACCATTAAAGAATTTTTTGGCCACTGTGTGATACAGAGTGTTGGACTGGATGGGCCTTTGGCCTGATCCAACATTGGCGTCTCTTATGTTCTTATGTCCTCCAGAGACCCCTGGGGGGGGTCCCTCACGGGGCACTTCTTTCCCTGATGTTTAACATCTGTATGTGGGGATTAGGTGATTCATAAATGTGAAAGAAAGAAAGTCACAAGTTCTGATAAGAGCTGTCCTTGAAAAAGAACCGTTTCTGTCAGAGCTCTCTCAGCCCCACCTACCTCACAGGGTGTCTGTCTGTCGTGGGGAGGGGAAGGGAAAGGAGTTTGTAAGCCGCTCTGAGACCCCAGTCTCTTGATGTCGTGGTTAAGTGCGCGGACTTTAATCTGGGAGAACGGGGTTTGGTTCCCCACTCCTCCACTTGCAGCTGCTGGATGACCTTGGGCAAGCCGTAGTTCTGTCAGAGCTGTCCTTGAAAAAGCCGTTTCTGTCAAGAGGTCTCTCAGCCCCACCTACCTCACAGGGTGTCTTTTGTGGGGAGGGGAAGGGAAGGGAGTTTGCAAGCTGCTCTGCGACTCCCTTGGGTAGTGAAGGGCCATGGGGTATAAATCCAATCTCTTCTTCACCCAGCAAGGCAGCCCTTTCTCTAACTCGAGGGGCACAATCTCCTCCTTGGGGTAACCACCACCACAAATGAATCTGAAACAGCATCACCTGCTCAATGGATTTGTACTCCCAGCACTCCATATGTGCATTGCTGTTCAAATGCTCTGCCTAACTGACACCACCTCTCACTTTCATTGCAGTAGTTACTGAAGGATGATCCATTACGCTTCCTCACTTTTGTGCTTGTGGCGGAATGCGCCTGCTCTGGCCCGCAGGACCTATTCCACCCTGCCTTCCAAGGTCTTCCCAACACCTGGAGAGGCTTCTTCCCCCCCCCTCCGGTAACCTGCCACCACCACTTGACCTTTGTAAAGAATGGCCTGCTGGGAGAGTCAGGGTTCCCGGCTTCCCTTCCAAGTTCTGAGGCCTTGCCTCTGTGTCTCCTGCTGCCCAGCGCCTGGACACTATCGGGACAGTTTACTGCCTCGTGGGCCCCTGGAGGAAGAGCCACTTGCCAACTGCCTGCCTTCCCCCTCCTGGCAATCCTTTTACAAAAATGTGACCGAGATGGTGGAGGTCTGTGTGAATACAGAGAACCATGTCCAGCATCAAAAGTTACAAAGTATTTATTTAAAAGAAAATATTCACAAGCATACTTTTAGCACAGCACCAGACTGAGCAAGGAATACAAAAGAAATAGGTAGAACGCAAATGCTCTGTCTTTCTCTCTATACGTGCCCTATGTGATCTTAAAATATAGGGCAGGCTCTTAATCTTAGGTGTTCTAGATCTCTACAGTTTCTGTTGCCTTAAAGCTTGCTCCAGCTCTTGAGGCGAGCACATGGTCAAAATTGCCGCCTTCCCAGTGAAGAGGTCTCTGGACCCAGCACCCAAGGAAAAGAGACCACCTTCTTGCTGCAAGGAGTTTTTATCGTATCGATTTCCCCTCCCGCTGACCAGGCCAGGTCAAAGAGGTGTTTCCTGGAGATCTCAAGGAAACTTATTCCTGGAGTCTCTCTAGCAGTTCATTCCTCCAAAAATCTCTGTTCCCTGCTAGGAGGAAGGGGGAGATCTTGACCCACCCATGATCCCTCCTACTAGATCCATTAGCATGTGAGTGAAGGTAAGCTATGGTAGGTCTGGGAAGCAGTTGCACAGACTTCCCCCTTCTTGCTTGTTCTTTCCCCCCCCGCCGGGGGGGGGGGGGGGAATGCACAGTGGAAGCTTTACTAGTGTCAAACCTCCAAGGAAAAAACATATTTCTTCACAGTGCTCAAAAGATGGCAAGCTCAACCTCTGCCCATCTCCTTTACCACTTTTTGGAAAACAGGACAGAATGCATTGTGGTGTGTATACAGAGATCAGGTTTTGAGCATTCAAAATATAAGAAAGTTTAATAAACAAAAAGAGTACACATGGTCATTTCAAGCTGAGCAAGGATAAAAAGAAATGGTGGGAACACAGTCCTCTAAATCCTAAACTCTATACTTATCCTAACCATGTCACATTACTATAGCCTAGTTATCACTTGTAGTTTCAGTATTTAAAATTCCTCCATTATCTTACTTCTCAGAGGTTGGGAAATTTCCCATTGTTCCTCAACATTTGATCAACAGGATCCCACTGCAGACTTACTGCCTCATGGCTTGTGCCATCTTGTTTGTTTGTTCGATATCCCACCTTTCTCCCCAAAGTGGCTTACGTAGTTTTCCTCGCCTCCATCTTATCCTGAAGAAGATGAACAAAGAGAAGAGCTTCTTTGTCATGTCCTGAAGCTTGATAATCTCCCCTTGAGAGTCCATCCCCATCTGTGGGATCATTCCCAGTCTTCCTGACCAAGAGGAAGAGAACAAAATCTAGCCTTTAGGATTTCTGTTAGGCGTTACAATTTAGCAGAGGTGTTAGGTGGTAAACCCTTTGTCTCTCTATAGCCAGAGCCATTTGCATCTCTCAGTGCTAAAGTGCTTGATGCTTGGGGAAGAGTGACTCCAAACCCTGTGCTTTCCCTCCTTGCCAGCTATGAAAGTGCAATCAAGCTCCAGTACGTAGACAAAGTGCAGTCTCAATTATTGGAGTACTGATGGGATTTCTAGGGCAGAAGGCATTTCTCCAAAGGCTGTACAACAGCCGGAGAGCAAATGGAGACAGAAGCAAAGACCCCTCCCCTTCAAGTCCACTTTCAGAATCAGAGCCTGAACCCCAGACCTTTGCGCTGGAACATCCCAAAGACCCGTCGCCGGATCTCCTTGGTCTTCACGCTGTATATCACCGGGTTGAGCACCGGGGGCAGGAGGAAGTGGAGGTAGGACAGAAGCAGGTAGACCTGGGGGGGCATTTCCTTCCCAAACCGGTGGATCATAGAGAGGCTCAGCAGGGGGCTATAGAAGAGGAGGACGGCGCAGATGTGGGAGACGCAGGTGTTGAGGGCCTTCAGGCGCGCCTTCCAGGTGGCGATGCGCAGCACGGTCTTTAGGATCATGGCGTACGAAAGGAGGATGAGGACGGAGTCCAGCCCGAGCGTGGAAAGCAGCACGAAAAGGCCGTAAGCACTGTTAACACGCGTGTCCACGCAGGCCAGCCTGAGGACGTCTGGATGGACGCAGTAGGAATGAGAAAGGGCCCTGGCCTTGCCGTATCTGAGCTCCCTCAGCATGAAAGGCAGGGGGAGGTGGAGGCCGACGCTTCGGAAAACAATGGCCGCCCCCATCTTGGCCACCGTAGCGCCGGTCAGGACAGAGGCGTACCTCAGAGGGTTCCAGATGGCCACGAAGCGGTCAAAGGCCATGGCCAGGAGGACAGCCGATTCGATGACGGAGAAAGTGTGGATGGAGAAGAGTTGGGCGAAGCAGGCCCCGGCCAGCACCGCTCTGGAGCGGAGCAGGAAGACGCTCAGCATGGATGGCAGAGTGGAAGCCGAGAGACCCAGGTCGGCCAGGGCCAGCATGCACAAGAGCAGGTACATGGGTGCGCGGAGGCCCCGCTCGGCCCGGACCACGGCCAGGATGGTGCCGTTCCCGAAAAAGGAGACGAGGTACATGGCGCCCAGCGGGATCACCAGCCAGCGATGTGCGGAGCCGAGTCCTGGGATGTCCATCAACACAAAGAGCCGCGGCCAGTCCTCGGTCCGGTTGGGGATCGCCATGGCCGCCACTGTGGTACCTGGAAGTATGGAAATGCCTGATTTAAAAAACCATGCAAATGGCAAGAGAAAAGTCTCTTCCCCTGTCTCTAGAGCGGGCCTTTCCTTCCCACCCATGCCCAGCTGTTTGAACAAAGAATAAATGCCCGGCAGAGGAAAGAGCTCCGGATGATTAGCCACAAGGTATAGAGAGGATTCTCGGTCTGGGTCGAGGGATGCTCTGCATTCTTGGTGCTGGGGCAACAGTGAGAGGGGGCTTCTGTTGTCCTGGCCCCACTGCTGGACCTCCTGAGGGCACCTGGTATTTTTGGCCACTGCCTGACACAGAGCGTTGGACTGGGTGGGTCATTGGGCAGATCCAACAGGGGCTTCTCTTATGTTCTCTTATGTCTGGGGCAAGGGATGCTCTGCATTCTTGGTGCCTGGGGGGGGGCAACAGTGGGAGGGCTCCTAGTGTCCTGGCCCCACTGCTAGACCTCCTGAGGGCACCTGGTGTTTTTGGCCACTGTGTGACCCAGAGTGTTGGACTGGATGGGCCATTGGCCTGATTCAACATTGGGCTTCTCATAAAAACCAAAGAGAAGCCAATGTTGGATCAGGCCAATGGCCCCTCCAGTCCAACACTCTGGGTCACACAGTGGCCAGAAATACCAGGTGCCCTCAGGAGGTCCAGCAGTGGGGCCAGGACGGACCTCTGCTCCATATGCCTATCTAATTCCCTTTTGAAGCCGTCCATGCTTGTAGCCGCCACCACCTCCTGTGGCAGTGAATTCCATGTGTTAATCACTCTTTGGGTGAAGAAGTACTTCCTTTTCTCCGTTCTAACCCGACCGCTCTGCAATTTCATGGAGTGCCCACAAGGAGTTCTTGTATTGTGAGAAAGGGAGGAAAGTACTTCTTGCTCCACCTGCTCTATCCCATGCATAATCTTATAAACCTCGATCACGTCACCCCTCAGTCGTCGTTTCTCCGAGCTAAAGAGCCCCAAGTGCTCTAACCTTTCTTCATAGGGGAAGTGTTCCAACCCTTTTCTCATTCCTGTTGCCCTTTTCTGCACTTTTTCCAGCGCTCTAATATCCTTTTTGAGGTGTGGTGACCAGAACTGCACACTCTCTTGTGTTCTTATGATCTGAGCCACGGATCCAAGCTGAAACCCCACCTGGTCTTACCTAGTTCTGCATCATTGGCCCTCCCCGAGTCCGAAGGAGTTCCACTATTTAGACCAACCGTTTCCCCCCATTTGCAAGAGCTGGTCTTTAGTGCCCATGGACACACACCCACACCCACAGTGCCCCATGGTTTGGGGATGATACATGTGCGGTTCTGGCCTCCATTTGTAGATGGTACCAGGAAAGGCCACCCAGGCTCCTGAGTCCTTTCCTCCCCACGTCCAGTTAGATTTGAGTCCCAGGGCACCTTAAAGGTCAGCAAGAGGTTCAGCACGTTAGCCTTCCAGAGTCACAGAATCATAGAATCACAGAGTGTCAGAGTGGGAAGGGACCTTGCAGGTCATCTAGTCCAACCCCTCCCCCCCCCGCACTCTGCAGGAGCAGAGCCGAAAGAGAGCCCTACAAGCTCCGAGCTCCCTTCTTCATCGGACACGAGCGGAGTGGAAATGGAGATCTGAGTCTCTTTATCCCCGTCAGAAGGTGGAAGGGGTGTGGCAAAGGATGCTTGTAAAGGATGCCGAGGTCGAAGGCACGTGGCCATCCACTGGATTTGAGAGGGGAAAGGCTGGGGAGGCTCAGATCTGCACTCCCCCTTGTGCCGGATGAAGGGAGCCCTGGCACTCGGAAGCTCATACCCCACCCCTCCCCAATCTTATTCTCTAGGTCCTGCTGGGCTTCGGACCAGTGTTCCCTGTAAGCTGAGTCACAGTGTGAGCTAGCTCACTGTTCTTTAGCCTCCGGCTCACACAGTTTTGTCTCCGCTCAGGAAGGATGGCTCCAGAGCAAAAGAAGTTATGCAGTAGCCAAATGGCTGGCTCACGACTTTAATGCCAGGAGCTCACAAGGTAGAATTTCTGCTCACAAGACTCCCACAGCTTAGGGGGGCCCTTGCTTCAGACCTAACTGTTCGACCGCCAACCAACATGGCTGCCCTAGGGAAACGATCTCCCAAATCCGGGTTCCGTTGATGCAGAGATTACACCAAGCTGGGCGTTGTGCGTCTGCAGAGAGGGAGAGTCGTCATCACCACGTCCGCCAACACAAATTAAACCCAATGCACATCTGCAGGGCCTTTTTTCCCGCTGGAAAAAGAGGTTCCGGACCTCTCGAGAGGGACATGAAGTTTTCAAGCTGTGTCCTGAAAGCTCATGACCTTTTAAACATTTCTAAAAGAATTTTGTTGAAGAGGTTCCGGAACCCCATTCTGACGTGTTCTCCAGGAGAAAAGGCCCCGCACATTAGGAATACTGAGGCGGAATCTGCATTTGTCTTTCCCACCGGTGTCCCAGCCTTTTGACTCCGTCTTCAAAAAAGCTGCCTACATTTGGTGTCGTTTTCACACCTCAAGAGTGCTAGCATACGTTTGCGCATCCACATATGTTTACCGTCCTTTCGGGGCAGCTCCACTGCCACTGCACCTCCGCACTGCTTTAAAAGAATCTTCTCCAAACAACATTCAAACCAGCAGAAAGACGGCATCACAGCAGCACGAAAATGATTTAAAAATGCAAATGCAGATTCGACCTAAGTCACAGGTTCAGACACATCGGGTGAATCTGCATTTGCATTTTGAAATCATTTTCCTGCTGCTGTGACGCCGTCTTTCTCTATGCTTGTTTGAATGTTGTTTGGAGAAGATTCTTTTAAAGCAGTGCGGAGGTGCAATGGCAGTGGAGCCGCCCCAAAGAACGATAAACATATGTGGACGTGCAAAAGTATGCTAGCACTCTTGAGGTGTGAAAACGACACCAAATGTAGACAGCTTTTTTGAAGACGGAGTCAAAAGGCTGGGACACCGGTGGGAAAGACAAATGCAGATTCCGCCACCTATGATACCCAGGAACCCAAAACAGCGCATCTGAGTGGTATGCGGCCAGTTTGCACCAAGACTCAAGGCAGATAACCGGATAAGAAACAGTGTGATCAAACGGCACAGGACAACCAATGTGTGACATAATAGAGCAAGGATTACAGAACTGGAAAACAATGCCAGCCACACACCTGAGCACAAGCGAAGCTGCCTTGTGCTTTAACTGGGCCCTGGTGCATCAAACTTCGCACGGTCTGCTCAGACGGGCGGTGACTCTCCCAAATCTCAGGCAGAGGATTTCCGCATCTCCTGCTGCCTGGTCCTTTCAGCTGGAGACGCCAGAGATTGAACCTGAGCTCTCCTGCATGCCAAGCAGAGGCTCTGCCACACCCAAGGAGAACCAGCTCGGCACGGGGGGGGGGGGGTGAGAGTGAGGGTTTGCTGGGACCGGGGACAGCCACCTTCGGGTGCTCGTTCCGCCAGGGGAGCTCCCTGGGTGACCTCGGGGCCGCCGTCACAATACTATCTCAGCCTAACCTACCTCACAGGTTGTTTCAGAGCGTTAGAGACCCGCCAGATTCCTGGGGCGTCAGTTTTCGAGACTCAAAGGCTCTTCCTATCTGACGAAGGGAGCTTTGGTTCTCGCCAGCTTCCAGGCTGCAAATCGGGCAGGTCTCTCAGGTGCCACCGTTGGACTCCCCAGTCGGCCACCTGCCCACAGTGCAGCCAGTCGACGCTCAGCTCCAGAGCCCTCCAAAGCGGCTCCAAGACCAGCTTTTCCAGGGGAACTCTCTCTCTCCTCACGTTCAGCCACAAGCCAGCTGCACCTCAGTGACAAAAAAGGAGTTTTTCCTCAGGCAAGAACTGTTGCGGAAGGGTCTCTCAGGCAGTGTTCCCTCGAAGCTGAGTTAGTGTGAGCTAGCTCACAGTTCTTTAGCCTCCGGCTCACACACTGTTGTCTGGGCCCCGGAAGGATGTGGCTCCAGAGCAAACGAATTGATGCAGCAGCCAAATCACTCACAACTTTCATGCCAGGAGCTCACAAAGTAGAATTTTTGCTCACAGGACTCCACGGCTTAGCGGGAGCATTGCTCTCAGGGTTTTCATGACACAACCACAGCGACACAGCCCACCGTCTCCTCCAACATTTAGCCTACAAATAGTGGGTGGGGGTGGGGGGTTAAGCAAAGTATCCTAAGACACACACACACCCCACCGCCTGGGTCTGTTCACTGAACAGCCAACAAAGATGTGAGTTTGCAAGGCCCTTGGACGACTCTGTCCTGAGGGGAGGGGGCCCCTGCTCCTCGGCTCCCAGGGACAGAGACCAGGCAGCTGGGAGGGTCCCAAGCCGGCAAAACTCCCACTCAGCTTGACTCCGAAGCCCCCTCTCCCGGGCAGCTCCCGAGGATGAGCCTCCAACAGTCCTCCAGCGGCAAGATGCGCGCACACACACACACACCACCCTATCCTGCTTCACCCCATCCCCAAAGCTGGGAATTCTGCACTTGAGTTGCCACTTGCAGCAGGTGAAGTGAGCTCCTGGCAGCCAAAACACCGCAGGGTTTATAAGCAGCAGCAGCAGCAGCATCTCCAGGGTGGCCCCAGGAGGCTGGGAGAGGACCCAGCGGCTCCTTAACCCTTCCACTGCCAGGACACTCACACGAACACACAGGTGGAGCGGCCTCCTCCTGAATCAGACACACACACACACACCCGTGGTCCACCCAGGTCCCTCTTGTCTACTCAGACGGAAGCCGCTCTCCTCCAGGGTCTTGGGAGGAGGGAGGTCTTTCACGTCCCCTGCTACTCAGTTCTCTCAACTGGAGATGCGGCCGCCGCCAGGGATTGGACCCGAGACCTTCTGCATGCCAAGCAGAGGCTCTGCCACGGAGCCACGGCCCCTCCCAGCCACGGCCCCTCCCACTCCTCCATGGCTTTCTGGTTGGGCTGTCCATGATGCGAATCTTTGCATTCCCTTGATCGTATCTGACACCTCTTTCTGTTGATCCGAATGGAAGAGAGAGCCCCGTGCCCAGTGTTCCCTCTGAGCTGAGTTAGTGTGAGCTAGCTCGCAGTTTTTCAGCCTCAAGCTCACACGTTTTTGCCTTCACTCAGAAAGGATGGGGCTCCGGAGCAAACTAATTTCTGCAGCAGCCAAATTGCTCGCGGACTACTTCAATGCCAGTTGCTCACAAGGTAGAATTTTTGCTCACAAGACTCCGCAGCTTAGAGGGAGCATTGCCCACGTCCCCCCCCCTTTCCATCAAAACGGGGGCGAAATCCTCAAGGACCGTACCCCTCACCCAAGGGATCCTGATTCACGGGGAGACAGGAGATAAGAAGGCATTTTGTCAAATGAAGGCAGGCGCCAGAGACGGGCTCTGCTTGGCTTGGGGACAGCTGAGTGGGGACCGGCAGCTCTGGGGAATGACAGGCCGGCGTGTAGGTAGGTGCTGATTTAGAAACTGGACACACATCCACACACAAAGCTGCCTGCCACCGCAACAGGCCCCCCTGGTCCCTCAAGGTCAGCATCCTTTTCGGTGGCGGCCCCTATCTGGTGGAATGAGCTCCCGGAGGAGATCAGGGCTCTGCGGGACCTTTTACAGTTCCGCGGAGCCTGTAAGACGGAGCTCTTCCGCCAGGCTTTTGAGTAGGGGCCGCCTCCACTACCGCCACCACTACCACCACTACCACCACCGCATATATGCAGAGCAGGACCGTCGGGGTGGTCCGATGAGTAATTGGAACATCCTGGCTCATGCCGTCCCCCTTCTGATTTGATCTTGGCCCTCCTCCTGACGCGCAATGGAGAGTGTGCAATTTTAGTCCTTCACGTATCCTGTGAGTTGTTAACGTTTTTAGCTTCTGTTGTTTTAATGTATCTTTTTTTTATAGCACTTTGTGCCCTGTAAGCCACCCTGAGCCCTGCGTGCGGGGAGGGCGGGATAGAAATGGAATGAAATAAATAAATGACTAAGATAAGCCAATTATTCAGAAGGGTGGAAACCAAATTAGGTTGTGAGGAACGACAGAAGGATCTGTCTAGACTGGGCAAGCAGGCAACCAGTGGCGAAGGACGTTCAGGGTAAGGAAGGGAAAGGTGTTGCACCCGGAAACAAAAGAAAATCCAAACTTTAGATACACACTGATGACGTCTGAACTGGTTGAGACCGAGAGGGAAGCTCCTGGTGGACCTCCTGATGGCCCCAGGTATGTTTGGCCACCGTGTGACAGACAGAGTGTTGGACTGCAGGGGCCACTGGCCTGATCCAGCATTGGCTTCTCTCTTATGTTCTCTTATGTTCTCTTTAAGCAGATCTTGGGGTTACAGTGGAAGAAAGCGGATGCTCAGTGGGAGGCTGCAGTGAAAAGTCAAACTCCTGCGCTGGGAATCTGTTGGGGAAGGGCCTGGAAATGAAATATGGCCAGGATTGTAAGCCCTGTTCGCGGATCAGTGGGGAGGCAGTGCATTGTGTACTGGGTTCAATGCGTAGTGAAGACAGACGCTGAGTGAATAGCAGCTCATACTTTACTGGCACACAACACAACAACTAACAAACGGTCGAACGGCCAACTATATACAGTCCCCGGGTGCCACCCGCAGGTCCCATTGGCGGGTTTGAACTTCCCACCACAGTCCCCGTAGGTGCTGACTCGGAGTCTCAGGATCCTGGTCCCCATTGTTCTTTCGGAGCCAAGCTCTGGTCACATACTGCTGGCGCCTAGTGGCGGTCTGTGGACATAACAGTGGAAACAAGCTGGTGTCACTGCTGAGAAGCCTGTTGCAGACGGAGCATCCCAAGGAGACTTTGGGGGAAGAAGAAGGAGAAGAAGAAGAAGAAGGAGAAGAAGAAGAAGGAAGAAGAAGGAAGAAGAGAGATTGGATTTAGGATTTCCGGTTTTCAACGGTGAAGGCCTCGGCCTCTGTTCCCTGTTGTTGGCCTTCCAGAGGAACTGGTTGGCCCCTGTGTGAGACAGGAGGCTGGACTGGATGGACCCTCACTGGTCTGATCCAGCAGGGCTCTTCTGAGGTTCTTCTCAGGGGAAGGCCTCGGCCTCCCTGCCCTGTTGCTGGCCCTCCAGAGGGACTGGCTGGCCCCTGTGTGAGACAGGAGGCTGGACTGGATGGACCCTCACTGGTCTGATCCAGCAGGGCTCTTCTGAGGTTCTTCTCAGGGGAAGGCCTCGGCCTCCCTGCCCTGTTGCTGGCCCTCCAGAGGGACTGGCTGGCCCCTGTGTGAGACAGGAGGCTGGACTGGATGGACCCTCACTGGTCTGATCCAGCAGGGCTCTTCTGAGGTTCTTCTCAGGGGAAGGCCTCGGCCTCCCTGCCCTGTTGCTGGCCCTCCAGAGGGACTGGCTGGCCCCTGTGTGAGACAGGAGGCTGGACTGGATGGACCCTCACTGGTCTGATCCAGCAGGGCTCTTCTGAGGTTCTTCTCAGGGGAAGGCCTCGGCCTCCCTGCCCTGTTGCTGGCCCTCCAGAGGGACTGGCTGGCCCCTGTGTGAGACAGGAGGCTGGACTGGATGGACCCTCACTGGTCTGATCCAGCAGGGCTCTTCTGAGGTTCTTCTCAGGGGAAGGCCTCGGCCTCCCTGCCCTGTTGCTGGCCCTCCAGAGGGACTGGCTGGCCCCTGTGTGAGACAGGAGGCTGGACTGGATGGACCCTCACTGGTCTGATCCAGCAGGGCTCTTCTGAGGTTCTTCTCAGGGGAAGGCCTCGGCCTCCCTGCCCTGTTGCTGGCCCTCCAGAGGGACTGGCTGGCCCCTGTGTGAGACAGGAGGCTGGACTGGATGGACCCTCACTGGTCTGATCCAGCAGGGCTCTTCTGAGGTTCTTCTCAGGGGAAGGCCTCGGCCTCCCTGCCCTGTTGCTGGCCCTCCAGAGGGACTGGCTGGCCCCTGTGTGAGACAGGAGGCTGGACTAGAGGGACCCTCAGTGGGCTGACCCAGCAGGGTTCTTCTGAGGTTCTTATGTACATGTTCAAGTGAGGATTAGGAGAAGGACCAGTTAGAGAACATATGGAGAAGCAGGGTATCTCTCCATCCAAATTTCAGGAAGAAGAAGAAGAGATTGGATCTATACCCCGCCCTTCACTACCCAAAGGTGTCTCAGAGTGGCTTACAAACTCCTTTCCCCTCCCCTCCCCACAACAGGCACCCTGTGAAGCAGGTGGGGCTGAGAGAGCTCAGACAGAAACAGCTCTTTTCCAAGGACAGCTCTGAGAGAACTAGGGGTTGCCCACGGTCATCCAGCCAGGTGCAAGTGGAGGAGTGGGGAAATCGAACCCGGTTCTCCCAGACTAGAGTCCGTGTACTAAACCACCACACCAAACTGAGAGGGAAGCCAGGCAGCCACCCGTCGGGACGCCTACTCTTCTGATGAATATCCCCCTCCTCTGGGGCTGAAACAGCTGGGGCTGCCCCCCCCCCGTTTCTCCAAGGACTCCCTTCCCAGCTGCTCCTACGACACAAACGGGAGCTTCTCCCCAACCGGCCGCAGCCTGTGGACGCAGGTGGTCCTTAGATGGTAGTCCCTGAAATGACACACACACAAGAGAAGATGGCTGGGGGGGGGGAGTAGGGGGGGGGGCCATTGGCCTGGCACGGAGAGGGCGGTTCCTGCTGGACTGCCAAAGAGAGGGGAGAAGCTCCCGGGAATCCCACAAAGGCAATAAAAGCACCTCCCCTGAGCTCTGAGCGGGGCTGGGTCTTCTCTCCTCACCAAGCAGAGGCCTGGCGCTGCCGTCCGCGATGAGCGCACCCACCCACACCGTCCACATCGCCGTGAGTTCTTTCCCCGTCATTCTTTTGTCGCTTGGGGAACAGTGATTTTCTTTCCAATTGCAAAAAGATATGCCAAGATAGAACAATAGAACAACACGAAGACACACAATTAGGAAACTCCTACGGTAGCTGAGCAGCTAGAAAGGGGGGAAGGAGACAGACATCCTCCTCTTTAAAAGCCGAGTTCCGCAAGCAGGAAGCCCATCTTCTGGGACTGGACTCTTTGGAAGGCTGCAAGCAGATTAGACCCTAAAGGACCCTGAATGCTTGTGGGGTTGCAGGGAGAGCCTTGTGCGAGGACTGAGGCAGCAGCCCGGGGACCACTCCGGAGGGACCTTTGTGCTTCACCCTCTGATACTCCGGGAGGCACACCAGGGGCTCAGGTGAGGCTTTCTGTTGTGTTCGTGACTCTTGGTGCTCCTTTCTGCCTCTTCTTCCTCTGCTCTGCTCAGCTGGCTTAACTGCTGTATCATCTGAATCATAGAATGTTAGAGCTGGAAGGGACCTTGCAGGTCATCTAGTCCAACCCCCCCTGCACTCTGCAGGAGCACAGCCGAAAGACAGCCCTACAACATACCCGAAAGAGGGTCGCCCAGCCTCCTCCGCTTGAAAATGTCCAGCGAAGGAGCCTCCACCCCCTCCTGAGGCAGTCTGTTCCACGGCTCAACCACTCTTACAGTCAGGAAGTTTCTCCTGATATTTAGCCAGTATCAACTCCCTCGTAATGTCCACCCATTAGATCTAGTCTTGCAATCCGGAGCAAGAGAGAATAGATCCGCTCCATCTGCTGGACTTGGTGTGGGGGCCCCCGGTGTCAGGTAGCCCTGTCATGAATCTGGAATGGGGAGGGGTTTTCTCCTCCCCGTTCTCAGCTCTTCCCTGTCCAGCTACTGTGCGCTATCTCTACACTTGATCTTGTAGTCTCCAGCTGCAGTTTACTCGGCTGGGAAAGTAACGGCGTTTCTCTTGACTGCTTGCTTTTGCCCATGTGCGTGAACTATAATCATTGGCTTCAGCTCATTGGGGGGATGTTTGATTTCACTATAAGTCAGAGGCCCTTATACTGACGGCTATTCCTGACACAAGCTGTACACGTGTTCTTTAGTCCTGGATCCACCAATAAAGCAGCTCTCTTCTTCTGAAGCCCCGTGTGGTGTGACCTGCCTAAAGACCCTGACACCCAGGCAAGCACCCGGTGATCCTAGCAGGACCCTGCCGCCTCATATTTCCCTGCCTCTGGGAAATGCCGGGCTTTGTTCCGGACTTCGTCTCTGTAGTGGGAGCTTTTAGGGAGAAACTGGGGGGTGACTGGTGAGACTTCCTGCTCCTGGATTCTGAAAGCCTTCTTTTTTCCAGCCGGTCTCCTGTGAATGTGGGGAGGGGGGGTCAGTTTGGCAGTGGGGGGGCTCCTGACCGGCATTAATATGTGTGGTGCACTCCTACACACTTGACGAGTGCCAGAGGTCATTTTACCATCTTTGCCACCAGCCAGTATCTCTTTCGTTTAATCAGACGGGTCTCTGGACCTTGGAGATGGCAAGCGAAGCCTTCTGGCTACTTTTTACCACTCGTTTTTATTTTCCCATAACACTTGTCTCCCCCTGTCCCCCAGCTGGGGACCAGAGTGCCTTACGAAGAAAACCATCCAATTGCACACCTGCAAAGTCAGATCAATCTCTTTATCAGGGGTAGGTTCAGGTGAGGTCGCCGTGCTGATCTGAAGCAGCAGGACAAAGTTTGAGTCCCCTGGTGGGGGCACCTTTCAGACCAACAAAGTTTAAGAACCTAAGAGAACATCAGAGAGAAGCCAGTGTTGGGGAGGTCCAGCAGTGGTGCCAGGACACTAGAAGCCCTCCCACTGTTGCCCCCCCCAAGCCCCAAGAATACAGAGCATCCCTTGCCCCAGACCAAGAGTTTCTATCTATACCTTGTGGTTAAGAGCCACTGATGGACCTCTGCTCCATATAAGAACATAAGAGAAGCCAATGCTGGCCCCTCCAGTCCAACACTCTGTGTCACACAGTGGCCACAAATACCAGGTGCCCTCAGGAGGTCCAGCAGTGGGGCCAGGACATTAAAAGCCCTCCCACTGTTGACCCCCCCCCCAAGCACCAAGAAAGAGCATCCCTTGCCCCAGATCGAGAGTTTCTATCTATGCCTTGTGGCTAAGAGCCACTGATGGACCTCTGCTCCATATGCTTATCTAATTCCCTTTTGAAGCCATCCATTCGTGTAGCCGCCGCCACCTCCTGTGGCAGTGAATTCCATATGTTCATCACTCTTTGGGTGAAGAAGGACTTTCTGTTATCCGTTCTAACTCGACTGCTCAGCGATTTCATGGCGTGCCCACGAGTTCTTGTATTGTGAGAAAGGAAGAAAAGTACTTCTTTATCGACTTGCTCTATCCTGTGCATAATCTATCAAACCTCGATCACGTCACCCCTCAGTCGTCGTTTCTCCAAGCTGAAGAGCCCCGAGTGCTTTAACCTTTCCTCATAGGGAAAGTGTTCCAATCCTTTATCATTCGAGTTGCCCTTTTCTGCACTATTTCCAAAGCTATAATATCCTTTTTAAGGTGTGGTGAACAGAACTGTACACAGAATTCCAAATGAGGTCGCACCACTGATTTATATAGGGGCATTATGATACTGGCTGATTTGTTTGCAGTTCCCTTCCTAATAATCCCCAGCATAGCATTGGCCTTCTTTATTGCAGTCACACACTGTCTCGACATTTTCAGTGAGTTATCTACTACAACTCCAAGATCTCTCTCTTGGTCAGTCTCCGCCAGTTCGGACCCCATCAACGTGCATTTATAGTTAGGATCTCTGGCTCCAATGTGCATCACCTTGCACTTGGCCACACTGAACCCCATTCGCCACGTTGACGCCCACTCGCCCGTCCTCGACAGATCCCTTTGGGGTGCTGGGGATGAGCTCTCGTGTGCATGCTGACACCCAGAATGAAGCTTACATCCAGAATAAAACTTTGTTGGTCTTAAAGGTGCCTGACTGGACTCAAACTCTGTTCATTATCAAGGATAGTTTGGCAGCCATGTTGGTCAGCAGTAGAAGAGCTGGATTCGAGTTCCGGAGCGCCTTAGAAACCCACAAGATTTTGAGGGCCTGAGATTTCAAGGGTCAAAACTCCCTTCCTCAGATACCTGACAAGGAGAACTTTGACTCTTGCAACCTTTGACCACAGGGTCTTTACTGTCAAGGATGCTATTGAAAAACTCACCAACTGCCTCTTTGTTCACAGTGTAGCTGCAGAAACAGAACAGATTGACGGAAGGCGGGATCGAAAGAGCAGCTTTTCATTTCCAGCTGTGACACACCACTGAGCAGAGCCGGTCTGGCCCCCCCCCTCCTGTCCGCGGCGCTCTTCCCCCAACTGCAGAAACATCTGGGCATGTAAACCGGCCTGCGAGCTGGCTTTCCCTTGTCTTGTTCCCTCCGAATAAAGGTACTTTGCTGAAATCACTCAACGCTTCTCAGTACTTTTCAGGGATATTTACTGTCAGGGATGCTATTGAAAAACTCACCAACTGCCTCTTTGTTCGCAGTGTAGCTACAGAAACAGAACAGATTGACTGAAGGCCGAAAGAGCAGTTTTTCATTTCCAGCTGTGGCACACCACTGAGCAGAGCTGGTCTGCCCACCCCCCCTCCTGTCCGCGGCGCTCTTCCCCCAACTGCAGAAACATCCGCCCCCCTCCGCCTCCCCCCTCTGTACGAGTCGGCCGTGATGCCTCCTCTGCTCCTTCCAAGAGGGGGTCTATGAGAAAGAAGCCAAAATGCTGGGGGATGCCACATTCCCCGTCAACCAAAGCAGCTCCTACCCGGAGTACTTCATCCTGGTGGGCCTCCCAGGGATGGAGGAGTATCACACCTGGCTGGCCATCCCCTTCTGCCTGATGTACCTCCTGGCCCTGCTGGGCAACGCCTCCCTGCTGTTCATCATCTCGACCGAGCGCAGCCTCCACCAGCCCATGTACTTCTTCCTGGCCATGCTGGCCGTGGCTGACCTGGCCCTGTCCTCTTCCACCGTCCCCAAAACCCTCGGCGTCCTTCTGGCGTCTTCCCGGGAGATCTCCTTCGCTGCCTGCCTCACCCAGATGTTCTTCACGCACGTCAGCTTCATCGCAGAATCCACCATCCTGCTGGCCATGGCCTTTGACCGCTACGTCGCCATCTGCGACCCGCTGCGCTACACGGTCGTCCTCACCCACGCGGCGATCGCCAAGATTGGCCTGGCCGCCCTGGCGAGGAGCTTTTGCGTGATGCTCCCGACCCTCTTCCTCCTCAGGAGACTCCCCTACTGTGGGCAGAGGGTCATGCCCCACACTTACTGCGAGCACATGGGCATCGCCCGGATGGCCTGCGCGGACATAGCCGTCAACATCTGGTACGGATTCACCACCACCCTCTTGTCCCCGGTCCTCGACCTGGTGCTCATCGCCGCCTCCTATTCGCTGATCCTCCGGGCCATCTTCCGGCTCCCGACCAAGGAGGCCCGCCTCAAGGCTGTGGGCACCTGCGGCGCTCACCTCTGCGTCATCCTCCTCTTTTACACGCCGGCCTTGTTCTCCTTCTTCGCCCACCGGTTTGGCCGCGGCATCCCGCAGCCCGTCCTCGTCCTCTTGGCCAACGTCTACCAGCTTCTCCCACCGATGCTCAACCCCATCGTCTACGCGGCCAAGACCAAAGCGATCCGGGAACGGCTGGTCCACGCGTTCAGGCCAGCAGGAAACGGGCGCCGAGTCCTCATCTCAAATTAAGTGAAAATGGAAGCACTTAATTCCAGGAGAGGTGCTTCACCCGGAAGCAGGACATGAATTTCCCGTTTCCCTCCCTATTTCAAACGGGTCATGTTATGGATTGTGAGAAAAGTGTTTCCTATTCTATCCACAGGGAGTAGCTCCGGACATGAAAAGACCGCCACTGGATCAGACTCATGGACCAGGTACTCTGGCAGGCTCTTTTCTGTTCCCTACTCAAGATTTTCCTCTCTCGGATCATGTTTTCCCCTGAACTGGGGGCTGTAACTGAGCTTAGGTTTTGTAGCATCCTTTCCTTTTGCCCTTAGAATGATCGGCCCCGTTTCTCTTATTTGAATCATAGAATCGTAGAGTTCGAAGGGACCTCCAGGGTCATCTAGTCCAACCCCCTGCACAATGCTGGAAATTCACAAATACCTCCCCCCCACACACACACCCAGTGACCATTGTTCCCTCTAAGCTGAGTTAGTGTGAGCTAGCTCACAGCTTTTTAGCTTCTGGCTCACACATTTTTGTCTTAGCTCAGGAAGGAGGGCTCCAGAGCAACCTAATGCACGCAGTAGTCAAATCGCTCGCTCACAACTTTTACACCAGTCGCTCGCAAAGTAGAATTTTTGCTCACAAGACTCCACAGCTTAGAGGGAACGTTGCCAGTGTTCCCCGCTCCATGCCCAGAAGATGGCAAAAAAAAAAAACCCACTCCCGGATCCCCGGGGGCCAAACTGGCCTGGAGAAAAACTGCTTCCTGGCCCCCAAAGTGGCGATCGGCATTTCCCTGGGCGTGTTAGAAAGGGCCACGAGAACTCTAAGCCCTGAGGCTGCAGCCCTTCCTGCCCCCCCTTCTCAGGATCTGCCTCAGTTCACTTAGTAATTAGACTATTTCAATATCTCCAGTTCTGGTTTTGAGCGTGGGGTTTAGGGGCATTAGTCAAAAAGTGACTGTATCGAGGCTTTCAGTAAAGACTGCTGAGTCATTCTGGAAGCTGCAG
Source organism: Gekko japonicus (assembly GCF_001447785.1). Classification (NCBI taxonomy): domain Eukaryota; kingdom Metazoa; phylum Chordata; class Lepidosauria; order Squamata; family Gekkonidae; genus Gekko; species Gekko japonicus. Next base: position 960 of record NW_015168214.1, on the reverse strand, counting down.
AGGCGGCACAGTCAGTGTTTGGGGGGGGGAGAGAAAAGAGCCTTTGTTATCTCTTGAGAGGGGCCCCAAAGGAGCCTTCTCATCCCAGGGAGCATCTCTGCCACGGGGAGTTCATTTCTGTCTGGGACACCTTCCTCTTTGCTCCTCCAAGAGTCTTTTATGCTTTTCCCTCCATCCAGCCAGTTTGGTGTCGTGGTGAAGTGCGCGGAATCTAATCTGGGAGAGCCGGGTTGGATTCCCCACTTCTCCTCCACTGGCACCTGGCTGGATGGCCTTGGGCAAGCCGTAGTTCTGATAAGAGCTGTCCTTGAAAAAGAGCCGTTTCTGTCAGAGCTCTCTCAGCCCCACCTACCTCACAGGGCGTCTGTTGTGGGGAGGGGAAGGGAGAGGAGATTGTGAGCTGCTCTGAGACTCCTTCCGGCTCACACATTTTTGCCTTCGCTCAGGAAGGATCCAGAGAAAACTAATTGATGCAGGAGCCGAATTGCTCACTCACAACTTGAATGCCAGGAGCTCACAAAGTGGAATTTTTGCTCACAGGACTCCACAGCTGAGAGGGAGCATTGGGGTCTGTGCGAGTCTCACGCAAAAGTCCCTCGGGCGACAGAGACACCCAGGCAGCTGAACACATCTCTCTGGCTTGAACGGGATTCTTCTGTCTGCTTCCAAAGGAGGCTTTCTGGGGAAGGGCGGGGAGCGCGGTGACCCCTGTAAGGCAGGTCCTCGCCTCCTAACCGTGGAGGACGAGCGGGAAGGGGACTGCGTGACCCCAAATATACTCACCCCTTCTTAAGGAGAAAAAAGCCATGAAATAGCTACAGGCCAGTGCCGTTGTGATCTGGGAACGGTGACGCATTGTTCAGAATGTGTGGTCCTGGTCACACGTACCAGGAAAAATGGTGGGGAAGCGCGGCTATTTGTGCCATGATAGTTTGACCCGCCGCTGCGTGATCCGATGCA
>NW_015168213.1:42799-46803 GCF_001447785.1 Gekko japonicus | reverse complement strand
CAGGTGCACACAAGCTCACATGCACACAAGCTCACATGCTCACAAGCACACACAAAACCCCCCCAAAAGGAACAGGGAGCCCTCTTCAGATTTCAAACTAACGAGTTTATTATAAGAGCTCCATTCTCTAGATAGGAAAGATAAGGGACAGCATATCTAATCTAACTAGCTGGGTTTCCAGAGATGCAAGACATGTGTGCTGCTCTCATGGTGCCAAGATGGCGAGTGAGGCAATGTGTGCAAGAGAGGTGTCAACCCGGAAGGAAGGAACTTCCATGAGAGTAGCAATCTGTGCTTCAAAGGAAAAGAAGAGATTGGATTTATACCCCACCCTTCACTACCTGAAGGAGTCTCAAAGCAGTTTACAATCTCCTTTCCCGTCCCCTCCCCACAACAGACACCCTGTGAGGTAGGCGGGGCTGAGAGAGCTCTTTTGAGAACTGCTCTTGAAAGAAATTGTGACTGACCCAAGGTCCCCCAACCAGGTGCAAGTGGAGGAGTGGGGAATCAAACCCGGTTCTCCCAGACTAGAGTCCGCGCTCCTAACCACTACACCAAACTGGCTCTCAAAACCCTTGAGCCGGCTCTGCACTCATAACATGAAGCATCTTTTTGATTTTTCAGAGGAAGTCCTAGAAAATGCAGTGTCAAAGGCACGCAAAGGTCAATTCCTGTTATACCGGGCATGTGATCGCTTCTAACGAAAGGGTAAGTCGAGGGAACACCCTTTGAAAATTCTTCCTCACTTCTGTGGGCTTGTTATTTTGTACACGTTTCAATCTATGAAAGATGTTGCAATGCATTTTGAGGCTGGCTGTTGGAAAAAGAGGTGCCGGGACTCTCAAGAAGGAAATGAAGCTTTCAACCTGTACACTGAAAACTCGCAACCTTTTAAACATTTTAAAAAGAATTTTGTCGAAGGGGTTCCGGAACTCCATTCCCCCAGAAAAGAAGCCCTGAATTTGGACACCATTTGGTTGGGTTTAATTCCAGGGGGAGGAGGGAGACACATAATGAAGGAAATAAATATATCAGAATTGAAGAGTGGTGTACAAATGTACCCTTCTTAATTGTGGACTCCTGAGAGTAATTAACTGAGACCGTGTTGTTATGTACGGTGACCTTACAGGATCCTTTTCTTTAAGCTCGTGTGACTCAGGCGGGGGCGGCGAGTTCCATCCACTGGGCGGCGAGTTCCATCCACTGGAAGACAGAAAATGAAATCAGGGGACCCCCCAAAGGTGCCTCTGGACTGTGCTTTTAATTTAAGACAAAAAGGGGATTTCAGTAAAAGATGGCCAGAAGGAAAGGAGGGGAGGGTGCTGAGGATGGAGGCAAGCCGTGTTTCCTTCCAATGTGGGGGCCACACAGAATCCCTGTTTCCAGGGGTCATTTCCTGCAGGAGCGCAGTGGAGCGGAGCTCCGGCAGTAAAGAGCCCAGGGGGCGGGCACATGCAACAAGCCCCACCCCCTGCTCCCAGCAGCCCTCAGTCAGAGCAAGAAGCAGCCAGGTAAATTGCAGAGCCCCCCCCCCCAGCCCCCTGGCCCAAAACAGTCCAGTGGCACCTTTAAGACCAAGTTTTATTCAGGTACAAGCTCTCCCTCCTCTGCACGTTCCCCCCCCTCAAAAGCTAGCAATCCAAAGCAGTCCAGTGGAGCCTGAGCGGTGGGTGTTGCCTTCTGATGTCAGGGGGTGTGGCATATGCAAATAAGTTATGCTAATGAGTTATGCTAATGAGCTCCTGCACCTCTTTTTCTACGAAATGACCCCTGCCTGTTTCTAAATCAAGAGCAGCCATGTGCCATGATTCTGTAGGGACACAGGGTTTCTCTGTCACCGGCATCTTTACCAAAAAGCTGTTGGCATTCAGAGGGCCAAAAATGGCAAGATGCATCATGTTGGAAGTGCCAATAAGGCCTGCGTGGCCAAACCCTCCCTCTGTGATTAGGTCCCTCTCACCGGAACCCCCTCAGGCCCTCGGACCATCAAGGTCAGTGCCGTCTACTCAGACAGGCAGGGGCTCTCCAGGGGCTCAGGCAGAGGGGTCTTTCCCCAGGTCCTTCCGCATTCAAAGCAAAGGCATTTCCTCTCTTTTATAAGCAGCAGGGCTTTTTTTTTTGTAGAAAAAGCCCAGCAGGGGGAACTCATTAGCATAATAGGCCACGCCCAACAGCAGAAACTAATTAGCATATTAGGCCACACCCCTGACAGCACAGCTCATTAGCCTATTAGGCCACACACCCCATGTTACCAGAAGTGTGGTCATCTAGCCACACCCACCTTTTGCTTCTTATTCTGTTTACTTCGTTGTCAAAACCCTGGGCTTTTTTTGTAGCAGGAACTACACCCCTAATGTAGCCCATCTTAATGAGTGTCTGCTGTTGGGTGTGGCCTATTATGCTAATGAGTTCTTGCTGGGCGTGGCCAACTCAGAAGCCAGCCGGAACTCCGTTCCTGTGCGTTCCTGCCCAAAAATAGCCCTGATTAAGCAGTGTCAGAATCAAGAGTTATAACAAGGCCAGTCCAGTGCTTCACTTCTGAGGGCAGCCATCTGAGAACCACAGCGTTCCTGCCCCAAAATAGCCCTGATAAGCAGTGTCAGAATCAAGAGTTACAACAAGGCCACCAGTGCTTCGCCTCTGAGGGCAGCCATCTGGGGACCACGCTTCATGGTATTAGATAACAGGAGAGTGTCTTCGCACAGGAAGAAAGTAACAGGGCACTCGGAGTCAATGCATTTCCCCCCCCCCCCAAATTGCTCTAATGCAGAACTTCCAAGGGGTTCTGTTTGGAAGAAGAGGAAGAGGAAGACGAGATTGGATTCATACCCCGCCCTTCACGACCCGAAGGAGCCTCAGAGGGAATTCATGGAATTCACCGCCACAGGAAGTGGTGGCGGCTACATGGATTTCACACATGGAATCCACTGCCACAGGAAGTGGTGGCGACTACAAGCACGGACGGCTTTAAGAGGGAATTAGATAAGCATATGGAGCAGAGGTCCATCAGTGGCTATGAGCCACAAGGTATAGATAGGGGCTCTGGGGCAAGTGATGCTCTGTCTTCTTGGTGCTTGGGGGGGGGTCAACAGTGGGAGGGCTTCTGATGTCCTGGCCCCACTGGTGGACCTCCTGATGGCACCTGGTATTTCTGGCCACTGTGTGACACAGAGTGTTGGACTGTGTGGCCTGATCCAACATTGGCATCTCTTATGTTCTTATGAGGGGGTCACAATCTCCTTTCCCTCCCCCTCCCCACAACAGACACAACCTGTGAGGGAGGTGGGGCTGAGAGAGCTCTCCCGAGGACCGCCCTTGAGAGAACAGCTCTGACAGAACTTGTGACTGGCTCAAGGTCACACCAGCAGCTGCATGTGGCGGAGTGGGGAATCAAACCCGGTTCTCCCAGATTAGAGTCCACCGCTCTTAACCGCCACAATAAGCTGACTCTACACCGAGAGACAGTGAGAGCGACGTTAGTTGTGAGAATCTGGTGTCGGCCTCCTGTTCCTCACCTCCTTCTCAGTCATGTTGACGACTCCATCGCCGTTGATATCCCGGCGTTTGCATCTTCCTGTGGGAAGGAAGCAGGAAGTTTGTGAAACCAGGAAAAAAAACCCTGATGTTTCTCTTACTGACAGGTCTTGCCCGGACCATAGGATCCTCAATTGGGCAGGACCAAGGATACCCGTGTCCAAACCCCTGCTCAGTATCGGCTTGGGGAAACCTCAGGTCTGAACTCAAAGGACTGTTGCGAGCAGGGGTCATTTCCTGCGGGAGCGCACAGGAGCGGAGCTCCGGCAGTAAAGAGCCCAGGGGGCGAGCACATGCAACAAGCCCCACCCCCTGCTCCCAGCAGCCCTCAGAGCAGGAAGCCGCCAGGTAAGCTGCAGAGCCCCCCCCTCCGGTCCCCCAGTCCAAAACAGTCCAGTGGCACCTTTAAGGCCAAGTTTTATTCAGGTACGAGCTCTCCCTCCTCTGCAAGGACAGATCTGCACATTCCT
>NW_015168213.1:35983-42561 GCF_001447785.1 Gekko japonicus | reverse complement strand
TACTAGGACATGAAAGTCACTACACCACAGGGTTCCAAACTATGGTTTCAAGCAGGGGTCATTTGGGAGGGGGATGCGGGGGGACGCCATCCCCCCGGGTGAGGTGCGGGAGGGCGGGGCCTGGAGCTCCCTGCTGGTGCCCGCTGGAGGTCGCCGCTGGCTGTGGGGAGGACACACTTCTGGTGATGTCAGGGGGTATGGCATATGCTAATGGGTTATGCTAATGAGTCCCCCTCGCTCTTTTTCTACGAAATGACCCCTGGGCTACTGCATCAATTAGTTTGCTCTGGAGCCCTCCTTCCTGAGCTGAGACAAAAATGTGTGAGCTGGAGGCTAGAAAATTGTGAGCTGACTCACACTAACTCGGCTTAGAGGGAACATTGGTGATGAGCTCCACAATTCATCTTCCTGAGAACCGTCACTTAAAAAAAAAGTTTTGTCATTTTTTAGAATTGCAAAATACAAGATTCCAGTGACTGGGCTTTTCCGCATTCTAATTTTCTTCACTTCTGTTTTCCTGCCTGTGTTTTGCTCCCTGTAGTGGTTGATTCCCTATTACATCGGTTAAAAAAGATAAAGGTTCCCTTGCTCGAAAGCCAGTCGAGTCCGACTCTAGGGTTGCGGTGCTCATCTCCGTTTCCAAGCCGAAGAGCCAACGCTGTCCGAAGACGTTTCCGTGGTCATGTGGCCGGCATGACTAAACACCAAGGCGCACAGAACGCTGTTCCCTTCCCACCGAAGTGGTCCCTATTTATCTACTTGCAATTTCTTGCTTTCCAACGGCTAGGTTGGCAGGAGCTGGAACTAGAGACGGGAGCTCACTCCGTCATGCGGCACACTCGGGTCTCGAACTGCTGAACGACCGACCTTCCACAGCCTGTAGTTCAGCATCTTAACCACTTGAGCCACCGCAGTTCCATTACATCGGTTAATGCCTGGCATATCTCCCTGTAGATTTAGACTGGAGGTTTTTATGCCAGACATAATGCAATGTAATATCGAAACAACCACTAGAGGGAGCAAAACACATATGCAACAGGGGGAAAACACCCAAGGCAACAGGATCACACAAGAGGGAAATGAGAATGCGGAAATGCCCATTATTTTGGTTCCTCCCATGAACTGAACTGCAATGGATCAAACAGATAACATGTTGACCCATGGAGATCCCTGCCAGTGAGTCTCAGTGGGGGATGGAAAGTGCCTTCCAGTCGCAGCCGAATTATGGTGACCCCGTAGGGTTTTCAAGGCGAGAGATGTTCAGAGGTGGCTTGCCCTTGCCTGCCTCTCTGTAGCAACCCTGCACGTCCTCGGTGGTCTCCCATTCAAGTACTGACCGGGGCCGACCCTGCTTAGCTTCCAAAATCTGACAAGATCTGGCTCGCCTGGGCCATTGCAGGTCAGGGCCTAAGTATCAGTACGGGGTGGGGGGAGAATCATTCACAAGTCGGTACAGGAACAGAACACATTCACCTGCAGCTTCCAGAGCCTCCCGAATCATACTGATGTTCATTCTGCCGCAGAAGTACAAGTCATACTGGGTGAAGATACTCTGTGGAGTAGATATGGAAGAGGTTAGCATCTTGTGGGCTCTTATGCATGTGAGAGCGAGCTAGTATCATATACGGATCAGAAGTAGAGAACATACATACTGGATCTTCTGGACGCAGGGCTGGCCATGACAGCAGCGACCAAGAGGCAGAGAGGACTCTCAAACCAGGCCTTTTGCCCTGTTGATTTTTACGCCTCTACTCACCTCCCATTCAATTATTTTTGCCCAAAGTTGCTTAAATTCACCGAGCGTGAGCTTGCCTGTCCCCTGGGTCTGTTGCCTCGTTAAGGAAAAAGAATGAGTCTATTGGTTGGCAATAAAAAGGAGCTGCGGTGGCTCAAGTGGTTAAGACGAGAGCCTCCCGAATCATACTGATGTTCATTCTGCCGCAGAAGTACAAGTCGTACTGGGTGAAGATACCCTGTGGAGTAGATATGGAAGAGGTTAGCATCTTGTGGGCTCTTATGCACGTGAGAGCGAGCTAGTGTCACATACGGATCAGAAGTGGACAGCATACATATTGGATCTTCTGGACGCGGGACTGGCCGCGACAGCAGCGACCAAGAGGCAGAGAGGGCTCTCAAACCTGGCCTTTTACGCCTCTACTCACCTCCCATTCAGTTATTTTTGCCCATAGTTGCTTAAATTCACCGAATGTGAGCTTGCCTGTCCCCTGGGTCTGTTGCCTAGTTAAGGAAAATGAATTCGTATACTGGTTGCTTTTCTACAAGAGGAAGGAACAGGGGACGGCAGAGAGGGGGCTCAACAAAGCCAGTGATGGAAGAATGGGAGATTCAACCCTGGAAAGCTCATCCCTTGAGACCTTTACCTTTACTTTACCTGGCAATAAAAAGAGGACGGCAGAGAGGGGCTTAACAAAGCCAGTGATAGGAGATTCAACCCTCGAAAGCTCATCCCTTCGAGTTACCAGCTGTCCTCTTTTAAGGGGACATGCCCTCTCTTTTTTGGTGTCCGTTGCTATTTTTTAGCCTAAGTAAATCAATTAAAATTATTGTTATTTGAAAACAAGGAAGTTTAGGAATATCACAGCTTCAGTAGTCGGGATATTTCAAATGAGATTTGTCACAGTGATCACTTGTTTGAAGTAGTCAGTCCTCTTTTTTTGCTTTTCAAAATATGGTAACCCTTATCATACCTCGAAACTCTCACAAGTCTTTCAGGGGCTTCTGGACTTGAATCGAGTTGTTCCACTGAAGACCATCCTAGGAACCTGGGCTATTTCTGGGCAGGAACGCACAGGAACGGAGTTCCGGCTTGCAGGCTGTGGAAGGTCGGTCGTTCAGCAGTTCGACGGAGTGAGCTCCCATCTCTAGTTCCAGCTCCTGCCAACCTAGCCGTTCGAAAGTACCCCTTTGGTGGGAAGGGAACAGCGTTACGTGCGCCTCGGTGTTTAGTCATGCCGGCCACACGACCACGGGAACGTCTTCAGACAGCGCTGGCTCTTCGGCTCAGAAACGGAGATGAGCACCGCAACCCTAGAGTCGGATTCGACTGGCTTTCGAGCAAGGGGAACCGTTACCTTTACCTTTTATCATACCTCGAAACTCTCGCAAGTCTTTCAGGGGTTTCTGGACTTGAATCGAGTTGCTCTACTGAAGATCACCATAGGGACCCTCCGAAATACAGCCCGCTGGAGCGACTACGTTTGCCACCCACTAGCTATGCTCTTGCCCTGTGCCTTGGAAAGGTATGATGAGCCTCAGAAAAGCCACCGGTGGGTGGCAGAGATAGAGCACAGCCAATCTTGGTCTTATGCAGCACTTCTGCAAAGGGGAACTCACGCGGGCACTCTCCCAGATTTCTCTCTTGCTTTTGGATCGACAAAGAGCTAAGTGTCCAGGCTTGGACCTGAGGCCTTCACTGGCTGATCCAAACAATGCTTATGAAGAAGAAGGAATTCTGGCTTTTTTTTGCCGGGGGAGCATTCTTCGGGGGGCCTACAAGATGAACCTGCACTCTCCTTAATATTTAGCCCGTAGTGACTCTTCTGCAAAAGGATACACTGAAATGTTGGATGATTTCTCCGCAGGCTTCCAGGGAAAACCCATCAGGCTTCAGAGCCACTGGAAAACAGAGTTGCGAGAAGAGGGCGTTATTACTGGCACAAAACATATAGAAGCATTGAATGGATGAGAGAGAGAGAGAAAGAATGAACTTGGACTCCAGATTCTGTTCTCAACTGGGAGGGGTGTGTGGAAATGAAGTCTACTGGTTCAATTAAAGGGTGTGCTGGTCCTAAGATTGCCAGCTTTTTATGTGGCCTATCTAAAATCCTGCATGGGCTTTTTCACATTCTCATTTATTTATTTATTTATTTATTTATTTAATTCGATTTCTATCCCGCCCTCCCCACCAATGGGATCAGGGTGGGTTACAAGGTCACACAAAAATCATGACAACAATAACATGTACGTTAAATAATTAAAGCTCCGTTCACACAGGCAGGAAAATGCGGGGGGGGGAGTGTGGCTGTTTCCCCGTGGCTGTTTGCCCCGGGGGGGCAAAATAACGCGCGGTTGTTGGATCAGACCTCCCGTGGAGGTCCCGTGGTTAGGGGGGAGGTGCCGATCACACCACAATCCGGCCGCGCCGCAAAGAAGCGGGGCGGCGAGGCAAACGGGGATGTGTGTGTTTTTAACTGAAGTATGTGCATGCTCTGTTGGGTGCTTGTGCGCATCTGTGGAGACATGGGGAAAAAAACCCTTTTTGCGAGGGGACATGGGCGAGCGCCGGAACTACCGCCGGAAACGCGATCAGACGCTCACCCTTGCCCCGCAGTTTCCTCGGAGGTACTAGTTTTTTACCCCGCATTTTCAGCGGGAAGCCTCGGGTTCGCCACGGGAGCTCTACGCTTCCCAGATGTGGCGGTGAGATCGCACCCGGAAAATCCGCCTATCTTCCGTCTCTCTAGCATGCCTAATGCTCCGTGTGACCGCAGCCTAAAAACATCATTTTGAAACAATTATTAAAGAAACACACGCCATCAGTGCAAAAGCCTTGTTAGCTGTGCTCAGTTTAGGCTGATCACAGAGCCGGCGATTTCAGTCGGAGAGGCTGGAGATGGATTTTGGATGTCCGCCGCCTCAGCCCGAAAGCCCAGCGGAACAACTCCGTTTTACAGGGCCTGCGGAACTGTAACAAATCCCGGAGGGCCTTAAACTCAAGTGGGAGCTTGTTCCACCAAGCTGGAGCCAAGCAGAGAAAGCCCTGGCCATGGTTGAGGCTAGCCGGACATCCTTGGGGCCGGGGACAACCAGCAGGTGTTGGTCAGTTGAGCACAATGCTCTGCAAGGCACATATGGGAAGAGGCGATCCTGAAGATATGCAGGTTCCTGATCACATAGGGCTTTGAAGGTTGACACCAGAACTGGATCCGGTACTCTATTGGCAGCCAGTGCAGTTGGCGCAGCGCCGGCTGAATGTGAGCCCGCACAGGTGTTGCCATCAGCAGGGGTCATTTCCTGCAGGAGCGCACAGGAGCAGAGCTCCGGCAGTAACGAGCCCAGGGGGCGGGCACATGCAACAAGCCCCGCCCCCTGCTCCCAGCAGCCCTCAGTCAGAGCAAGAAGCAGCCAGATAAGTTGCAGAGCCCCGCCCCCAGCCCAAAACAGTCCAGCAGCATCTTTAAGACCAAGTTTTATTCAGGTACAAGCTCTCCCTCCTCTGTGAGGACAGATCTGCACGTCCCCCCGCCTCCATAGCTAGGAATCCAAAACAGTCCAGTAGAGCCAGAGTGGTGGGTGTTGCCTTCTGACACACTTCCGGTGATGTCAGGGGGTGTGGCATATGCAAATAAGTTATGCTGATGAGTTATGCTAATGAGCTTCTGAACCTCTTTTTCTACGAAATGACACCTGGCCATCAGCATATGTGCCACCGCATTCTGGACTAGCTGCAGTTTCCGGGTCAAATTCAGTGCCAGCCCCACGTAAAGCAAGTTACAATAATCGAGTCTAGAAGTTACCATTGCATGGATCACTGTAGCCAATTCTGGGAAGTGAGATAGGGAACCAGTTGCCTGACCAGCCACAGAAGATAGAAGGCCGATCGAGCAAAGGCAATGACCTGGGCCTCCACTGAAAGAGAAGGATCTGGAAGCACCCCTAAACTCTTTACTCTCGGCACCAGCACCAGTTGGATTCCCAGTCCCAACTCCCCACAACCCAGGTACAGGACCTTTCACTCACTGGTAAGCTCCTGTTTTGTCGGTGTGTGTGTGTTTTCTGTTCTGCACATATTTTGCTCCCTCTAGTGGTCGATTCGATATCACACAGATTTATGTCTGGCATAAAAACCTGCCGTTTAATATGCTGGAAATAAACCTGTGCAATATCGAATTGCCCTCTAGAGGGAGCAAAAGACATACAGAACAGAGGGGAAAAACCAAAGAAACAAGAACTTACCAGCAAATAAAATGAGAATGCAGAAAAACTATGAGAGACAATTTGGGAGAAAACTAGAGAAAAGGGGACGGGAAGAGCACAGCCAGTCAGGGAAACAATAAATGCTTACTTGTATCTATTTTCCCATTCAGAATGCGCTGGAGTTCAGCAGTACCTACTTGCTGATCCTAGAACAAACAAACAAAAGTCCAACAACAGTCACATGACCCCATCCTTCACTAGGCAGCAGGCCTTTCGGTTCCTTCTTTAAGCCAATCAAGGAAGGGGCTAATGGCATAAACCCCTTTGTTCCTAAATGGACCGCTAGATCCCTCCAAATGGCTCACCAAGCCGCTTCTCATTGGCCTTAGTTGTTGATTCTTTTACTGCTTATGGGCCCTGTCCAAGTCCAGTCCTGGTTTCCTTGTGTCACTGCTCATGTGTGTAGAGGTAAGACTAAATTATATTCCTCTATCTCACAGCTTTGGGAAATGCCACTTCCTGGGATTCCCAAAATCCTTCTGGATGTTCTCAGATGACCCCTGTTTGGATACACCCGCCCACTTTGTGGGTGGCCTCAGACTAGAAGGAAGAGGTTTGCTCCATCCTGCGTCTTTTCCTTA
>NW_015168213.1:30090-35303 GCF_001447785.1 Gekko japonicus | reverse complement strand
TTCTCTTCTCTTGAGGGTTCTCAAAAAAAAAAGTCACCTCCTTTCACATTAAAGATTTGCACAATTCAAATCCGATCATTAAAAACCAAGAGGTTCACAGACCGCAAAAATATATATACCCAGAGGTCATTTCGCGGGGGATCGCGGGGGATCGCAGTTCCCCCGGGTGAGGTACGGGGGGCGGGGCACATGACGAAGCCCCGCCCCCTGCTTCCGGCCGCCCCGCTTCCGGCCCTCATTCAGCCAGGAGGAGGCAGGAGAAGAGGGAGGGTAAGTTGCTTCCTCCCCGCCTCTGATGTCAGGGGGTGTGGCATAGGCTAATGAGTTACGCTAATGAGTTCCCCTAGCTCTTTTTCTACGAAACGACCCCTGTATATACCATTCGTAACTGTACTGAGAAATCCTCTTCTAGTCTCTTACCTTCCCAGCCTCCTCCATGAAAATCTCGTAGAGGATCCGGTTTTGTCCGTTAATAAGTGGTCTCATCACCTGGGAGAAAGAGAGGGTCAACTCTACTACGGAGGCATCTCCTTTGGGCCCCTAAAGATTACCCACCAATTTCACAGACACATAAGAGATTCTGAACAGGCAGCAGATGCTCTGGTTTCCTCTAAGGCCCCATTCATCCTGGGGCAGAAGACCCAGGGCTATCTTGGGGGCGGAACGCACAGGAACGGAGTTCTGGCTGGCTTACGAGTTGGCCACACCTACGGCCACCCCCTCGGGTTTCCCAGGTGCCTGTCAGGGGTGTGGCCTAACATGCTAATGTGTTTCTGCTGTTGGGTGTGGCCTATTATGCTAATGAGTTCCTGCTGGGCTTTTTCTACCAAAAAAGCCCTGAGAAGACCTATGTGTAAACAGCACCATTTGGGCTGAAGGTAGGACTCACATCATTATATTCTACTCTATGCACACAGTTGCTGTTGGAGTGAGTGACTTAGCATGCCTGGACACTGGGGGGCGCCACATCACTCTAAGTGCGTATAGGTGTTATCTCCTTGAACAGGCTGCCTCTCTTTGTCTTAGGCTGGGAGCTGCCCTCTGACCTCTCCTCGCTCTTTTGCTACGAAACGACCCCTGCCTCATACTCCCACACACATGATGCTCGACAAGCTGGCCATTTGGGATAGGGGAAGTCCTCTTTAGATGAAGGTTTTTTCTCTCTCTCCTTTCAACTGCAACCTGAATGTGAACTGGATCTACTTGAATAAATATAATTTTTTTACCTCTTTTGCCATATACTTCTTGGGAGATTTATTTACTGCACTCAAGTATCACGCTTCTCAAACTCTGCTATATTAACCAAATATCCCAGTATTTGCTTCCCATGTAGCATGTCAAGGAGAAGACCGGGCCACAGCCAATGTTCCCTCTAAGCTATGGAGTCTTGTGAGCAAAAATTCTACTTTGTGAGCTACTGGCATTGTGAGCGAGCGATCTGGCTACTGCATAAATTAGTTTGCTCTGGAGCAAGGCTCCCTCCAAGCTGTGGAGTCTTGTGAGCAAAAATTCTACTTTGTGAGCTCCTGGCATTAACGTTGTGAGCGAGCGGTTTGGCTACTGCATCAGTCAGTTTGCTCTGGAGTCATTCTTCCTGAGCGAAGACAGAAATGTGTGAGCTGGAGGCTAAAAAGCTGTGAGTTGGCTCACGCTAACTCACCGTAGAGGGAACACTGCTCTGGAGCCATTCTTCCTGAGTTAAGACAAAAATGTGTGAGCTGGAGGCTAAAAAAACTGTGAGCTAGCTCACACTAACTCAGCTTAGAGGGAACACTGGCCACAGCCCCATCCCACATGCTAGTTTTCTATCAGGGAGGTTATGGAATCATAGCGCTAACACACTTCACAATGTTCAAAGTGGTATAGCCAGTTGTATTAACTTCTTGAGGACTACGCCTTAGGGAGTTAATTAAATAAAATCCAGAATTTCTCCTCAGGAGAGTAGTCTTTGGAGCTCAGGTCACACCTGACGCGTCTCTACCTGCGTTCTCGTACTTCAGCTCTGGAAGTCGCGCTTTGCTCCTTTCTAGGTTTTAAGATTCCATTCGCCTCAGCAAATATGTTGCTGAGTGTTTATCACAGCCTCGAGGACTAGAAACTTGCCTTGTTTTCAGTGAAAGTTAAGATCCCAGAGTTAGGCAGACAAACAAAGCGCAATCCATGAAACCCACATGAAACGCGGCAGCAGATAAGAAGGATGAGCCCATACCTGCAGGGTTTTCTCCTCGGCACTGATTTCCCCGTCAATCTCACTGGAAGGAAAGTTAACATCATTAACAACGTCTAAATCTGCAGGCCTAGTCAGAAATCCCAAGCACATTGCCTGCTTTCATATTTGACGTTTTATTTATTTATTAAAACATTTATAGTCCACCTTTCCTCACGGTTCCAGGTGGCTGACAATAATACGACAAAGACAATTGTATTATTGTCATAGTTATAGAATTTACCCTTAATTTGCCAAACCTGCAATGCACAAAAAAATTCAAATTCTGTCCAAATGATCAGCTACTATAAACACTAATGTAAACAGACCATATTTCAAGTCAATGATTTCCACAATAAATCCAACTGTGAAATACCCTGGCTTTTCCTCAGCATCAGTTTCATTAACGTACATCGTTCTTTCACCGTTTCTATCCATCCTTCTTCTTGCATTCTCTTTCTCTCCACTTTTCCTCTTCCATCATCTGGCAAAAACCAACTGACCTGCTGAAATTATGTTAAGAATTGTCTCCCAGGATAAAGCTCTGCCCTCGCACATTGGGCCCATGGGATCCAAATCATTACTTCTTAAAATATCTGTTTTCCATTTCTCAGAGCCAGAAACCCACAAACTGGTGTGCCGTAAGCTATTGATCACAAATGATAAAACTCTCCAAAATCCTGTTCCCTGAAATAACTTGGGAACTCACGAGAACTGGTGTGGCTTCTTGGTGAAGATACGGATGGTGAAGTCGACGGTATCCTCCCACTGCTGAGGGGCACTGGGGATGATCACATAATTCCCAGGGGGCAGATGGAACCATCCTGCAATCTCTCTCGTTTGTTCGAAAGAATAGCCGACATTTTCGGGATTTTGGAGAAGTCTTCTTCGTTGGTCTGTGCTCTTCTGCTTTAGATACTAGAGGAAAAGTTGCAATCCCTGAGAAGGTTCTGCCAGAGATGATGCCCAGTCTTCGTGGACAGCTCAGCACAGCAAGGCGGCCACCAACTGGTCACCTGACCAGGAATAACTTAATGCTGCTGGTGAAAAAAATCTTTCTTCCGACTCACCCTAGCCTGAAAGAGGGCCCCTTCCCTTCATACAGCTAGTCTGGCCACCTGGATCCATGCCATGGTGACACCCAGACTAGCCTTCTGTGATGTACTGTAGTATTTTAATCCGTTTGGAAACGCCGTGAAGAGTGATTCAGGTGGGTCTGAATCAGCAGAACAAAGTGTGAGTCCAGGGGGGCACCTTTAAGACCAACAAAGTTTTAGTCCGGGAATAAGCTTTTGTGTGCAGATACCAGGGGTCATTTCCTGCAGGAGCGCACAGGAGCGGAGCTCTGGCAGTAAAAAGCCCAGGGGGCGGGCACATGCAACAAGCCCCACCCCCTGCTCCCAGCAGCCCTCAGTCAGAGCAAGAAGTAGCCAGGTAAATTGCAAAGCCCACCCACCCACCCACCCGGTCCAAAAAAGTCCACTGGCAACTTTAAGACCAAGTTTTATTCAGGTACAAGCTCTCCCTCCTCTGCAAGGACAAATCTGCACGTCCCCCCCCCCAATAAGCTAGCAATCCAAAACAGTCCAGTAGAGCCTGAGCAGTTGCCTTTTGACACCCGGTGATGTCAGGGGGTGTGGCATATGCAAATAAGTTATGCTAATGAGCTCCTGCACCTCTTTTTCTACGAAATGACCCCTGCAGATACCTATCTGACGAAGTGTGCATGCACACGAAAGTGTCTACCCAGAATAAAATCTTGTTGGTCTTAAAGGTGCCACTGGACTCAAGACTGTTTTGGAAACTCCAGTTGGTGCAGAATGCCACCACTCAGCTTTTATCGGGCCAAACACTTCATTGACTGCCTGTTTGTTACTGGGCTCAGTTTTAAAGTATTGGCTATCAGGTGCAAAGCCCTTCATGGCCTTGGCCCCTCGAATTTGTGGAACTGCCCCTATCCTTAAGCTCCGCCACAACAGCTTCATTCAAGTCAGCAGAGGCTTCTGCGGGTACCAATCTGCAAAATGGGCAAAATCAACTACTGCCCATACACGGCCTTCTCCTTTGTGGCCCCCACCTTATGGAACGGCCAGCCCGAGGAGGTCGGGAAAGCTCCCCCTCTCCTGGCTTTCCACCAACTATGCAAAACTGAACTATTCAAGAGAGCTTTTGTGTGCAGGCAATAGAGTTGCCCTGTTCCCAAAGGATTCACAAAGTTACTTGGAAAAATTATTAGGGACTGTGGTCTATACAGCTGTGTATAGCTTGCTGAAACGAAGATTTTACTATGGAATGTTAGCATCGTTTAATGTGTCACGTTAATACTTATGCTTGGTTTTAGTTCTGTTTAGATCTCTCTCTTTCTCTCTCTCTCTCAAAATAGGTGCTGGAATGCTCAAGAGGGAAATGAAGTTTTCAATCTGTATACTGAAAACCCATGAACTTTTAAACATATTTTAAAGAATTAGCTGTTGTAGATTTTCCAGGCTGGGTGTTGTCTGAAACAAACGGACAACACGATTTTGAGCTTGTGCTGCCTGAAGCTTTGCACACTGTCTAGGGCTATCTGGGGTTTGATTGGGAGTCTCCAGCCTTTTTCTCGGTGGTCGAGGGGAGATCGGTGGCTAGGCTGCTGTTTGTTTCTCCATCACAGTTGTGTTAGCCAAGCCCAGGCCGTCAGTGATTAGGCTCCAAGGAGAGGACTTCTGGTTGGTTCTACAACCCTAACCCTAGTGCACCATTTATTGAATGTCCCATCCTGTCAATTGTATTGGCTCACTCTGTCTCATGCACTTTGAGTGCAATATAGAACACAAATGCAACAAACAGATTAAATAATGGTAATAACTGCGTGCCACAGCCAGGACCATGGGTTTCCAAGGCAAGAAATGTCAGAGGCTCTTTGCCATTGGCTTTCTCTGCACGGCAACCCCAGTCTTTCTTGGTGGTCTCTCATCCAAGCAGAGGTCATTTCGGGGGGGATCGGGGGGATCGCAGTTCCCCCGGG
>NW_015168213.1:23656-30034 GCF_001447785.1 Gekko japonicus | reverse complement strand
TGGTCTTGGCATTATAGGACCTGACATTTTGCCAGCAGCTGTGACTGGCATCCTCAGAGGTATGACACAGAAAGATGGAGGACTCTCTGTGTCAAGGTTTTTGTCAAAGAGGTTTTGGAACTCCGTTCCGGAGTGTTCCCCCAGAAAAAAAAGCACTGCTTCTCTTTTTTAGACTTCTGGTTGGTTCTACAACCCTAATCCTAGTGCACCGTTTATTGAATGTCCCATCCTGTCGATTGCATTGGCTCACTCTGTCTCATCCACTTTGAGTGCAATATAGAACACAAATACAACAAACAGATTAAATAATGGTAATAATTGCGTGCCACAGCCAGGACCATGGGTTTCCAAGGCAAGGAATGAGCAGAGGCACTTTGCCATTGGCTTTCTCTGCGCGGTAACCCCAGTCTTTCTTGGTGGTCTCTCATCCAAGTATTAACCATGGCTGACCCGGCGTAGCTTCCAAGCTCTGATGAGATCGGGCTAGCCTGGGCTCTTAGACTCCTAGCCAGGAATGACACAACAGTGCTAACAGTATTGGAAGTAGGGATGGGCACGAACTGGCTCACAAACGAAAGTTCGTGATGAATTTTGCCCGGTTTGTGGAGCCATCATGAATTTCCACTAATTTTAAAGCAGTTTGTGGCAGTTCACGAAGAGTAGAAAGCAGGGGTTTAAATGGCTTGGAACAAATAAAACCCCTGCTTTCCTCTCCCTACTGCTTTGTGCAACAAAACCCCTGCTTTCCTCTCCCTGTGAAAAGCACAGTGAACAGAAAATGGGTTTAAATGGCTGTTATACTTCCTTGACACAAGCAAGCCTGCCCTGGCAGCTGAATTATGAAACTTGCAGTGCAGCTGGAGGAGATCAGTGAAGCGGGCCAGTGTTCCCACTTTGCAGTAAACAAGAAAGGAAAGCGGTGCAGTTGAAATATCCAACAATTGGTAGCGACGGCGCATTGACAAGCGGGTGGGAGTCTCGAGTGCTCCGTCCCCGCTTGAACCTCTTTCTTCTCGTTCGAGCCTCCCATTTTCGACGGGAGAGCCCGACTAGCACCCTAGGAGTGGGAGCTGGAGTAGGGGGCGTCTTTCTGGCCCTCCCCCTGCAATTGGCAGGGCGGGGGAGGTGCCCAGAACAGCCCTGAAACCGAGACGACTGCAAGGAGGAACATGGCTGCCATGTTCCACGAGATGCAGCCAGCTGTTTTATTTTTATCTTAACTATATGGATAAGCAGTAGCAGTAACATGAAGAACTGAAGTAAAGTGAGTACGGCTACAAGTCTATTGTTGTTTTAAGAAAACCCTAGGGCATTTGCCCAGAACAGATGAGAGAAGCGGCCAAGGAAATTAACTACGGGCTGAATAGCGGATGGTTTTTTCTTTGATGGGGAGAGGAAAACATATGTGGGCAAGGACTAATATGTATTTAGTAGAAAAGCGATTTGTTTGAAGTGAATGGACTTTTTGGTGGAATAAATAAAAAGAAGTATCTGAGTAAAATGGCGTCTTTAAAGAGTAACTATGGGGAGGAGAAAGATGAAGACGCAGAAGGAGGAAAGTTTGCAGGGAAGCAGTTCTGGGAAACATTAGAGAAAAGGATTTGTGAAGGAATACGGAGAGGGATGGAGCAAGCGTTGGACAATATACTTGAAAAGCTATCGAGTCTACATTTGAGCATGCAAGGAAAAAGATTAAGATTTATGACTTAACAATCTTGTTACTATGGTTGTTTGTAAAGGGTGAATGGCATGTGATATGAATCTGTAAAGTATGGGATTATGAATTTGCTTAAAGGGAAGGTACAGTTCTTAGTAGGAAATACATAAATGAAATAATTGGAAGGTTCTTACTTGGGATATACTAGGAGAAACCTATAGATTTGTTTTGTGTTTTTTGCTGCTTAGGTATAAGTTAAGCGGTAGGTGGAAATAAAGACTAAAGGATGAAATGTACTCTATAACTATTTGTTTAACAGGGGAAATGGGAGTATAAGTTGTTAGCAAGAAATAGTTAAAGGAAGTGACTTAATGATTGCTTATGTGGAAGTAGTAGGAGGAAGAAATAATCCTGTTTTGTCTTGTTTTTGTATTTAAATATCTAAGAACATCAATAGTAAATGAATATAGTTGCTAGTAGGAAATAGTTAAATGATATAATTTGAAGGCTATTACCTTGGGATATACCAAAAGAAACTTCTAGGTATGTTTTGTGTCTTCTGTTTCTTTTTTGTGCATAAATCAAGTTCTAGGTGAAAGCAAATGACTATTCTATAGCTGCTTGTTTAAAAGGGAAAATGGGATTATAAATTGTTAGTAAGAAATAGTTAAATGTAGTAACTTGGTGATGGTCTTTGTGGGAGTAACAGGAGGAGGATATAATCCTGTTCTGTCTTTTTTTTGGGGGGGGTATGAAAGGGAAGTTGTGATGTGGGGAAGTAGAATAGGGCTTAGAGGTAGTAAATAAGTAAATTTTGTATGAAGTGAGTAATTAATTAGGATGTTTGTTGGAAAATATTAAAATACAGGACTGTTTGAATAAGCAAATAAGGGGTATAATGTTGGGGGGAAAATGTTTAGGCCAGATAAAGTTAAGGAAGGAAAATCTGAAGGTGTACTTAAAAAAAAGAAAAAAGAAAAAAGCAACAGATGTATTTGGTAGAGTAGACTAATATTTTGGTTTAAATGGGAAGAGGTAGATGTAAAGGCTTGCCTAACTAGAGAACCTAGATACTATTGCTGGCTTATGAATT
The DNA here is from genome assembly GCF_001447785.1 of Gekko japonicus. NCBI lineage: Eukaryota > Metazoa > Chordata > Lepidosauria > Squamata > Gekkonidae > Gekko > Gekko japonicus. The sequence continues at coordinate 27,284 of NW_015168213.1, read as the reverse complement.
ATTATCAAGATATATGGATTAATTGGAAGAAATGAATTTATATGTAGTACCAACTTTCTGCTCCCTGTGAAAAGCAGCAGTGAACAGAAAATGGGCTTAAATGGCTGTTTCCTTGACACAAGCAAGCATGCACTGGCAGCTGAATTATGAAACTTGCAGTGCAGCTGGAGGAGATCAGTGAAGCGGGCCAGTATTCCCACTTTGCAGTAAACAAGAAAGGAAAGCAGTGCAGTTGAAATATCCAACAATTAATTTGTGTAGAAGATGGGTGTTTTCTTTGCAAACCTGGAGATAACAGCCTTTCAAAGTTTTTTTAAACTTCCCTTTTTGTTTCAGTACCAAATAAGACACCAATCACACCCCACTCTACATATCAACCTCCACCAGATATCTTCCTGGTATAGCAGCTGCAGGAAAAAAAGAGTCCTCAAATGGGTAAAAAGAACTTGTGCAGTTACCGTTTCAGGCACCTGAAAAGAGAAAAACAGAAAGAAATGCAACAATTAAGACCATCAGCAAATAAGGTGGTGAAGCCCAGAAGGGAACAGGAACTGTTCCTTTCCCTTCTTCCTGTTTCCATGTGACAATACGTATACATTCCTATTGTGTGTTTACACGCATACCCTGCTTCCCCAAGAGGCAGAAAGCGCAAGGCAGCCTTTGTAGGAAGTTTATGGTGTTTCTGAAACCGGTATTTTTATTCAGAAGAAAAACGTAGAACACAGATTTCAGGCGCCAACAACAGTGTTAAATCCAGAAGAGTAGCTGTAACCGATGGGATGTCCATTTTTACCTTGAAGATATCAAATCGAATGAACAGGGATTCCTTATTTTTCCTGCGCTGGGTCTTCTTCATCAGGGAGACGAGGAGGGTGCTCTCGGCTTCCTGACCTTGATTCCCCTTCTCAGCCTCGTCTGGTTCCGGCAGCGAAACATGGAACTGGGGATTCATCCAGATGGCGTCTACAGCATGGCAAGAATGAGGCCATCAAAACCACTCAGACGTTTGGACAAGTTTTGGAAGACTTGGAACAGAGGAATTCCTCTTCTCTTCCCTGCTCCGTCCCCTTCTGCGCAAAGATAGCTTAAAGTCACTGGGTGCTCTAGGATACTAAGGATTTGGGAGGACCCCTTTGAAGAAGAAGAAGAAGAGATTGGATTTATACCCCGCCCTTCACTCGGAGTCACAGAGCGGCTTACAAACTCCTTTCCCTTCCCACAACAGACACCCTGTGAGGCAGGTGGGGCTGAGAGAGCTCTGACAGAAACTGTTCTTTCAAGGACAGCTCTTGTCAGAACTATGTCTTGCCCAAGGTCACATCAGCAGGTGCAAGTGGAGGAGTGGGGAATCAAACCCAGTTCTCCCAGACTAGAGTCTGCAGCTCTTAACCACTATACCAAACCCCTCTCTTGAGATGGGACCGGAAAGAAGATGGGGAGAAATCATACTATGTAGATGTCCTGGATGGGAGTTCCGACATGTCATTGCATCATGCATAAAGGGTGTCTGTTGTGGGGAGGGGAAGGGAAAGGAGACTGTAAACCGCTCTGAAACTCTGAGTGAAGGGTGGGGTATAAATCCAATCTCTTCTTCTTCAAAAATCTTCTTATCCTACTGCGTATCTGCATGAATTTGGTCATGTTATCACTCCATGCCTCTTCCTCTCCTCCTTCTATTCTTCTCTCACTGTCAGACTTTAAATTGTAAACTCCCTGGGGCAGGGATCTATCTTCCCCCCCCCCAACTGCAAAGCTCCACATATGCACCCCTAGCCTCCACATATGCACCCCTAGCCTCAGCACCTGTACACTACACCAGTAGCCTTCAATCCAACCCGCAGCCTCTGAGACCAGCGATTACCAAAAGGGCAGGAGGTCATGCACCACCCGGTACTGTGTCCTTTGACCCAGCTCCCGTGGCAGATGCTGCTGTTCCATGAAAAGGGGACCACCTCCTCTCCTGGGGCGTTAGGGCTCAAATGGCAGATATCCAGGACATTGAAATACTTCGCAAAATCACCCAGATGCATCCTAGATAGAAAAAAGCAAAGCGGGAATTTAGGAAGTCTTACATGACTAAATGGCCACCAGTTGCCTCTGTGGCTATACCAGGGGGGGGCCACACGGTGCCTATGGATACCATAGCAACCACTGACATCTTTTCGGGTACCCACCATGTGTTTTTAGGAAACGAGTTGGGTTAGGTAGGGCTTTTGCCCAGCAAGACGTTTGATTGGCTGTGCAGATTTTAAAACGTGTGGCTTTGGCGGCAGCTGCCACCACAGCACAAGGGTCTCCACTGAGAGTGAAGGTAAGCTGCGGCAGCCATTTTGTGACTGGCTCAGCCTCCTGTGGCAGCCATGTTATGGCTGCACGTACCACACCATCTCAGAATTTCAAAGATGCCCACAGGCTCAAAAGAGTTCAGGGATCCATGACCTATATACCTCTGCTGGCAATATCTGACAACATCAAATACGCCTTACCAGAATTCCCCATCGTCCTTTGCCACACACAGCTTCTCCCGTTGCACAGAGTCCAACTTTAACCACAATTCTGAACTGCAGCCAGGAAAAAGAGAAAGAGAGAGAACAAGGAACACAAACCAATTTACTCTGGCCAAGACATTCTGGTGTCTGAAGCCGGAAATTTAAAAATTTCTGCTTTCTGGGCATGACATTGGAAGCAGTCATGGGCAAACCTAGACTGGTTCCACAGTACGTCCTCACCCCTCTGAAGCTCCGCAGAGAATTCTTTTTTAGTCCACAGACCACTTCCTCGGTAGGGGCCTTCTATGCGGCGTTTCCTTAGTTTATCATCACCCTTTGATCCGCGGCATTGTTTCTGCAGTCAAAACTTCCATCTTTCTCCCGGCATGTAGCGATGTTTCTCCCCACCCCCCCCAACCCCCCAACCCCCCCGAGTCTCATTCTGATTGGTCAAATTTCAACCGCGCATTTGCCCATTTAAATTTTAAATGCCTGTCCTGCACAGCGTGGCTCTTGCTTCCTGTCCTGACAATTGTTGACACTGGGTCTTCCAGTCTCATGGAGCGGATCGCCTTGCAGTTTGCACTGTTCCAAGTTGTGATTCTGTGTATACAGACCTCCCTTAATGCCTGCTCTGCCTACTACAATCGCTTGCGCCATAGAAGACGCTTTATCCACACTCTGGAGTATTCCATGGCACCCAAGCGTCTCTTTTCAACAAAGCAAAATGAGGCAAAATAAGCGTTTGAACAGATCTTTGGCAAGCAGACGCTCCATCTGAACTGGAATATGTTTTTTAAAAAAATCCAACTGCAAACAATACAGGAGTGATCTAAAATCAGGGAGGGGGAGGAGTCTGATGTCAGCCATGTTTTGAAATGTGATACTATGGAGGAATGCAGGCCGCTGAGCAGGCTATAATGTCCAAAATTGCGTTCAAACACAAGAAAATTTAAAAAAAACACCCATCAGAATCCCAACACAATAAATTACTACTACAATGCCACAGCACTATCTGCTACAGTAAACAGCAAAAAACCTCTTAGAATCGGAAACAATGAGCTAATTGACTGGAAATTGCTCTGAAAATACAAATATGGAGGAAAGGAGAGGGCAAACCTAGGACTGAAAAACACCAG
>NW_015168213.1:8232-23541 GCF_001447785.1 Gekko japonicus | reverse complement strand
GGCCCCTGATGTCAGGGTGTGTGGCATACGCTAATGAGTTATGCTAATGAGTTCCCCTAGCTCTTTTTCTACGAAATGACCCCTGACTACTACTACAATGCCGCAGCACTATCTGCTATAGTAAACAGCAAAAAACCTCTTAGAATCGGAAACAATGAGCTAATTGACTGGAAATTGCTCTGAACATGCAAATATGGAGGAAAGGAGAGGGCAAACCTAGGACTGAAAAACACCAGCTGAGCAAAGATTTCCCCACAAGGTTGGTGCGGGTTGAATGCTGGGCTTGGGAAAACTTCCCGGAAACAGGGAAGCCCGATTGCTGCGTGACAACAGGAGAGAAACTGCATTTTTGTGCCTGAGAGAGTGAAAACATCTGCAGAAACGAGGGAAAGTAGCTGAGGAATACAAGTGCGGGTGCGGGGAAACTTGACACGGCAGAAAATGTCCTAGCTTGAAAGACTGGGAGTTCACTTCTGGCCTGCTGTTGTGTTAATTAAGCAGAGCAAAGGAAATAAACGAGAGCCCTGCAATGTGTGTTTGAGCTTTAAAAGAAAGAATCATAACACTGGAGAATAAAACAAGAAAGTCTAGCTTTCTGGAGCTACATTTACATGGGTAAAAGCATAAGAACACCTGCACATGAGTATGTCTTGGAATGTTACACCTGTGGCCCTAAATGGCATCCCAAATCTCTTCCACGTGTGAAAACTGCCTCCCATCATAGTAGGGCCGCCTCTAGTGAAGAATATTACACATACTCATGTTCTGTGAGTTGAGGAGAGGAAGAGAATGCCATGCAAGATGAGATTAATAGATGGAAGGAAATATCCTAGAAACAGAGACAGCATTAGGGGAAGAACCATGGCTCAGTGGTAGAGCATCTGCTTCGCATGCACAAGATCCCAGGTTCAATCCCCGGCAAGGACCAGGGGATGGGAAAGACCTCAGCCTGAGAACCTGGAAAGCTGCTACCAGTCTGTGTAGACAATACTTGAGACCTTAGACAGCCGCTGCCAGTCCGAGTAGACAATACTTGAGACCTTAGACAGCCGCTGCCAGTCTGAGTAGACAACTCAGACATTGACGGACCAAAGGGCTGATTCAGTAGAAGGCAGCTTCATGTATTCCTAGTGGTGCCTTCACTTTCTGATGAACTTAAACTGGAGGTGTGTTATGTATTAAGATGGCCGCGGCTGAGCCAGCCTGGCCATGCGGTCAGGCAGACCTTCAATCCGTAAAACAATAGCCACCTCGGATCCAAGCACAGACCAACAGGGTCACCTGGATCTTGAATTGGACCTATAGTAGCCGGGATCATGTTGCCAATAGCGTACCGGATTCGCTTCAAAGTGCTGGTTCTTACCTATAAAGCCCTACATGGCCAGGGTCCAGCCTACCTGAGGGACCGCCTTTCCCGTATGTTCCCCCAAGAGCACTACGGTCAGGGGCCCAAAAATTGTTAACCATCCCGGGCCCCAAGGACACCAAGCTGGTCGCTACTAGGACCAGGGCTTTTTCGGTGGCGGCTCCTACCTGGTGGAATGAGCTCCCAGGGGAGATCTGGGCCCTGTGGTATCTTATGCAGTTCCGCAGGGCCTGCAAGACGGAGCTCTTCCGCCAGGCCTTTGAGTAGGAGCCACCGCCCCTACTATACCACCATCGCCTGTTTTGGACGAAGCCCTGAGGAAACGTCTTAATATTGAGCCGTGGGAAGTACCACTCGGAACTTCAGACCTACAATCTGCCATCTCTGGAATTATGCAAGTTATTGAGCACCATGTTTTTAATTAAGATGTATTATATGTTTTTTAATTCATTATGTATATTATGTTTTTATTATGGCAAGGTTTTGCCTTGCCTCTGTAAGCCGCCCTGAGCCTATCGGGGAGGGCAGGGTATAAATGTGAAAAATAAATAAATAAATAGATCCTGTCACAGGAATTGGAGGGGTGTTGGGTATGAGTGAGTACATGCATATAAGCCGTCCCCGGACTGGCTAAGTTATCTCTTCGTTTGGATGTAACTAATAAACTTGAGCTGATTCACTATGCTGAGCCTCAGAACTTGATACTTTATACTGACGACGAAGGTGGGATCCCGATGAGCGAGCCTGACTCCGACTCCGGGCCAGCACCAAGCATCAATCAACAGGAACCCGTGCCCCGCATCGCTCCATCACAGCACCGCGCCCCGCTCCGCCGACTATCGCTCCCCGCAACACTCCCGAGTCATTGCTGCAGCTCCGGGAATTTCAGTTTTACATTTCAGTTTTACAACTGAAGGTATTTATTTATAGGCCAAATCTGCATCTAGCATTTGCTCGGCTGTCTTACCAAACCCACACTGGAACAGTAATTCCCATCTACATTGCATGCCACTTTCACTTTGATTGATTGTCAAATTTTATAGCAGCGTCCAGACCAGACCGCATGCTGCTTTCACTTCGTTTGATCTCTGGTTTTATGGTGGCTGTCTGCATAGATTTACAGCCGTTTTATGGCCATTCCGGGGTGACTCTGCAGTCAGTACGGCATTAACCTGGGGTATCTGAATGTGGTTTTGAGCCGCATCTTTTTCTGTTCCAGTGTGGGTTTGGTACAACAACGGAGCAAATACTAGATGCAGATTGGGCCATAAAGTGTAAAAAATAGTTAAGCAGAGGAGGGGGCCCCCAGGAACTCTGCCCAGGGCCCACTGAAACCTGGAACCAGCCCTAGTCTTTTGCCTTTTGCCTGTGAAAGTCTCGGAATACACTCACCCGTCACTCCAGGGACCTTTCCACTCCTGTTCACCATAAGGATTCCGCAGCCGGAGCAACTTCACCTCCTTGTCTTCCAGGCGGAGCTAGGAACACATTCAGAAAAGTGTGGTGTGGGTGGAGGGGTTGCCACCCTTCATAATGGGCAGCCAGCATATATGTTAGCTTGACCCGCAGCACAAGAGGAAGGGCCACATGTGCCTTTTCAGAAGAGAGGGGACTTTCAGAAAGTGCCCCTTTTCTGGGTACGGTTGCCAGGTCACTCGCCCCGGCCACTGGCAGGGGGACCGTGTGGCCAGATCCAGGTTGGAAACCCCCTGGAGATGGACTCTGGGGAGGAACGGGACCTCAGTGGAGTATGACGCCACAGAGTTCACCCACCAAAGCATCCATTCGCTCCAGGGGAACTGAACTCTGAGGTTTTGAGACGAGCCGTATCGTAAGATAACAATTCTGAAAGCGAGGATGTCCTTACCTCATGGATCCCTGTGACCGAATAAGCATGTTTTGGAACCAGGCCATGTAGGTAGTTCACTCCCTTGCGCTGCACAGAATAGGAGAGCACAGTCAGAATCTCTATGGCTCAGTGGGTACAGCATCTGCTCGGCAGGCAGGAGGCCTCAGTAGCATCTCCAGCAAAGAGGACCAGGTAGTAGGTGATGTGAAAGAGCTCTGACGGGAGACGCCAGAGGGCTGCTGCTGCTGCCAGGCAGAGGAGACGGTACTTGCCTGGATGGACAAACAGCATATTGAATAAAAATATAGCCCCCCCCCCCATTTGGGTTTGCCGCCTGCTCCTGCCAGCCTAGCAGTTCGAAAGCAAGACACTGCAAGTTGATAAATAGGTCCTGCTTTGATGGGAAGGCAACAGCATTCCGTGCGCCTCGGTGTTTAGTCATGCCGTCCACGTGACCACGGAGAAGTCTTCGGACAGCGCTGGCTCTTCGGCTTGGAAACGGAGATGAGCACCGCCCCCTAGAGTCGGATTCGACTAGCTGTCAAGCAAGGGAAACCTTGACCTTTACTGTTCTGAGTATTGAGCAGATTTGGCTGCTGCGTTCCCCACCACCACCACCACTGAGAGTAACTGGGCCTCACTACAAGGAGGACTTCCTAACTATGCAGTTCGGAAGGAATATGTTGGGGCCTCCCAACTCCCATCCAGGACAGGTATTTGTGGCCAGAGCTGGGAAAGGCAGGGCAAGAATCGGCTGATGTCAGTTTTCCTGGTCACCACCCAGGGACTGACGTGTCCTTTAACAGGTCTACAGATTCTCTTCCTTCCCTTCTTAAGCTAACTTGCTGTAAAGAAGAGGGAAAGCTTTGGTTGACCTCGTAGGTAAGAAGGCCGGTGAGCACCGAGAAAGGTCATGCTTGCTAGAATATAATTTTCTAAAGAATTAAGAGTTTTTTAAAAAGAATTTGAAAGAGGTTCTCAGGGGAGCTCATTCGGCGCCCCGTGTCATGTTCTGTGTTTTCACCGAATGGAAGAACACGCCCGCTCATACCGGAGGGATTCCTGCCGCCATCAAAGACTTCCTGCTCAGCGCCTCCTGGATTTTCTTGAAGAGGTCTGGTGGGTTAGAGGTTTTCAAATAAATTCTCTCCCCAATCCCACCAGTGAAGTCCACGAAGGCGTCTTTCATGTGTCCACCATTTATTGCTCCGTAAGAACCATTCAGTCTGCAAAGGTGGGGGAGCAGAAACGAGGAAACAAAACCAGTTAGGCAGCAGCACAGGAAAATGCACTGAAGGAGGGATGGAGACAGCTGTCTAGGCTTGCCAGTCTCCAGGTGGGGCCAGGAGATATCCTGAGATTACAGCCAATCTCCCGACGACAGTGATCGTTCCCCCCTCCCCCCAAAGGGCTGCTTTGGAAGGTGGACTCTATGGCATTCTGCCCCTCTGAGGCTCCTCCCCAGGTTCCACCCCCAAATCTTCAGGAATTTCTCAACTCGGACTTGGCAGCCCTGGTAGGATGAAACCGGTTGCTGATGTGCCCAGCCTGGACTGCCAGCCAGCCCGTCTGCCTGGTGTGGTGTGGAGGGAGTTCTAGTCCGTCTGTTTGTATAATAATTCCGCAAAATTCCTTGTTACGAGACGATGCCTCTCCAAGCTGCAGAACTGTTAATGGTTCCATCTTTCCATATGCATATAAACGGACCGTTGAAAGCACGTGAGAATGTTGTAACAGAGTGAAATCTACCGCCGCCCCTCTGTTTTCCTCAGTGAACTATATTCTCAGCAGAAATTCCTACCCAATGGCATTCGGGGAGAGGGTGTGTGTGTGGGGGGGGTTGAATGCATACAGAAGTGCCTCTGCTGCTTTGCCCTTTTAGGACATTTGTCACCTAGAATTATAGAATCATAGAGTTGGAGGGGACTTCCAGGGTCATCTAGTCCAACCCCCTGCACAATACAGGAAATTCACAAATACCTCCCCTTCCACACCCGCAGTGACCCCTGTTCCATTCCCAGAAAATGACAAAAAAAACCCAAAACCCTCCAGGATCTCTGGCCAAACTGGCCAGGAGAAAAATAGCGTCCTGACCCCCAAAGGGGTGATCGGTATTTCCCAGGGGCGTGTAAGAAAGGGCCGCAAGAACTAATCACTGAGGCAACCCTTCCTGCCTTCCCCCCATGATCTGCCTAATTTCACAGAATTAGCATTGCTGTCAGATGGCCATCTAGCTTCTGTTTGACAACCTCCAAAGGAGAGCCCACCACCTCTCGAGGAAGCCTGTTCCACTGAGGAACCACTCTGTCAGGGAGTTCTTCCTAATTTCTTAGCCGAAAACTCTTCTGATTTAATTTCAACCCATTGGTTCTGGTCTCACCTTCTGGGGCAACAGCAAACAGCTCTGCACCATCCTCTATATGACAGCCCTTCAAGTACTTGAAGTTGGTTGAAGGGCTGTCATATAGAGGATTACATTAGCAAAAGTCTGCCCTTCAGGAGTTGTCCATTCATGCGTTTTGAATTGAATGATTGAAGTTGGCTGAGAATGTGGGACATAAACGCCTGTTTATTTAATTAAGGCTATTTCGCCACCCCACCGCCCCCCTGCTTCAAAGTGGGTTACAACGTTATTGAAGAAGTGAGTAGTGACTCACAAAAGCTCGCACCCTATGTCCTCACCACATTTTTTTTTAGTCTTTAACGTGCTACTGTCCTCTGTTCTGACTAGGCTTGCCAAGTCCCCCCAGGGGGTGGGGAAATCCCCGCCCCAGAGGCCCGTTCCTTTTTTTAAGTGATGTTATGATGCCGGGCACGCTGGGGGCGGGGCCATGGTCATCCGAGGGAAAACTCTATGGTTTTCCCTCGGATGGTCGTGGCCCCGCCCCCAACATGCCCGGCGTGGTCGCGTCACTTCCGGGTGACGGGGTCGCGGCGCGCTCGCACTCCCGGATCGGCGCTGGAGTCCCCTGCTCCAGTGCCGATCTGACTTGGGAACCCTAGTTCTGACATAATTGAAGGTAGATTCCGGTGGGTAGCCATGTTGGTCTGAAGTAACAGAACAAAGTTTGAGTCCAGTGGCACCTTGAAGACCAACACGTTTAATTCTGGGCATAACGTGTGCAGGCACACTTCTTCAGGTACATGTATGGACTGGTAACTTCCATTTCAATGTACCCGAAGAAGTGCACATGCACACGGAAGCTATGCCCAGAATTAAACTTGTTGGCCTTAGACGTTACTGAAAACACATCGAAAACAAACCAGACCATCGAAGGCCACAAATGCATTTGAAAAACCCATTCCAACAAAGAAGGTGATATATTCCCATAGAGGAGCCATGCACTACTTACTTGGCATACGCCTTCTCCAGTAACGGCATCCAGAATTCATCGCCGTCGGAATACCTTCCAAAATACAGCTTTCCGTTCACCGTGGGGAGACGGTCGTCCACCACCACATCCACCCACTCCCCGTATTGCCAGAACTGAGGAGGAATGGACGAATGAGAGAGAACACCGGGCTAGAGACAGACTTTTGTGGGTTTGGGGGGGAGGAACTGAAAACGGCTGAAAGGCAGTACTGTCAGTGACCATTAGAAGAAGAAGAAGAAGATATTGGATTTATAGCCCGCCCTTCACTACCCGAAGGAGTCTCAGAGCGGCTTATAATCTTCTTTCCCTTCCGCTCCCCACAACAGACACCCTGTGTGAGGTAGGTGGGGCTGAGAGAGCTCTGAAAGAACTGCCCTTGAGAGAACAGCTCTGAGAGAACTTGTGACTGACCCAAGGTCACACCAGCAGCTGGAGGTTTTGGGGGGGTGGAGACTGATGAGGGCGGAGTTTGGGGAGGGGAGGGACTTCAGTGGGGTATAACTGCAGAGTCCATTTTCCATCGCAGCCATTTTGTGCAGAGGAACTGATCTCTGTAGCCTGTTGACTGGAGATTAGTTACAATAGTGGGAGATCTCCAGCCATGGCCTGGGGGTTGGCAGCCCTTGTGACTGTGAGTCATGGTGAAAAGGGACTACTGAGGAGGAGAGGTGTGGTAAAGGTGGAGAAAATGGCTGCTTTGGAGGGCGGACTCTAGGGCATGGGTGTCGAACTCATTTGTTACCAGGTCCGGATCTGACATAAATGTCACTTTGTCAGGCGGGGCCCTGTGTGCCATAAAATGTAGCACAAAGTACCAGAGAGTACTTTGTGTTACACGCATGGCCCAGCCCGACCAAGTGACATTTATGTCATATCCGGCCCTCGTGACAAATTAGTTCGACACCCCTGCTCTAGGGCGTCACACCCAGCTGACGTCTCTCCCGTCTGAAACCCCGCCCTCCCCAAGGCTCTAACCCTAACCCCCCGAATCTCCAGGAATTTCCCTACTTGGAGCTGACAACCCCGATTGCTGGCTCCTGAAGGGCAGGGGCCTCTCCCGACTCACCCGGAAGTGGAAGATGCCGGCGTAGTCCTCCTCCTCAAACGTCTGCTCCAGAGGGACCACCTTTCTCAGGAGCTCCTGGTGCAAGGTGAGCGATGCGGCTGCCGCCAGGAACCAGCAGTCCCCTACGGCGGGAGGGAAGGGAGCCTGAGCCGGGTGGCATCGCTCGAAATCGGATGCAAAAAGGGATATGCTTGTCACATTATTAACCCTAAAATTTTGGCTACGCCTACTGTTAAGTTGCTCGCTTAACAAAGAAGTCGGAGAGTGATTCAGCAAGAACACAACTTTATTCTTCAACTCGAACACAACTCCAACACGGATCAACATCTGATAGCCAGAACAGATTTACTATTTTTATACTTCTTAATGCACGATTGTACGTATATTCTTATAACTGTGTTTTACTCTGCTTTTTATTTTTTATTTTTTTAACTCTAAAACAGTATGCTTACCAGGGGTCAATCAATCAATCAGTTTATTATGGTCGAAGACCCATCAAACAACATACAGAGTCAGAAACAGTCTCCGGATTGTCGTAAGGCATTACAGAAGAAAAAAAAAACATCTCAAGGAGTATTAAGGAAGTGCTTGCACTTTATAGTTGCAATAAAAAGAAATTTAGCAACATTCCTTGAAATAACTGTGGATTTGTCCACCAGTAGGTGTTTCAGCAAAAGTTCCTCGGACTGAAATACTAATTGTCCTTGAACCCTAAATGACCTTAATAAAGGCCTAATTAAAAGGGCTCTTTCTTCTGCATAGTGGGAGCAATGAAATAATATATGGGAGAGGGTCTCTATTGACTCTGAAGGGCATGAGCGTAATCTCAGATGTCTGGGGATACGTTGAAATCTTCCGGAAGGCGGCCGGGACCGTTGGGGGCGGGGTGTGTGGCCTTATGACACACTTCCGGTGATGTCAGGGGGTGTGGCATATGCTAATGAGTTATGCTAATGAGTTCCCCTAGCTCTTTTTCTACGAAATGACCCCTGAAACAGACTATCTGTTCTATTGAACACAAAGCCTGCTCCCCTTTAGCATTTGGTCTCTTTCCAGAATAGGGACTGCCTGCAGCTTATCTTTCCCAGATTACCTCACCCCAGTTACGCCGCTCTTTTATGTTAGCAAGATTTAATGTTTTACCCTCAGTGGTATTGTCTGGGAGGTTTGCCAACACAATGTCAGGATCCACAGCAAAACAACGAAGTACACGCTTCCAGGAAGGTTTTACTTTTATTGAAAAGCCATAGATGCAATAACATGAACACTGTTAGGAATGGCGGGCTACCTATGCGCATAATAGGATATAGGGCATTCGTATGCGCCCCCCCACAGCCAATTAGAGGGCCTCCCGCACGTGGGCATTTGGCCCCTTCTCTAATGGCTGCGAAGCTGGGAACGTGAGAAGCTCCCACGAAACCTAGACAGTACTGACTCCTCCAGTGACCTTGATAGATACACGTTACAGCTTTAAAGCGATTATGCACATGGGAAGGAATGCAAAGCAATTAGAAACAGACACCACACTCATGGCAGCGTTAGCTGACATACTACCCCCTCGAAAATCAAGTCCCCCCCCTTTACAGCAACCTCCCGGAATCTCCCGGCTAGCCCGGGAGGTCTCCCGGTTTGTCCGGGAACTCCCGGTGGAATTTGCGGATCAACTGAGGGGGCCGAATATCCCCTACTTCCACCACACTCCCTATCAAGAAAGACTCTGCCCATGTAAAGGAAGGCACCCAGAAATGGTAGCCCATGTTCTACTTCATTGTGATTTTTATGAGGAAGTGCGGGACTGTATAATTTAACCTATTGTGTCTACCTTTCACGGTCTATCTGAGGCAAAGTTAGTATCTCTTTTTACTATCTGACCGATGTTCCCACATGGCAAGTTCAGTTACAAGGTATCTTCTGATTGCCGTAACGATCAGGGAGCAAAAGTCTAGGTCTTGCATGTGATACTTGATGGCTTTTATAATTGAAATTTTCTGTAAACTGGCCCTGTTGTACCTTTTTTTCTTTTTATGCCAATAAAAGTATTTGGATTGGATTGGATGCTTCTCACACCTCGGTCTTCACGCTGACTCCCAGGAAAGGGTTGAACTTGCAAGGTCACTTTCTACCCTCCAAATATTGTCTTAAAAAGGAACCCTGGTGTAACAATTCCTTGTTTCTGTGTGTGTCTGTCTCTTTAAAAGTTTGGTTGCATGGCTGTGGTAGATAGACTAGAGTGGTTGAAAGAGGCAAGTGTGGTATGATTGGTGGTTGACAGAGAGGGGGGGCTTTGGAAGTGAATCTGGTTGGATGAGTATGTGAGTCAGTCAGTAGTTTCAGTTAGATGTTGACAGTTGATGTTAGTTAGACAAGCAGTTCTGTGTTGAAACAGTTATAAACTGACAACTGCGGTTGTTCAGTGAGACAGAGAGAGAAAGCTGAAAGTTGAACGTATAGGAAACAGTAAAGTTTAAGTGACCAACAGTTAAAGGAAAGTCTGAGGGTCATAACAAACGGGAGAGAAACAGTGAACGCATATGGCATTGAGATAAACAAGTGTTACAAAGTTACATGAAAAGATCCCTGTCAGTGAGGGAGAAGATTGTGTGTGATACCAAAGCAATTGTTCATCATTTACACATTACTAGTTACATTGTACCACCCTCTTATTTAGTATTTGTTTCAATAAATCCTCTATCAAAGTTTATACCAGCTCTGAATGACATACTTCCCAGAACCACATAGTTCCTCGTGAGCCTTGAACTCGGTCTACCAAACCAGTAAGCAAAAGTAAAAGCATAAAGGTTTGGAAATCCTTAAAATTTCCTGGTGGCAGCAGATTCAACCCTGTTAAACTAAATAAAGAGAACTTTTAAAGGGAAACCAGTCCTCCCCAATAAGGAGGATGACGCACCTGGGAATTATGGCTTTGTGAGATCACCGAGAAACAGCCCTAGCCCTGTCACATAGGTAGGGTTGCCAACCTCCAGGTGGTGGCTGGAGCTCTTCTGGGATCAGAACTGTTCTCCAGGCAACAGAAATCCGTCCCCCTGAACATGGCCACTTTGTAAGGCAGATTCTATAGCGTTATACCCCTTTGAAGTCCCTCCTCTCCCCAAACCCCACCCTCCTCGGCCTCCACTCCCCTCAAATCTCCAGTTATTTCTCATCTTGAAGCTGGCAACACTCGGGCTGGGAAACTCTTGGAGTTTTGGAGGTGGAGCCCTGGGAAGGACGGGGAGCACAGCGGGGTAGAATGCCCTAAAGAGTCCACCCTAGAGATGTAAAATTTCCAGAAATTTTGAAGCTCGGGAAAAAACCCGTTTTTTCCACTTTTTTTTCCGGGGAGAAACGGAAATTTTCGGAAAAAATAAAAAAAATACTACATTAGCATTTTTTTTTGTCTTTTCTAGATTGAAAGTCATTCTGTTACTTTAGGAACATAAAATATGACTATGGACATTTTTACTTGGCATGAAAGTATCACAACTAGCCTATTAAAAACACAGTGTATCCAAACAATCATTACAAACAGAATACCCACCCACGTGCAAAAACAAAACTGAAACCTTTTTATTTTCTTCTGACAATCGCACCTCCTAAAAGAAGAAATGCATCTTGTTCTTGCATTGGACAGTTTGTAACCTAGGACTTGCTTGTCCTCAGTGCCCAGATATGAGATCTATCTGATACTATATATATATATATTAGAAATGATTTGGAAAATATTTGAACACCTTGTCTTAAAATATTTTATTCATCATGTTAAAATAAAACGTTCCATAATCATTTTTTTTTTCTTTTTTCAATTTTTCCAATTTTTTGGAAAAAACCCAAAAAGGCTTCAGGAAAAAACCGGGGGAAAAACTGGTTTTTTTCTGAATTTTTCTGTTTTTTTTCCGGGCCTTTACATCTCTAGTCCACCCTCCAAAGCAGCCATTTTTTCCAGGGGGATTGATCTCCGTAGTCTGGAGATGAGCCATAATTCCAGGGGGTCCCCGGGTCTCACCTGGAGGCCGGCAACCCTACCGCAGGACTAATTTCCCAGGGTTCCTTGGGGGATAACCATTCCAGGCAGGTTCTTTGTGGTAGACCCATGAGCCCAAAGCAGACATTGTATTCTGGTGGCCTTTCTTTTTAAAATGACGGCCTTCACTTATCCTGATGTACCAGGGAAATCACCAGGTAACGTGTTGGGACAGAGATACAGAGAAGGGGAACATTTCGTTCACCGAATCTCTGGGCGAAAGGAGGCAGTCGGAAGGCAAAGGCTGATTAAGAGAAGGGAGGCAACTCTAAACTGAACCAGGAACAAAACCCGAAAATGGAGATCAGGGGTCATTTTGTAGAAAAAGAGGTGCAGGAGCTCATTAGCATAACTCATTAGCATAACTTATTTTGCATATGCCACACCCCCTGACATCATCCACCGCTCAGACTCCACTGGACTATTTTGGATTGCTAGCTATTGGGGGGGGGGGGGAAACGGGCGGACTCGCCTTCCTGTGAGAGCTTGTACCTGAATAAAACTTGGTCTTAAAGGTGCCACTGGACTGTTTTGGACCAGGGCCCGGGGGGGGTAGCTCTGCAATTTCCCTGTCTGCTTCTTGCTCTGACTGAGGGCTGCTGGGAGCAGGGGGCGGGGCTTGTTGCATGTGCCCGCCCCCTGGGCTCTTTACTGCCGGAGCTCTGCTCCTGCGCGCTCCTGCAGGAAATGAACCCTGATGGAGATACTGTGGCCTGCTGCTTCATGAACTTTTATGCCCTCCCCCCTGGCTACTGGGGGAGGGCTGGACACGCACTGCAGCATTGCTCCTTCTAGGATGATTTTAGATAAATGTTTATGACACCTGTCCTCACAGGAAGATTGGAGGCATACCTCCTTTCATCTTGTTTTCTCATCTGCTAACTTGCAGCTGGTGGCCCCGTAGGGTTTTCAAGGTAAGGAACGTTCAGAGGTGGTTTACCACTGCCTGCCTCTGCGTAGCAGCCCTGGGCTTCCTTGGAGGTCTCTAAGTACTGACCCTGCTTAGCTTCCAAGGTCTGACGAGATCAGGCTCGCCTATTGGGGTCCCAGGCTTTCATTGAGCAAACCCTGAACCTGGAACCTCAGAGTTGCCGAATTCTGGCCCCGTTCACACGGAGAAGTTGCCCCGCTAAAGACACGAATGTTCGGCGGATTTTTGGTGTGCAGTCACACTGCAACATCTGGGAAGCCTAGCGCACCCGTAGCCAACCCGTGGCGTCCGGCCGAAGATGCGCAGTAAAAAAGGACCTCGGAAAGTGCACTAGTATCCAGAAAACGTGGAGCAGGGGCGGGCGTCTGATTGCAAGAGCGCTAGCATCCCGTTGCATCCGACGCCCGTCCACGTCTCGTCGTGAACCGGATGTTTTTTGTAAGCGCATGCGCACAAACACATAACTGAAAGCAGTGCTGCTCCGCGGAACTGTGCATGCGCACAAACACGTAACTGAAAGCAGTGCTGTTCTGCGGAACTGTGCATGCACGAAACGCTTGCTGCGCCGCTTCTTTGCCACGCTCCAGCATCGTCGTGTGATTGCCAGCTAACAGCCTAAGCGCGAAGACTCAGGGGACCATGTGATCGGGGCTACCGTGCTTTATTTTGCTCCGGGGCAAACAGCCACACCTCCCCCCCCCCTCCCCCCCCCCCCCGCGTTATCTGGCCTGTGTGACCGGGGCCTCTGTGTAGCTGCCAGAATTGACAAACAGATTTACTATTTTTATACTTCTTAATGCACAATTGTACGTATATTCTTATAACTATGTTTTACGCTGCTTTTTATTTATTTATTTATTTATTTTAACTCTAAAACAGTATGCTTACGGTTAGGACTCCCCCCACCCCCTGGGCTAGAATCCAGTTCTACTAACTATATGAGCATCCAGTAGAAATGCAATTGCAGGGGAGAAGGCCAACGAGTCACAGCTGAGTTATGGCCACCCCACGGGGTTTTCAAGTCAAGGAATGTCCAGAGGTGGTTGGCCGTTGCCTTCCTCTGCAGAGCAACCCTGGGCTTCCTTGGTGGTCTCCCATCCAAGTGCTAAACCAGGACTGAGCCTCAGCTTCTGAGATCTGACAAGATCAAGCTAGCCCGGGCTCTCCAGGTCGGGGCAGTAATCCAACAGGTAAAACTTTCCCCGTGTCCTGGTGAGCCAGGGATGGCGATGCTGCTTTGCCACTTGAATGTCTCGTTTCCTTGCAGCTGCTCGAGGGAGGAGTCCTGCCACAAAGATGAACCCGACAAAGGAAGGAAGCGGAGAAGGGGAAATGCAGGAAGTCTTACCCAGTTGGTTCTGGAGAACGTCGAACCGAGTCATCCCATCGCTGATGAACTGGGGCGGCCGGGAGCCAGAGATGTCCTGAAGTGGCAAGAAGAAGAAGAGATTGGGTTTATACTCCACTACCCGAAGGAGTCTCGGCTTACAATCTCCTTCCCTTCCTCTCCCCACAACAGACACCCCGTGAGGTAGGTGGGGCTGAGAGAGCTCTGAGAGAACCGCGATATCTTTATCAATGATTTGGGTGACGGAAAAGGAATGCTTATTAAATTTGCAGATGATACTAAATTGGGAGGGGTAGCAAATATGGTAGAAGACAGAGTCAGGATACAGGATGATCTTGACAGGCTGGAAAATTGGGCTAAAACAAAATGAATTTCAATGGGGATAAACGTAAAGTTCTGTATTTAGGTTGGAAAAATCAAACGTATTAATTATAGGATGGGGGAAACTTGCCTTGTAGAAAAAGGATCTAGGGGTCTTAGTAGACCATACACTGAGCATGAGTCAGCAATGTGATGCGGTAGCTAAAAAGGCAAATGTGATTCTGGGCTGGATCAACAGAAGTATAGTGTCCAGATCACGCAAAGTGATAGTACCACTTTACTCTGCTCTGGTTAGACCTCACCTCACTTTGAGTATTGTGTTCAGTTTTGGGCACCACAATTTGAGAAGGATCTAGACAAGCTGGAACATGTCCAGAGGAGGGCAACGAAGATGGTGAGGGGTCTGGAGACCAAGGCCTGTGAGGAAAGGTCGAAGGAGCTGGGTCTGTTTAGCCTGGAGAGGAGATGACGGAGAGGTGATATGATAACCTTCTTCAAGTCCTTGAAGGGCTGTCCTGTAGAGGATGGTATGGAGCTGTTTTCTGTTGCCCCAGGAGTCAGACCAGAATCAAGGGGTTGAAATTAAATCAGAAGAGTTTTCAGCTAAACATGAGGAAGAACTTCCTGACGGTTAGAGCGGTTTCTCAGTGGAACAGGCTTCCTCGGGAGGTGGTGGGCTCTCCTTCTTGGGAGGTTTTCTATCAGAGGCCTGATCAGAGGTCGATTCGGGGGGGATCGCGGGGAATTGCAGTTCCCCCGGGTGAGGGGGGGGCACATGACGAAGCCCCGCCCCCCGCTTCCGGCCCTCATTCAGCCAGGAGGAGGCAGGAGAAGAGGGAGGGTAAGTTGCTTCCTTGGAGGGGGAGGTATCTGTGAACTTCCTGCATTGTGCAGGAGGTTGGACTAGATGACCCTGGAGGTCCCTTCCAGCTCTATGAGTCTATGACTGGCCCAAGGTCACCCAGCTGGCTGCATGTGGAGGAGCGGAGAATCAAGCCCCAGAAGGTGGGTGAGCTTTTCCTCTTTTACGTGC